>NC_000076.6:4565647-4888147 GCF_000001635.26 Mus musculus | reverse complement strand
CTAGGTTTGGGGTTTTAAATGAAAATTGTAGAGTCTACTTTATTGAACATAACAAAATTCACAACCCTAAAAGATGAGCCAGAAAGGGACTCCTTAGGATTCCTTGGATATTTCAAATAATGCACCTAGTTATCATCTCTATTTTTAACAAAGAATATTATTTACATTAATGTACATGCTATACGCTGAAATCAAACTAAGGGAACATCTACCAGTGAGTGAGCTACAAGGCTCATTACCCTGCAATCCTTCCACCATGTCTACTCAAACTCTAGCTTTTCTCTCTAGTTCAGGTTTATAGACAGAATGTGATAATTTACCATATGTGATGGCTAATTGTATGCACCAACTAGGCTGGAGTATCAGATGCAGTTGTTGGTCAGTTTCTAATCTTGTGTCTGTGAAAGTTGTCTTAGAGGTAATTACCATTTTTAAATGGTATTGACTTAGACTGAATTCATTTCTTTGGGTGTATGGGACCTGCCCCATCTGTTGAAGGCTTTGAGGGCAAAGACCAGGAGGTCTCTACGAAAGAATACTGCCTTACAATAATTACACAAAGTCTACCTGTTTTGACCTACCAGCCTGACCTGCAGATTTCAGATTTTCCAGTGCATGAGGCAATCCTTCAAAAGCTAATCTTAGATGGGGTGGGAAGATGGTTCCATAAATAAAGTGCTTTATACACAGCTTGTGGTCATAAGTTCAAATTCACACACACCAACATACACACTGTATAAGCAAGCACACATCATATAAACAAAAAGACTTAAAAAATCTTTAATAGATGATGAATGGATGGAAGGAGATAACTGGATAGACAGACAGACAGAAATATACATAAATCCTTATAGACCTGTTTTCCTGAAGAACCTTGGCTATTGCATCGAATGGTTATAGATTTTTTAATAGGTATAAAGGAGAGCTAATGAATTAGATAATTAGATAATGAATTATTAAAACACTAATACTGAAAAATAAATAAATGGAAAATTTCCTGAACACAGTATCATGACAGACTTTGCCTGGTTAGAAAGGACACATTCAGGGTTACTTCCATTTTTCTGCTTTACTCATCCACCAAGATGGGGAAACATGGAGTATCTAATCCCAGTGACTGAGCTACCAGAATTTAGCCAGATGCCATGCTGAAGGAAACTATATGGTTGTCTTGAAACTGTGCTAGCCTAGTCAACCATTTATAAGACTTAGATACACGGGGATGATTGCTGGGTTGTGTAAACCTAACCATGCATTCTCTCCATCTCATCCTTCCTGTCACCTGCTTTATCTCAACAATTCTTGGAATCGAGCATTCTCTTTCCTCCCCTCTTAACATAGATATGCATATGCATACCTGCATAAGTGTGTGGGTGTGTGTGTGCATTTGTGTGTGTGCATGTATGCATATGTGTGCATATGTATTTGTGTGTGTACATGTTTGCTTCCTTTCCCATCATAATGAGGTAGTGAGGAGAGAGTCTCAAATCTAGATACAACAGATCAAAACCCTAGAGGAGCAAGTGTTGCGGGAGCAGAGAGATGGAACTAGCTAAGTAGCAAAGAGTCAAAAGGCAAAGCTTTTCTAGTTGAAAGACTTTCACTTAAAAGGTTTACATTTCATGTAAGAAAAAGACTAATCTAGATGCAAACACACACTAATAACATGTACAGAATGCTCACAGTTCAGAGAACACACTTATGTAGCCTTCTACCCTGACACCAATCTCACAGGGAGAAGGGCAGATGCTAAGGCTAATTAATTGCTCATAGGCAAGAGAGGTGAGGCTCAGTGGTAATGTGCTATGTTCCAGGGCAGCCTTGGGATATTAATCGAGACTACTGAGAGCAAACCTCATGCCCCTCCTCTCAGTTTAATGACATCTTTTTCCATTCGCATGATAGCCCAAGAAACCTAGAATTAGACATCCAGTTCGATGTATGAGCATAGCAGTCTATTTATGCTATCTGTGACTCAGAGCCGTGAGCTGTAAATGGGAATAATGAGAGCACTCACTTTACAGATCATATAAAACATGTAAAGTGCTTAGCAAAATGCCTGGCACACAGCAAACATGCAGTGTGAGCCACCATTATCACAATGATTAAATTAGATCGCTCTGTCGTCATTTTTGCCATTTCCTGCTCAATGCGTTTTAGAAAATTAGAGAAAACTCAGTGACGGTGTTAATGGGCCGAGCACATTTTGTCTTTGTCTTTCCATCAGGGATTAGAAAATTACAGCCCTTGATGACCCCTCGGTGTTTGAGTAAAGTTTTATTGGGGAACAGCCATGACCATTTGTTTATATGTTACATGCAGCTAATTTGACACTACAGTGGCAGAATGGATTATCTGTGATAAAGAAACAGTACTTGCAAAGCCTATATATAGTATCTGGTCCTTTGCAGAAATGCTGCTGACTTCTTCTGCTTCACACAAGCTGCCATGCATCTAAAGTGAGGTAAAAGGAATTAATGAGCAGAAAGTGTCCGGCATCCATCTGTGACTGGAGACAGCCACAGAGCCGTTTGGTGGGGAGTGTTTCAGAATATTTACAGTATGTAAAACTTCACTTATTATCAATAAGATGCCCTCATTAGGTGTCATATGAAGCCTTACTATCAATAAGATGCCCTCATTGGCTGTCATAGGAAGCCTTACTATCAACAAGATGCCCTCACTGGCTGTCATATGAAGCCTTACTATCAAATAAGATGCCCTCATTAGCTGGCATATGAAGCTGTGTTTGAGCTTCCAGAAGCTTCTGCCAAGTTGTGAAAAAGGAAACACTAACTTTCTCAATGCATCAGTGGTGTGTGTGTGTCTGTGTGTGTCTGTGTCTGTGTGTGTCTGTGTCTGTGTGTGTCTGTGTCTGTGTGTGTCTCTGTGTGTGTTTCTGTGTGTGTCTGTGTGTGTGTGTCTGTGTGTGTGTCTGTGGGGGGGCACACATGCATGATGTTGGAGGAGGGGCATGTGCTATGGTGCTCAGGACATCATGGTAGAGTCAGTTCTCTCCTTCCACATTTCTGTAGGTCCAGGATACAGGACTTAGGTTGCCTGGCTGGTGCAGAAGTGCTTCTAACCTCTGAGCCATCTCACTGATCACCAATGCTTGCTTTTAAGTAGCTTGCAGGAAGGGGTAAGAGTCAACCTGATGCCTGTGACTGAGAGGGTTGTTGCTGCCTTCATAGTAGACCTCAGGAAAAGTAGCAGCAGCTTAGTGACAACTGTGGATCCTAGACACAACCCAAGGAACCTGGGGGAATTCCTGGTGTCACCCCACAAACAGCTGACAGCTTTCTTTCTTTGTATCCCAGACTCACTGCCACCACTTCATACTCTCCTTAGCCCATTTCATTCCATCTGCTCACCCTGCACTCTGTGAATAAGAGTCAACTAAAAATCCGGATTCGTTTCTTAGATTGTTTATGATCCAGGAATGATTAATATAGCATGCCCTTCCAAGTGAAGACAGAATGGGTGATTCTACTGCCATCTACTCAGCAGCAAGTGACTGAAACCCTTCCACTCTGTTTTCTCCTCCTAAAATGCAGGCAGGTTCCTAGATCACACAGTAGGGAGAGTCAAGGAGATGATCGTGGAATTGCTATTAACATCTACTTACTAATGAGCCACACTTAATCAGTTAGCAATATCCTACCTCCACATACTAGCGCCTTCACCAGTCAAGACAAATAAGTGGTAAGAATATAAATATAGATCTTAACTATAGCATTAGTTGTCTAGATTATACTAGCACTATCTGGGGTTCAAATGTTAGTGATGTATTCTTAGAGTCTATAAAAATGAGTGTACACTCATGATCAAGATCAAGGTGAGATACACTATTGTAAACACAAGAATCAAAGATGGGTCTAGATATCCGCAGTGTGACAAGGGCTAGAACTATCAAAAACAAAGTACCACTTACAGTTAGCCTTGAAGGGTTTGGAAAACAAAAGTAGGGGCCCCTTAAAGAAAGATTGTTATAAGGAAAGACATAGAAAAGGAAAAGGGCTATATATATATATGACAAATGTACCAGAATGGAAAGTTTCTGCTGGGTTGGACCCTGGAGTGAGGAGTGGAAGCAAAGAGCAAAGGCAAAGGGACAAGACACAGGGTTGAGGCTACAGCAAAATACTGAGGACTTGTTTCTCAGTCCAGAATGTCTCCATGCTGTTACCAATAAAAACGTGTGAGTAATTCCTTTTGAAAATAGTAATGAAATAACTTCCTGTTATAACTGTTCCTTAATTAACCCAGATCTGCGTTCCAGAGTGAGAAAATGGCCAATTTCCAGTGAACTCCAGGGGCCACCCCCTAGCTCACCTTTCTTTCAACTGGCTGTAGACTATTGGTACCCTTTGACCTTAGTGCCCGAATGCAAAGCATAGTGTAAGGCACAAGGCAACGAGGAAAAGAACAGGGCTGTGTCCATGAGAAGTGCCCAGTATTGTCACCATCAAAGCAAGAAGTGGGAAGGAACCGTCTGGAGTCAGAGGCAGGGAAGCCAGCAGAGAGCTTAGAAAGCTCAGACAGCAGAGATTGGAAAGTATCACTAGAAAGGGATGCTCAGGGAAGACAATGAATAACTTAATTCAACAGGAAGGAGGACAAAGAGTGATGTATCACAAAGGAAAGCCAAGTGGGTAGAGTGTGTGCCAGCAACAAAGATATGCTTGTTGTGTGCAGTAACAGTTCATTGAGTCCCAATATTCTAGAAGGACAGAAACATTAATGACTCACCATGGAAACAGGTATAAAAACAAAACAAACAAACAAAAACTACTCTCTGCCAACCTACATGTGCAGGAATGGTTAGGTAACGAGAAACTTGAGAAGTGATGCCCCTCGTGTGTGTGTGTGTGTGTGTGTGTGTGCATGCGTGCGTGCGTGTTTATACTCACCTGTGTGTCCAAATGTATATATGCACATTCCATTGCAAAGACTCAGGTCTGCTATACATCTGAATGACTTTCTCAGCAAGCATCTGAGCTGGGCATGGTGGTGCACACCTTAAATCCCAGCACTCGGTAGGCAGAGACAGGCCAATTTCTATGAGTTCCAGCCTAGCCAGGCCAACATAGCAAGCTCCATACCAGCTAAGCCTTCATAGAAAGGCCCTGTGTCTTAGTTACTTTTCTATTGCTGTGATAATACATCAGGACTGAAGCAGTTTATAGAAGAAAGTTGGGGCTTACAATTTCAGGGGACTAGAGCCCATGACCAACATGATAGGGAGCATGGCAGCAGGCATGACTGCTGGAGCAATATTTAGGAAGTCACATCTTGAAACGCAAGGACAAAGCAGAGAATGTTAGTTGGGAATGCCTTTTGAAACCCAAAGCTCACCTCTAGTGACACACTTCCTAATCATTCCCAAACTGTTCCACTAAATATGAACTAAATATTCAAACATATGAGCTTATAAAGACCATTCTCACTCAAACCACCATACCCTGTATCAAAAAAGTAAAGGTATCTCAAATCATTTCAGAATACAAATGTTAATTTGGTCTGAATTTCCCTTGCATAATATAGGACTAAGACCATTTTGATTATCTAGCTCATTCGTCCTTTGCTGTGGGCTTACAGCAAACCTCAATTAATCTCTATAAATGTAAAATTTTATTTAAAGTAAACCAAGCCGGAGGGTTGTTTGTTTGTTTTTTGAATGAAGGAGAAAGACCAGACCATGTGCTTCTTCTGTCTGTGTGGACAGAGGCAGATGGGACAGCCTCCAGAAGTTAGAACAAAGGAAATCACAACCCCCACGGAGAGGTAGAAAGACTTTCTAGAAGGCAGAAATTTCTCATCACAAACCACCTGAGTGGACACCATGGGGCCATTCATTCACAGGCACCTTATCGTGGTCAGATAACTCAATAAACCTGTGCCTTGGTAAATAGTCAGAGCTCTGGTGGCTAAAGTTGCAAGTGATTGTGCAAGGAACTTCTTGCCCCAAAGTTTTGATACTAGATGGAGACAGTAGTGAAGAAGAAAAGAAACCTAATGGCTAGGGAGACAGCTCAGCATGAGGACCTGAATTTGGATCTCTAACATACATACATACATACATACACACACACACACACACACACATACATATAAAAGCTGGCACAGTTGTGGGTATGCAGCATTGGGTAGGAGGATAGATCAATCCTTGGAGTGCCCTGGCTAATCTAGCCAGTCTGTGAGCTCCAGATTCACTGAGAGACCCTCTATCAAAAATTAGTTAGTTAAATGATTAATATATAGAGTGGCGAGCATCCAAGGAAGGAACCCAACATTGTCCTCTGTACATGCACTTGCACAAACATACATGCATACACACACACACACACAAACACACCATCTAAAAGAAGATGAAAATGTTAATCTAGAAGGCAGCTCTGCCAGGACCAAGCAGAGTAAGTCTCCCTGTCAGCTGCTTCCCTTAGTCCAGAGACTTGTTTGTAAGACGAAATTCTCCATCTACTGACCTGGAACCACATCAGCTCACTCACAGTGAGGAGAAGCATCACAGGGGAACAAGACTACACAACCATATGGCAAGCTCTGGCCAGTTGCCCATGCCAACTTTGACTTACTGATGCATATGAACAATCCAAATAGGCCAACCATGAACTACTGGACAAGGAAGAAAGCAAGAAAATAGACTGATGGACAATCACTGCAGACAAAGCAAAGAAGAATGGAAGAGCAGTTTAGATGTATGCCTTTTCATGGGAAACACAGGAGAAAATTATAACGAGGTTAACACTACATGGGTGGACTCTTCCCCCTTTCAGATTCTGTTCCTCACATACTCTAAACAATAGAGAAAGCAAATTCAGCTTGCCACTGGATGTGCTGCTGACAGCCACAGATGAAGCATCTGCTCTGCCAACCTGAAGACTGAGATTTAGATCCCTAGTAGTCATGGACAAGCCCATCTGCAATCCCCACCATCAAGAGAAAAAGAAAGAGGATCGCTGGTGCAAACTCAACATGTGTTCAAATGACAGATGCTCTCTCAACTGAGAAAGACACCTGATGCCAATCTCAGGCTTCCACATGTATTCACATTCATTTGAGTCCCAAAACATGCATACTCCCCTATGCATATGCATGTACCACATGCTAGTACACATTGCAGAAAAGAAGAAAGAAAGAAAGGCAGCCAAAGCCAGTTAGAGTAGTGTAATGTCAGTGACCCTAGGTATCTGAGAGGTTGTTGCAGGGGGGTTATGAGTTTGAAACCAGCCTAGACAATAGACGGAGACTAAGTCTGAAAGAAAAAGGAAGTTGGTATTAAAGACATGCAAGTAAAGAGGGACAAAATCAAGAAGGTAGAGGAGGAAATCAAAACAACACCAAGTGGAATAAGATGATCCAAATCTAACAGAAAATTCCACTAAACGTTTAAAAACCCATTAAAGACTTACACTATTAAACAGGGCAATAACCAGAACTCAGACGTACAATAGAGGAATTTCTCACTCACAACATGAATCACAGCTTCCTGACCCGACCCGATAAGCAAAGAAAAGACTCCGGTTGACCTGGGAATATCTCATCTGCAGCAGTGGGGTTTAGAACATAGTTAGTTGTCAGTGTCTTCAAAGTCCAGACGGGGCAAGAATTTGAACCTAGAATTTTATAGTCAATCAAATAATTAGTAAATGTGAAATCAATTTACTTTTGATCAGTGGACAGTTCAAAACATATATAAACTGTGTGTATATCTATTCTGAAAAACTTCTTAAGTATATATTCCAGTATTTAGAAGGGGGAATCAAAAAATTCCTTTGGGAACATCACTGTGTAATGACCACCAGTATCTACCCAAACTGTTGTGGTAGCTCATTGTAAAATGAGCATCTTTATAATACATAAAATGCATTTTGTAACTTTAGAACAGAATCTAAAGTCTTATCAGTCAAAAAACAGAAAGATAGAAAAATAAGGGAAAAAGAGAGAGCTTTGGAAAGAAGGCCAAATAAACAGATCCTTTAGTTCTACGAAGATCACTAATAGATGTCTTAAGCGGAGTATATTATTCAATACATTCAAATCTGATTTGATTCAATACAATCAAAATCAGGAACTAGCGGTCCAGAAATAGCTCAGCAGGTGAGCACATGCTTGGCATAGTCAAAGCCCTGGGTTTGATTCTCCAAATCTATAAAAAATAATGTCTGTATGTATGTATGTTGTATTTATGTATGTATGTTGTATTTATGTATGTATGTTGTATGTGTATATGTATGTATGTATAAAATCATAAGACTTTTCAACTATCCTCTTCTGCTGATCAATAGGTAGGCCTGTTTTACAACACTACCATGCTCTTCAGATTACAATAATTTTATTATATAGTTTGAAATTAAGAATTATAATTCTTCTTTTCTTTATGTTCAATATTGCTTAAGGATACATATATATTTATACATATATTATTATATACATGCATATGCATATAAATATAATAGAGACATATAAACATATACCACATAATTGCAGAAACATAAATTGAAATTTATCTCTATTTATGATATTATAAACTTTGATGTAGAAAAATCCTAAAGTTGCTACCAAGAAGATGTTAGAAATGTATTTTAAAAATTCAGTAAGTTGCATGGTACAAGATTCACATACATAAAGCATCCTTATCACTGTATACTAATAATAAGTTATCTAAAAGGAAATAATCCCATTTATAATAGTCCTCCAAACAAACAAACAAAAGATAAAACACATACAGAAAAAAAAACTGTGGGGATAGACTTAACCAACAGTGAAAAAATAAAGAAGAAAACATGAACAGTAGAAAAACGCCCCATGTTCATTAATTGGAAGAATTGTTATTGTTCACATTTCTTTTCTCAAATCATTATAGTATTTGATGCAATACCTATCATATTATATTTTTCATATAAATAGAAGGAACATTCCTTAAATTTATCAGATGTCACAAAGACCTTGATTAGTAAAACTATCTTGAGAAAAAAACCCAAAGTTTTATATATCACACTTACTTATTTTTAAAATGTATTAGAAAGTGATTATAATAAAAACAGTATGGAACTGGCATAAAAATCAACTCATTAATCAATAGAACAATAAGAAACTCAAAATAAACCCACACATCTGTAGTAAATTAACTTCATTAAAGGTGCCAAGAACACACAACTATATTATCTTTTCAGTAAATATAGTTTGGAAAGCTAGCTTTCACATGCTGAGAATTCAATAAAACTTTTGTCTCACACCATATACAAAAATCGATGCAAAATGGAGTAAAGACAGAAATAATAAAAAACTACCAAAAGAAATGCTGGTGTAGGCAAGAACTTCTGGGACATAACATTGAAGCATTAAGTACTGCATCAAATTTAAAAGCTTCCTCATTGCAAATGAAATACAGAGGTTAAGAGGCAGCCCAAGAGTGTGGGAGAATATATGCAAACCTCAAATCTAGTAAGAAATTGACAGAATACATATTATGTATTCACATATGGGGAGATTAAATGCTTAAATATCAAGAAAATAAACAACTAGGCAAAGGATATGAATACTCTTGCTCTCTGGAAAATCATGCTCTGTGCTAACTTGTCCTTTGGGATTCCAAGCACATTCGAAAAGGAATGGAGAACAAAACCGCAAACCAGTCTGCAACCTAAATGGTGCCTTCATTCCAGCCTTGCCTTTAGTTCCATCAAACAAGAAGACATGCTTTTCTGATTGAGAAAAGTCTGGGTTGTTTTATACCTAGAGAAACTAACCACTCCTAGAGAAAACCCTGACCCCCACTACTCAACAACCATTCTTACCCTCGTCATTTCTAGAGTCATTGTTTGAACCTAGTCTGGACTCCCTGGTTCATCTCTTAATTCATTCAGTTCATTCTGCAGAACTGCTTACTAGGCTGAATTCAACTCACCAGACAGTCAAGCAGACATGCTGATGCTAGAAGACACACTGACACCTTCTGGACCGAAACATCAGATGGTACTAGACACTCTCCAGACTCATCATACAATACTTTAATCCATTCACTCTCCCTGTCCCTTTGGAGACAATCTCACCATGCCAGGCTCTCACACGTTCTCCTTTCCATTCATTCTAAGTCAAAAACCTTGTTCCTGATATCCAAGAACCAGGACAATCTGAAGAGAATCTTCATTGAAGCACGTTGCCCAGCTGTAGGTACACTGCCCACACTGACTTTCCTCATTCAGTTCATGAGAATCCATCTTCAGTCTCCCTGGTGGCATGGCCATAGAATTTTCCTTCTCGTTCCTCTGAAAGATTTTACTTGACTTGCTTTTTCCAAGTGATTTCCCTCCATCTTCTCAAGGTGCCTGTATTCACTGTGATGGAGATCTGATTCATCACCTGATGAAGACCTGTCTCCTGTGAACTCAAAACTTTACATCAAGCACAAACCTACTTTCCAACCCCAGAGAGCTCCTCCTGAATCATCGCAACACACGTCCAACACTGAGTTGATGCTCCTCCTCAAAGGTTTGCTTTGTCTGTAGACTTCCATTCCTTTACTGTTGACAATTTATACTTTACAAGTGTTCAGGCTCAGATAGCCATCTGTGACTCCTTTCTTCCTCCCAGATACCTCACCCAGACTATCAGTCTACCCTAAGATAATTCCAGGATGTGACTATCCCTTCAGTGGTCTCTACGGTTCCCCTCAGAACTGCCACCATCCCTCACTTCTGTCTTGAGTTGCCATCGAAGGTTCTTTACTCCCCTGGCTGCTGTTAATCTTTGCTTCTCTCCCCCACCCAGCCAGCCAAATAAAGCATGCCCCTCGAATTTCTGCCACACATCCCCATGTTCTTCAGAATAAAAGCTAAAGTGCCAGCTGTCACACAGGCTCATGTGACTTCTCATCCCTTTTCCTCTCAAAATTTGTTTTCTGTTCCTCCTTCTTCCCCCTACTCCAGTCATAGTTGCCTTCTTCTTGTTTCTAGAACTCCTCTTCCATGTCAGAACTCTACTTGTTGGGTTCGCTGCCTGGAACCCTGTTCTATCCACATAGACAACAATTTCCTTTCCTTTGAGTGCTGTTCAAATGACCTCTCAATGAAGTGTTCACTAATTTGATTTCTTACACTGACCATCGTGTCATCATGGCTGTTCTATCTGCAATGTTTGTTTCCCTTCATCCATACATCTGCCATCTTCCAAAATCAACCAGACTATAGAATTCACCCCTTTCTGGTCTCCCTTATAGACTATAAGCACCATAGAGATGGAACTGGATGTATCTCAAGCATTCAGCTCAAAACATAACCAGAAAATGTACAGAAGAAGCAAAGCAATGACTATACAAAGGCTTACTAAGGCAAAAAGATGTTCAAGTAATCCCCAGATACCAGGATTAGCAATGCATTGGCTTCGTCATTCTTCCCTCCTTCCTTTCTGTCTCTCTCTCTCTCTCTCTTTCTTTCCCTCTCTACTTCTTCCTTTCTTTCTTCCCCTTCCTTCCTTCCTTCCTTCCTTCCTTTCTTTCTTTCTTTCTTTCTTTCTTTCTTTCTTCTTTCTTTCCCTCTCTTTCTTTCTTTCTTTCTTTCTTTCTTTTTTTCTTTCCCTCTTCCTTCCCTCTCTCTATTTCTTTGTTTGTTTCTTTCTTTCTTTCCCATGACAAACATAGTTTATTAACTTTTTGTTTGTTTTGTTTTTAATTATCTTTAAACTTTTTTTATAGTCCAATTGTTATGCTCCTTCCAGTTCTCCCTTGGACAGTTCTTCATCCCATTCCTCCTCCCCTGTCTCCAAGAGGATGCCCCCCCCAACCTCCCACCCCACCAAACCTCCCCACTCCCTGGGACCTCAAGTCCCTAGAGGGTTAGGTGCATCTTCTCTCACTGAGGCCAGACAACGCAGTTCTCTGCTTTATATGTGTCCAGGGCCTTGTACCAGCTAGGTTTTTATTTTATCAATGACTCAACATTCAATAAATATTTCATAATCACCTAGTAGGTTCTAAGTACTGTTCTAGAAGCTTATCATTAACTAAAAGGAATAAGAAATATTGCATTATAAAAGTTTCTCTTCACTGGGTTCCATGGTTTTATAAACATTTAATCACATAATCTATACACATAGAGGCATGTTATTAATGTTTAATATTCATGCAAAGCAATGGACTTATTCTGTGAATGTGTACACCCATTAAGTCAAGTTCATCTCTAATGGGGCCAAGGTTAGTGAAGGGAATCAAGAAGTCATTACAGGAGGGAAAAGCCTGATCCTGGAGTTAAGAAATCTTAGACATTGGTATTGTTTGTGGTCTCTCAGTGCTCAACCTCCGTGATGAACTCTTTTTTAGTATGTAGTTCCTCCATCCCAAATCTATTCCATGTTTCTCCTGATGTAAGAGGTGTTAATTATCGGGGGGGGGGGGGGAATCTGAAGCATATCAACATTATGTGTGAAACTTCTGGAACTCGGGACCTCCAGTTAGCTATCCATTTTTTTATATTTTTCTTTTTTCTTTTTTTTTCAGAAAATTCCTTTAATCCAGCCTTGTACCCTCTGAGGACTAGTCGCTAGGAGGAGGCCAGCCACACAACACAGACTACTGTGGGGCAGGGGAGGGGATGCATCTCCATGTCATGGCGAATACAGAGACCGAGAAGACAATAGCAGGAAAGTAAGGGGGAGTGGTGATTGGTTAACATTCAAGGCTCTCAAAAAATATTCATGAGAAAATAGGTATTTGTGTCTGCTCATGGGTTTTTAAGAAACTGTGCATTGCACCAGTGATTTCTAACAATGAAGAGCTTATGTTTCACAGGTGACTGAGCGATCTCTCACTAATCCTGATTAATGGACTATTCAAAGACAGAAAAGGCAAGCCAAGCTCCACACTTCTGAAGGCAATGCCTGAAGGAAGGCATTCCCTGCTAGCACTTTAGTCTTACGGTGGCCTGTTCGTACATTGGAGAGTATTTCCAGCTACATATTCAGTTCAGTGGTACAAGAACTCCTCACTGCCCTCTGGCATCTCCTGGGTCTGTGCTTCTTGGAATTTCATCTCCCCTTGCAGACGCATTCAGTGTCTCTCTATAGTGTCCCCCCCCCCAAATTTACCGCTTTCAATGGAAACAATAAGACTCACTTCCAATTCATTATTGTTGGAACTCCCTAAAAGGATAAAATGGAAAATAATAGTAACAAGTCATGTTGGAATATCAAAAATGTTCATTTTTAACATGAAAGCTGCATTTCTGCAGTTTAGGGTTTTGATACTTTCTGAAGACAGGACTATAAAGAACTTTGTTTCATGCTTGTTTTCTGAACACTTTTCCCGTAGCCAAGAAGAACTTATAGTAACTTGTGAATGTGTATATTTTCATTCAGGGTGTGAATTTTTTAGAAATATGCCCACAGTACAATTACATCTGTTTACATAAGCCCTCAAAGATGACCCACTGTGGGTGTGATGGTCAAACATAAGTTCATGGGATACTTTTTGAGTGATAAAATGAAGCAGAATTCCATGGTGGCCTTATGACCACACAGCTGGGAACCAAAATGCCCTGTGATTTTTCAATGCCTGACTTATTTGGGAAACTAGTTGTCTATATATTTCTGTTTCTTTATTCGTAAAATGGCAATAGGAGTAGCAGGAAGCTTCACATATGCTTTGAGGATAATAAACAATACATGGTAGTCTATGAGCTTACTATGGACTCTATGGGTGTTTGTGTGTGTATGTGTGTGTGTGTGTGTGTTTGGCAGGCAGGGGACAACAAGTGTCATTCCTCAGGAGCCATTGCATTGGTTCTCTTGAGTTAAGATCTCTCTCACAGGCCTAGAATTCAGCAAGTCAGCTAGGCTGGCTGGACTTAGACCCTTAAATCTGCCTGTCTCCACTGCCCCGAGCTGAGATTACAAGGCTGCATAATTCTGACATGGGTTCAAACTCAGACCCTCATGTTTACATGGCAAGAACTTTACAGGCTGAGCTATCGGCCTAGCTTTGAACATAAAGTTTTGACTTTTTTAAATGGATGATAATCTGACTATGACATTTTACATTCATTTAAACTGAATTTTACATACATTTACATTGAATTTACATTGTTATTCCCTGAGTGGGATGTCCTATTATTAAATTCTTTCTTAAAGTTTACAATAGTAAACATAATATCACTACTGTTATATGAGTTCAGATTCATTTATGTGAATTAAAACATATTTTATGTCCTGCTTGAGCTGCTATAACTTGGAGCTTGCTGTTACATGTGTTTGGTTTTAATATTCAGTCAGTTTTACTAACTGTAGGATTCATCCTTCAGCTGATACTTTCCCTGCCTATATATTCTTTCTCTACCTCATTTGAATATTTGTACAGATGAGTACATTAAGCTTAAGTCGAATATGTTGTATGTATAAATACATTAAGTCAAATATGTTCAAGAACTCAAATATGGCCCAAATCTAGTTAATATTGACTTGGAGATTCGACAGGGGCTTAGGGAGCTCAGCAAATATTCTCTTTTTCATTATCATAGTACATTGTCAAAACATATGAAAACAGAGAAACAACAGTCAAACTTGAATTATCTCTGCATAGTGGTAAGACAATTATTTTAAAAGCAAAAATTAAATTGTGACAGCAGACCACATAGTACAAATAAAAAGAGATATCCATGCTGAGTTGATGTTCAAATGTTCTAAAAACTGGCTCCTCTTATACTTCTACAAAATTATAATTTTGGTGTACAGTTTATTAATATCCCTTAAAGTTGGACTCACACTGGGTGTGGTGGACACATATATAATCCCAGTATTTAGCAAGCTGAGGTGGGAGGATTAAAAATTCAAGGCCAGCCTGGGCAATATAGCAAGACACTCTTCTCAAGAAGCCAAATATGAGCTAGCAAGATGGCTCTTTGTGTAAAGGCACATGATGCCAGGCTTGAGGATTGGAGCTCAGTCCCTGGAACCCACATGGTAAAAGGAGAGAGGTAACTCCCTCAAAATTGTCCTCAGAGCTCTACAGGCATGCCATGGACTTCCCATTGTCAGCCCTCCACACACAAGAGAAAGAAAGGAAGGAAGGGAGAGAGGGAAAGAGGGAGGAAGAGAAGGAGGGAGGGAGGGAGGGAGGAAGGAAGGAAGGCAGGCAGGCAGGCAGGCAGGCAGGCAGGCAGGCAGGCAGGCAGGCAGGCAGGCAGGCAGGCAGGCAGGAAGGAAGGAAGGAAGGAAGGAAGGAAGGAAAACAAATTCTATTAAAAATTAATTACAGCAAAGTCCATAATAAAATCAATAGAAGACATCTAATGCTGACATGTGGTCTCCACATGCAAAGCACACATGAACACCACATACACATATACATCCATAGAGATGAGTGTGTGTGTATGTGTGTGTGTGTGTGTGTGTGTGTGTGAGTTTATTGACATGGGTCCTCTGAGTAGAGATTCTAGGTTTAATACGGAAGCTCGCATCGTTAAAAAAGGTGTCAAAAGTTTGTTTGAATGGTTGGCTGAGGTGTTTATCAAAAGATGGCCTACTGGAAATGACTTGGAGATGCCTGATATTCCGTGGCTTAGTGTTGATGAAGGGATTTTAAGACTTAGGGAAATTGCAATACTAGAGTGGATATATTGTGTAAAGCATAATTGTCCACAATGGGAAGGTCCAGAAGATATGCCTTTCACTAGCTCTATAAGACGCAAATTGGTGAGAGGGGCACCAGCACATTTGAAGGGTTTTGTTCTTTCCCTTTTCCTAGTGCCAGATCTTAGCATTGGAGATGCTTCTGCTCAATTAGATGAATTAAATTCACTGGGTTTAGTTGGATTCCGAGGTAACAAGGGCCAGGTGGCAGCATTGAATCGCCGGAGACAAGGTGATTCTAGTTATTATAATGGACAGCGTAGACAAAAGAAGGTTTATAATAACATACCCAGTAATGGTCAGCACAGGAGAGGTGAAATTTATAATGGCATGACTCGGTTGGACCTTTAATAAAGTCCATAATAAAATCAATAGAAGACATCTAATGCTGACATGTGGTCTCTACATGCAAAGCACACATGAACACCACATACACATATACATCCATAGAGATGAGTGTGTGTGTGTGTGTGTGTGTGTGTGTGTGTGTGTGTGTGTGTGTGTGTGTGTAGTCTCTAAGCAGCCCCTGTGCCTTAGGTTTGATCCTAGATTGGCACTACTGTAAGGTGGCAAAGCTTCACAGTTGGTGAGTCTATGAGTGGGAGGTCTTTAATGGGAGGTCTCTAGGCCTTTGAGAGTATGGGCTAGAAGGAGGGTGTGGGTCTGGTCTCTTCCTCTTTTTGTCTCCTACTTTGAGTCCACAAGATGAGCAGTTATGTTCCACTGCATCTTCCCTGCCCTGTGATGTGCAACTGACACACTCACAGCCTCAGGGAAAACAAAGGTCTTGAGGCAGGGTGTCAAAATAAACTTGTCTTTCTGAATTGATTATTTCAGGAATTTTGATAGTGACAGAAAGCTAACACACCATGCAGCACACCATGCAATCAATGTCTGTTTCAAATGCATATTCGATACATATATACACATATGCATTATACATATATAAATATGTATTAAATATCATTTTCCATTACATTAAAGCATGTCAATATCAGCCTTATTGTTTTAGCCACTTGAAAGTATTCAGTTTAGTGCTATTAAAGACATCCAACCACACTGTTGTGCCAATATCTGCCTCTTGAATGCACTTTTTAAAATGTCTTCCATACATGAAACTCAAGAAGAACGAAGATGAAAGTGTGGACACCTTGCTCCTTCTTAGAATTGGGACAAAACACCCATGGAAGGAGTTACAGAGACAAAGATTGGAGCTGAGACGAAAGGATGGACCATCTAGAGACTGCCATACCTGGGGATCCATCCCATAATCAGCCTCCAAATGCTGACACCATTGCACATACTAGCAAGATTTTGCTGAAAGGACCCTGATATAGCTGTCTCTTGTGAGGCTATGCCGGGGCCTAGCAAACACAGAAGTGGATGCTCACAGTCAGCTATTGGATGGATCATAGGGCCCCCAATGGAGGAGCTAGAGAAAGTACCCAAGGAGCTAAAGGGGTCTGCAACCCTATAGGTGGAATAACAATATGAACTAACCAGTACCCCCCGAGCTTGTGTCTCTAGCTGCATATGTATCAGAAGATGACCTAGTCAGCCATCACTGGAAAGAGAGGCCCATTGGTTTTATAAACTTTATATGCCTCAGTACAGGGGAACGCCAGGGCCAAGAAGTGGGAGCTGGGGGGGAAGAGGAGTGAGGGAGTATGGGAGACTTTTGGGATAGCATTGGAAATGTAAATGAAGAAAATACCTAATTAAAAAAATAATAATAAAAAAGGGGAAAAATGTCTTCCATTATACATTCTTAAGTTCAGTACATTGCAAATAGTCCAAATAAACTAGAGCAATAATGACTTTATCCACTGTCGCTTTCACACCCATTCTAAATATTGCTCCAAGCCATGTTACTACCTGTGGGGCAAAGCAGTTACAGACTCTGGAGCAGCTTACCTTGACTGCCTGAGGTTGGAACTATGAGTGTTACAGGCATGGATTAGACAGTGGTAGAGCATTTGGCTTACCCAGTTATACCCATGTGACTGGAAGTCTCTTCAATTTGAAGCCTTTTTAACCAGTTCAGTGAAGCCCTCCCCCCCACACACAAAAATCGAATATCACTCTATTCCATTTGAGGAAAATATTCCTTATAGATGAGAGGAGAGAAACACATATTTAGAACCTGAACCCATACTTCAGAAAGCATCTTCCCACAGCCGAAGGCCTTAAATGAGCTTTCTCAATTCAAACTATTGATCTCCTATGTTTGAATGGCCTGAGGAAACAGAGGCAAACATCCGGACCAAGTCAAATAAACAATGTGGCAAAACGAAATAGACAGGAACAACACTAAGTTTCTCAAAAGTGATTTGTTGCATCCAAAACTTTCTTTTTCCCCTTTATGGTAAGAATGCAAACAAACGTTCTACAAGGAAATGTTGCTGCCAATACTGTAAGGTAGAAAACTATTCGGAGAACCGGGTTTCACCTTCGGCTCCTGTAGAGTTACTTACACTTTAACAGCCAGCTTAAGCTGTTCAAGAACAGATGCCTGCCCTCGTTACAGCACAGGAACCGTCCACCTCTTTATTAGATTTTATGTTTATAAAATAATGCCCTAATGAATACATGCGCTACCACAAGAGGAAACCTTGCTTCGCTCCAGAGCAAGGCGCTGCCACCATTTCATTAGATTTTGCCTTCCTTAAGCAGCCCCACTTCTCTTCCCTTTGCCATTATGTTAGGGCTCTCCTGGATGCGGTTGAGTGATAAGTGCTAGATTGAAATAACAAGGTCATTTGATCTTTTCAAATTAAATCACAGGGAGTTTGCCTCAAGAATTATTAAACAGCACTTAGGTTTTAACACACCAAACAATCAGCTCACCAGGAAAAATGTTCCTCAAAGAAGTAACCGTTCAGGCTTGGCAGATAGCTCAGTAGGTGAAGTGCTTGCTGCCAAATCCTGGGCTATGAGTTCAATTCCCAGCCCTTACATAGAAAGCCAGGTAAGGTGGTACATGCTTATAATTCCAGCACCATGTGGGTACTGGTTGGGGAATCAGAGACAGGAGCTCACTCAGGCATCCCAGCACTCCAGACCAGAGATAGACCATTAAAAAATTAACCTTGAAAAAATTAAGGTGGATAACTCTTGGCAAACAATCCCAGGGTTGACTTCTGGCTTTTGTGTGCATATATACTAACAAATATGTGTACCTGCACATATTCACCTCTCTTATACCACAAAGGAGTATCCATCCAAAGATGAACAGGGACTAGGGACATGGGTCAGTGGAAGACTATGTGTTCAGTATGTACAAGGTCCCAAGTTCAACCCCAAATACCAAACACCAACAAAAAGGCAAATTTGAATGAGTTAGAATTGAACACACTGTGTGGAAGAGTTTGGTTAGCCACAGAAGCAAAGCTCAGATTCCCTGGATCTAGGGAAGGAGAAAGAGTTAACACAGTCAATGATCCATCTGAAAAAAACAGAATGTCAATACCAAGCAGCTCATGACTCTTGTGAGATGCAGTATCAACACCCCTGAAGCTGTGATATCTGCTGTCAAAGTTCAAACACCACAAGCCAGGAAAAATCAAAAACAAAACTTTTACCACTAAACTCTCTACCTCTTCATCCTCAGTATGGCCACAAGGGTGGAAGTGCGGCCTTGCTTTCCTAATGACTTTGACCTTTCAGCTGTGACTTACCTGAGCGACCATCTGCTGTGGGAAAGAAAGAAACACATATCTAAGTTCCATCTCACCCAAGTCTAATGCTTGCCGATCAATTTCAGTGTCCAAGCACTTCCTTGAGGCTGTGGATTTAGTAAGAAAAAAAAAATCTTAGCATGAGTAATTTTAAGCTAGGCATGGTTGAACAGAGAACGGTAAGAAGTATGCCAAAAGGAAACAGCCAGGTTTCTACTAGAGCCTAACACAAAGCATAAAGTCAAACCGTAGACTCCTGTATGAGATAAACTTTAAGTATCTTTGATGAGGCTGTTGTTGTTGTTGTTGTTGTTGTTGTTGTTGTTGTTGTTTTGCTTGCAGTATTATAAGTAGGTGGAATTGGGAAATAGTAAGTTCTTTTAATTAGACTCCAATAGAGATGTTGTCTAGTGGACTCACAGATTCTTATCTTTCCTCTATCTTAGCTGTCTTGAGGGCCAATAATGACATTCTCTCCTTTCTATAATTCACCAGTGGTTAAGCCCTAAAAAAAATACAAAAACTAACATCTGTCATCACTGGGGCGTAAATTTCTTGCACATTAGGGAAATTCAAGCCAAACTCAGTCAGCCATGGTGACACTGAAGGTGCACAAGTTGGCCTTTGGAGTTTAATAGACCAAGTTGGGAGTAAATAGATCCCAGAGATCTAGGCACACAAAAGGTAAAGCCCCCAAACCTAGACCAGTCATCCCAGAAAGCTACTCAACCCTCTAGAAACATGGAAAGCGGCAAATTGTCATCTCGTTAAAAACACCTGCTTGTCAAGAAAGATATTTTAATCCAAAAGGAAACATTTGTTTTGTTCCAGGAATACTTATTCTAAATGAGTTTCTGACCGTTTTATTTAATTAGAAGATATCTTTATATTACAATTTGACTAATTGGATATCAAAGATTTGCACAGTCATTTAATCTCTCTTTACATTTTTTTATTTATTGAAGTGTGTGTGTGTGTGTGTGTGTGTATGTTTGCAGGCACACACTTGTGTGCACAGGCATACCATAACACAAAATGCGGAGGTCAGAGGACAACAGGCAGGATCAGTTCTCTCCTTCCACTATGTTCATTAAAGAGACCAAACTCAGTTCACCAAGCTTGGCAACAAGTACCTTTACCTGCTGAGTCACCTCACTAGCCAATATATATAGTTTCTAAAAGCAAGGTAGTGGCTTAAACAAATTAAATTCAGGTGGCCAAAAAAACAGCATCTTTCAGTTGAAAGAAGAATTTCAACTACAGAATTGTCAGAACACAAAATGACAACAACCAGTGTGGAGTTCTTAAGGGACATTATTTTGCTATTCTACAATCAGGTCAGTGATTCATCTGATGAAATGGGATATGGTACAATGGACCAAGAAGAAGAGATGGGCTTTGTGGATAGACACAGGCTGAAGAAATCATGAAATAAAAAATGGTTTATTCACTTCAAGGTTAGTCAAGGAGACCGAAAAATACATGATTGGTTAGCATTCGATGATTTCAGTTTTACTTATTGTAAGAATTAAATGATGCAACCACTTATAGCAACAGTGTTTTAAGAGAAGGTTTTATGTAGGCCAGGCTGACCTCAACCTCTAAGATCAGGATGACCCAGAGTATCTGATCCTCCTGTCTCTACTACACCAAGGCTGTGATTACAGGGGTACACAACCACACCCAGTTTATACTGTGCTGGGGAATGAACCTAGGGCTTCATGCACACTAGACAGTCATTCTACTAAGTAAGCTACAATCCGGCCTGAGGTGTAAACACTCAATCCAAGGGGTATTGGTGGCACATCAATGGAAAGGAGATTATTTTCATATTATTTCTTTTTCTCCTCATTACTTAGACTCCCAGATTAACAACTTGGTTTTGCTTTGTCTTTCATAGTAAGTGACTCTGTCTTGATTTTTGAGTCTTCATCTGAGGGAACATGGTCTAAAAAAAAATGGCTTTCTGTAATGTTTATTTAATAAATGAACTATCCAGCAATAAACAAATCTACCATGAAGGAAATAAGAAAGCAATAAAGAGTTATCCTTGGGCTTTACATAACAGTTGACATAATTGTAGAATGTACATCTGGTCAACCAGTGCTGCCCTGGGAGGCAAACTCAATCTAGTGCTACACTGGTAATAAAATGGGAAGTTTTGGAAAAAAACAAAAACAAAAACAAAAAAAAACCTAGAATGTGTGATACTCCTTTAGGGTAAAAAAAAATTGAGCAAGGAATTTGGGCAGAGACAACTGGATGCAGGTGATCAAGGAAAGCAACATAAATGCATATAATATACAGAGAAAGGATGGCAGGTGGAAGGATGGGCCCAGGGAATCTCAAATTCAATAGAGAGAGCAAGTTCAGTAGAAAGTACATAAGGGGCTACTGAAGGTTAGTCTACAGCATGTCAGCCATGAGTTAGGAATTCAAAGGCATCATTTAGCTCTACATTTTAAGCTCTAGGAAGCTTAAAATAGATACTATTATCTATTTCCTCAGAGATTTTAAACGTATGATAATAAAGTCTTAATGCCAAGTTTCTATTGATTGTTTTTCCACCTTAATGTCCACCTGAACCTAATTTTGAAAAAGTGTTTGCTAGTGTAATAAAGTTAAGATTATAATACAATGGATTGGGGTAAAATTTAAATCCATTATGCTTAGTGATCTATGTTCTCCTTTCTGGCACATTCAGATATGATATATATAGGATATATGTTTTATATGTACATATATATATATATGATATATGGTGAGTGAGTGTGTGTGTGCGTGGGGGGGGGGGGCTTTGAATAGATCTTATTTTCTTCTTCTCGGTAAGATCACAGCCTGAGATGTGAGGAGCTAGGCCTTTAATATGTGTTTTTGAGAAAATACAGTTCAACACAATTTAGGAGTAACATTTGCTTAAGCACTTGAATGGTTAGATAATGCACATCCTCTTTGGAAATGGCAATGCTGCAAACAACAGTCCCTGAAGTGTGGCCAGGGACACTCAGAACCTCCTCCGTGGTACACAGATATTTATTTTCTATGACTTCAGATGAGAACACGCGCAACATGAGAAAGGCACTTTCAGAGGCTTCATATATCTGGTCCTGAACTATCTATGTCAGCATGAGAGTTGTACATAAAAGATCAGTCAAGTAGCTGATTTCCTTGACTTTTGCCTGGAATTTCACAGGCAAGCTGGGTTGAGCTGATCAAGATTATAGCTGTGCACCACAGCCAAGAGTACTGTACTAATAGTGAGCAAATACTAGCCTAGTCCTGAGGATCTTCATATAGAACAGTTCCAAATTCTAAGAAAGTCTTGCCCTTAATAATGGCACCTGTCATCTCTCCAGGATGACACCCATACTTTCATGCCACATTCTGTCACATCACCACACCATTGCTAATGTGGTAGAATTCTGCAACAGCCCGAGGGCAGGGTCTGCTGGTCTGACTATAACTGGGAATCAGATACTGAGGCATTTTGCCACATTCCTGGAGTGCACAGGAACCTCCTAGAATAGAAAACGCTGTTCACTCCTGATCCCAGGACAGTGATACTGAGCCCTCTCCCTTCCCCCTTGTCCTTGCACACCTCTATTTACAGTACACCTCATCTATGGATAGACAACCAACACCTCACAGGATTCTCAGGGCTCATGTCTGTACACTCCTCAAATCACTCTACTCCTTTCAATAAGAAAGGGTGGAAACTGGGTCTCACTGTGGTAGGTGCCATGGCTGCCATGTAAATGGTACAGTATCAGGTAGACAATGAAGGGAGGTGTGAAGAGGATCGTCCCAGCCCTGGAGCTCGTCCCAGTCCTATTTAGAGGTCAACTGAGAGTTTGACAGGGCTCAGACTTCTTCAAATGAGAAGGTTGCCAAGGTAACCTTCATCTGCCCATCTATTCGTGTGTCTCTAGACTTCTCTTCACCACTGTGTGAATGACAAGGGCGAACATTAGGACTTGGATACTGATCGCTAGGTTCCTGGAGATACTTGAGAACAAGAAGTCCTGAGCTATGGGATGGCCTAGACAACCATCCTCTCTTGGAGATGACCCAGAACCTGATGAACTTAAGTGCTTTAAGTACATGGGACTTAAAGCAGACATATTCATAAAAGAGAAGGTCCAAAGGTGAGCAAGAAGGAAACCAAAGCAAAATGATATGGCATGGGGATGCTCTAAAAGGGAAAATTGATACCTATTTTCACAGGGAGAACCCAGGGGGAAAGTCAGGAGTTTGCCACTTCACGAAAGAGAGTAGCTAAGGCAGCAAGTCTTCATGAGCTCAAACTTCAAGCCATATTTTCCCTCCCTCCCCTTTTCTGAGCCATCCCTTAAGCCTATGATTAATAATCAACACCACCAGACTTCTCACGCCAGTCATTAGGAGCACATATATCTATCGAAGTCATCATTCAATATGCGAAACTAGAGAAAAATTTTAGCAACTAAATTGGTTTTGATGCAAATGTTCCAATAAAGTTTGGGAAGGGTTTAACTTATAAGTCAAAGTGGCATGGCTGTGGCATGCATGACCTCACAACATCTTTACTTATGAGATCAAGGCAGTTTAACATTTTAGTATAGATTGGAAAGTGTGCTCCCAAAGACCCAACTCTAGCTGAGGTCCTATTGATAGTTGAAAGCTGCTACAAAAGGAAGAGTCATTTTTCTTTAAAGATTATGGTCGCTGGTCAGTTCCTCATGTGTTAATAAGTAAGACCTCATAACCATTTGCATATGAGCTACACTAATGAGCTCAGTGGCTTAAAATAATTAATCATTTTTTTAGTATAGAATAGAGTTTTTTTTTTTTCAGGGCATGAGGAGGGGAGTTAAGAGGGTAGTAGAGGCAGAGAAAGGCAGAAAGAGAGGGAGAGAGAGAGGGAGAGGGAGGGGGGAGAGAGAGAGAGAAAGAAAGGCAGAAAGAGAGAGAGAAGGGGAGGGGACAGGGGAAGGGGAAAGAAGAGGAGGGGAGGGGAGGGGCGTAGAGTCAGGTCATGACCACTTGGAGAGAGGGGAGAAGGAAAAATGGAAGGAAAGAGCCCAAGAGGGCAAGAAAGAAACAAGTGGGAAGCAGGTGTAAGAGCAATAATTAATCAATTTACTATAAAAGGTGAACATGAAATTGGGAAGGAAGTATGTGGGGGTCCTGGCAAGAGTTTGAAGGGTAGTGAGTGATGGATATATTCCAGATTAATATATGCATGCATGAAGTCTTCAAAGAATAAGTAAAAATAAAAAAATTAAAGTAAACCTTCTTCCATAGGTAAACAAGAAAATTGCTGTTAAATATTAAAGAATTATAGTGCACACAATGAAGAGCAAGCCTCTACAACCAAACATTAAGGTGCAAAGGGCCACTCACCCTTCTCAAAAATTTTAACCCAGAATTGCTCCTGTCTAAAGGAAATGCAGGAACAAAGAGTGGAGCAAAGACTGAAGGAAAGGTCATCCAGAGACTGCCCCTCCTGGGCATCCATCTCATCTGCAGACACCGAACCCAGACACTATTGCTGATACCAAGAAGTGCTTGCTGACAGGAGCCTGATATAGTTGTCTCCTGGGAGTCTCTGCCACAGCCTTACTGATACAGATGCAGATGCTTGCAACCAACCATCAGACTGAGCACAGGGACCCCAATGGAGGAGTTAGGGGAAGGACTGAAGGAGCTGAAGGGGTTTGCAACCCCATAGGAAGAACAACAATATAAACTGACCAGACCCCCGGCCAGAGTTCCCAGGGACTAAATCACCAACCAAAGAGTACACGTGGAGGGACCCATGGCTCTGGTTACATACATAGTTGAGGATGGCCTTATCTGGCACCAATGGGAGGGGAGACCCTTGGTCTTGTACAGGCTTGATGCCCTAGTGTAGGGGAATACTAAGGTGCTGAGGCCGGAGTGGGTGTGTGAGTGGGGAAGCATCCTCATAGAAGCAGGAGGGAGGGGATGGGATAGAGGGGTTGAGGAGGGGAAACTTGGAAAAGGTATAACATTTACAATGTAAATGAATAAAATAACCAATATTAAAAAAAAAAAAAGTTCAGAAACACCCTGTGGTTTTTAAGTCTTCTTATTGTGTGCTCAGTTTCTTGTCAATGGCTCCTAGGTCCTGATCTTCAGGGGTGAGCGTATAATTATAGAAACCAGGAAAGCAAAAAGGGATAATAGAGTCAAGGTGAGTTGTGGATAGGGAGTTAGAAAGAGCAGGATACGAGTGACTTGAAAGGAGAAGTAGGGGAAAGGAAGAGCTTTAACAGCAGGATTAAAAGGAGGCAGAAGAGAGGAAACCAACAGTAAGGACGTCTGAAAAGTCTAAGGAATCTATTACTTATTTACCTAAAATTGAGTAAAGTAAGCTAAGTCTGTATATATATATATATATATATATATATATATATATATATATATATATACATACATACATTCTTTAAGTGAAAATTTCCTATATAGGCTCACAATACTAGTGGTCTATCTATCAGGCATAAGAAACCCCCTTTATAGTTTTGGTCAGGGGAGTCTGAGAGACTCACAAAACATTATAGGCTATTGCCATTGTCCCTGGTCGCCTCTCAGAAATGGAAAGTTAAGCACCTATTGCTGACATCACCTGTGCTTCAGACACAGGATCCAAAGCATCCAAGCTGCATCTGAACTGAAGCCTCCTCCCTGAAGCAAAGCTTTCACGGAAACAGAAGCACCGTGCAAGCTTCCAAAGAGGGAGCATCAGTCGTCCTAATGAGCTATGACACCTATGGATCACAGCAATCACCAGCATGGCACAATAACAACACTACATATCTGGTGGCATGAATATCTTGGTGGTAACCAATAGCTCTCTGCTTGGATTTAAGACCCCCTCAACAAGAAGGAAACCATGCCTGGTATTAAAAATCTGGCCAATTGGAGGAGGTCCTGCTACCACCACTTTTCTAGTCGTATGTAATTCGTAACTGCCTTCTAAATATTTGTATTTATATTCACAGAGAAGTGTAGCCATCTTACCCCTTATCAAAGAGATTTCTCTTTGCAACAGATGGAGACCATTACAGAAAGGCACAACCAATCAAAATACAAAGAACAAGTGACTGCTGTGGTGCCCAGCCCCAACTGATGCTTCTACAACACAATTCCTGAACCTAGGGCTCTGGAAAAATGGGATGCATGCTGATGGAAAGAGGAAGCACAAGTCTGTTGTGAAATTGAGTCTCCTGGAAATGACAGAGAAACTACCCAGAAAATCTCATCAACATGACTGCCTAAACAAGACCTCAACAACAACAACAACAAGAGACCAATCGACATGCTAACATGGAAGAGGGAAATGTTAGTCACAAGGTTTCCACCCTAGACTAAGAACTATAGGCAATTAAGGAATGCTGAGAGCCAAAGAAATAGTCTTCCCTGGATATAGCTCCCCAATTGTTTATCCAATACCAAGTGGTCAGCCCTGAAGTCATATATCTATAAATAACATTATAGAGGTTGAAAAGGTTGTGTTTATATATTTAGGTGTAAATAGGTAGGTAGGTAGGTAGGTAGGTAGGTAGGTAGGTAGGTAGGTAGATAGTCAGGTAGGTAGGTAGATGATAGAGATGTAGATGATCATGATGATGAAGAAGATAGATAGATAGATAGATAGGTAGATAGATAGATAGATAGATAGATAGATAGATAGATAGATAGATAGATAGATAGATAGATAGATAGATTTAAGAGCAATTAAAAAATAAAAAGGCTATGAATTTCAAATAAAAGGGGTTAGAAGGAGGAAAGGGTAGAGAAAATAATATCACCCTATTTATTTTTTTTGTTTTTTGTTTTTTTTTTTTCATTTTTTATTAGGTATTTAGCTCATTTATATTTCCAATGCTATACCAAAAGTCCCCCATACCCACCCACCCCCAATCCCCTACCCACCCACTCTCTCTTTTTGGCCCTGGTGTTCCCCTGTACTGGGGCATATAAAGTTTGCGTGTCCAATGGGCCTCTCTTTCCAGTGATGGCCGACTAGGCCATCTTTTGATACATATGCAGCTAGAGTCAAGAGCTCCGGGGTACTGGTTAGTTCATAATGTTGTTCAGCCTATAGGGTTGCAGATCCCTTTAGCTCCTTGGGTACTTTCTCTAGCTCCTCCATTGGGAGCCCTGTGATCCATCCATTAGCTGACTGTGAGCATCCACTTCTGTGTTTGCTAGGCCCCGGCATAGTCTCACAAGAGACAGCTACATCTGGGTACTTTCGATAAAATCTTGCTAGTGTATGCAATGGTGTCAGCGTTTGGATGCTGATTATGGGGTGGATCCCTGGATATGGAAGTCTCTACATGGACCATCCTTTCATCTCAGCAATATCACCCTATTTAAATGTCAAAACAATAAAAATATGTTTTAAAGTCTTCTGCAGAACTGGAAAGCTAGAAATCATTGCTTTTCTCACAGCTGCTCTTGAGACATGGTGAGGAAAGCACTAATCCTTTATAGTCCTCCTTTCTAAGTCCCTTGTGCATTAGAATTGACAACCATGCCTGCCTCTTATCTACTGGTCCTCATCTCTCACTCCCCACATATCAAGTCAGAAGATGGGGCCAGAGGGTAAGACAAAAGAAAATCCAGTTTTATTCAGCAAAGCTTGAGAATGCTAATAATCTATTGGGGGAAAAAACATTAAAGAACCCAAAATATTTATGTTTATTAAATATTTATTAAAATGTTTATTAAAAATTTACCATCTAACCTGAAGTCTATTCACACTGCTACAGTGACAGTTATGTTTTTGCCTTCTGACTTCTTTATTGAAATGTTTTGTTTATCTCCTGTTGTGTATATTTGTTTAATTATTTCTTTGGAGAGCACAATGCAGTTACATCATTTTCCCCAACATTTGTTTCCTCCCTCCAAGCCCTCCCTAAATTCTCCTCTGGCCTCTTTCACATCCAAATCACATTGCTGGTTCCATTGCTATTGTTCTTCCTAGCCATGTTTCTCTTTCCCTTTTTGAAATTGCCATTACTATCCCTAAATTATCACCTCATAAATGTGACATTGCCTAAACGGCTCTTCAGTGTGAACTATCTTTTTAAATGACAGAGGTATTTGGGTATATAAAACCTTTTGGAAATACAATTTTCACTGCAAACTTCAACAGTCATCTTCAGAGTCCCTCCCGAAGGCCTTTGGTCTGCTCTTTTTTTTCTTTTCATTCTTTTTAAATCAATGGCTATTTTCATTCGGTTTCCCCCAGACAAGTAGGCTTTGGACTTACAATAGCTGCATTTTAATAGTATACACACACACACACACACACACACAGACAGAGAGAGAGACAGAGAGAGAGAGAGAGAGACAGAGAGAGACAGAGAGACAGAGAGACAGAGAGACAGAGAGAGAGACAGAAACAGAGACAGAGACACAGAGACACAGAGACAGAGACACAGAGACACAAAGAGAGAGAAAAAACAGACAGGGAGACAGACTGATTGACTGACAGAGACAGAGAGACAGAGACAAACAGAGTCGATATTCAAGGACAGACAGACAGAAATGCATGTCTTCATGTCACTTCATGACAGAGACACATCAGAGAAACGCATGCCTGGGTGGATCTGTTAGTCTCTACAAACTAACCCATATAACACACAGACCCACCACCAATGAGCCCTGCCTCCACTCCATATAACATTCAGACCCACCATCAATGACACCTGCCCTCACCTTAACCCATAGAACATACAGACCTAACTAACACCATTGACAAGAGCTGTTGCAATGCAAAATGTTGTTACAGGGCACGTGACTATACATAATTGCATTATGTTTCTATAATTTTTTCTAAGGGACCAATTAACAAAATATAGTTTAACCCAAAGATGCTAGGCCCTGTGAATTAGCATAAAGAAATTTAAGAGTAGTTTTCCTAGATATTTTATTAGCACACTTGTCTAATTCTGAGTTTAACAATGGAATAGCTAAACTTGGACACAGTATCTTTTTAGCCTTGACTTATATTTTAATTCTGAATTAAGGTTATTTTCATGAATCTCCCATCACTGAGTAATATATTTCAGCTTATTCAGGCTGAAGCAGGAAGATAAGTTCAATGCCTGCCTGGACTACCCAGCAAGTGCCCCGACATAAAACAACAATAATAACAACAAAATATCAATCGTAAAATGTGGAGATGTGACTTTACAAATAAACATGGAAACTATGTGCTTGGGTTCAGCATATATCCATAGTTCAGGTCTGGAAATAGTATTTTCAGGGTCTCATAAGGGATAAGTTTACAGAATTATAAAAACAACTGTAACCACGAACTGGTTCTTTCTTTTCTTTCCTCTCAAAGTATAAAAACAAACATAATTCAAGGAAAAATGTATAACCTCACATAATTCCAATCCTGGGGTATTTGTATCTGTCTCACAAAACAATGCTAAAATATCTAGGCACTCAATAAAATTTTCAGTTCTTCAGATGGCCAATAGAACCATCTCAAGAATTTTCCCCAATAGAACTATCCTCAAACTTAAATATTTCTATCCATCCTACTTTTTATATACTCCAATCTCTCCTACCCACACCACCTAGATGGATGCCCTATAATAAGTTTGGCTCATTTTACTGCTTCCACCTACTCAAAGGACAGCGTGTTTATATGTGGATTTCTACAAATGCATTAAGATTCCCCAAGGGGAGATCCACATTAACTCAGGCTCTCTTAGTGACTCTGGAAATCAAGGCCCCAAAGGCCACTCACACTTTAGTTTTATGAAATGAGATAAAATATCCCATGTGTTACAGAAAATAGCTTCAGATCTATTGAAGCCCAAGGAGAAAAAGCTCTATATTTATACCCCCATTGATTTAATCCATAAGCCAGAAAACAGACTCCACCCCTTCTTGCTTCAGCACAGCCTTTTGCATATGAAACCCATTGGTTGAGGCATGGGGCAGTCTTGTTTCCATCATACCTAGAATCCTTCTCCTTAGACAAGAACAGTCAAGAGACATAAAAGCAGCACTTGAGAGACCAATAAGAGGAGCAGAGTGTCACTTCAGCTTCTGGAACTTTCTGAAAGCTCCTTGGAATATCATCTGTGTTTGTTCTGCCACTGTATTTCTGTTTCTCTGAACATACCATGCAGAAAACAAACTGAATAAATAGTTAGCATTCCACAAATAAACTATTGGCCCTTTAGTGTAGGCCAATATTTGATGAGATTATTTATGGAAAAATTGGTTCTCAATAAAGGTATTTTGAAGGATAGCATTAGAAATAAAAACAATTCCATAGATCCCTGAGCATTAAGTACTTTTAATATATGACATTTGATGACAGAACACATGGGCATGTTGTAATGAAGTGTTCATCCAAGTGTTTTGAGCAAAGACGGGCCAAAATTAGCATGTCCAAGGTTTTAGTCTGCTGGGAGTTTAATTTTAAAGGCTATTTCCTAGTTTCAAGAGAAATACAGCGGGTTAATATTGACAATTGACAAATCCCAATACAGCCATCTCCCTAATCCCATAGCACACTACTACTTTCCCCCCACAGTACCACAGCTGACTGTTGAAAGTTATTCACTCTTAACATAGAAGTTGAGTTTAGCATCCTTACCTGGCACTCTCTTTGCCCAGTTGATCATATGAACCAGCTCCCTATCTGCTAGGTTGGTCAATAAGCCCATCATTGAGGCTTCACTGAAGGGTCTAGAAGGATCATATTCAGAATAGATCATGGGCGGTTCAGCATCCAACAAGGCACTGACCATCTGGTCAGCTGTCAAGGACAAGGCAGGGCTATTCTTCTTAGTGTGCTTAATCACAAGAGGGCTTGGCCAAAGGTTGGCAGCCCTCATGTCTCCTGAAGCACCCATTTCATTTCGGCCTTCCAAGTCATCTCTCTGACGCTTGTGCTTCAACATTCTCCCTCCTCGGCGGTCTTTCCGTATGCCTGAAAATGCAGAAGGATAAAGAATGAATTCGATTACCTTTTTCACCTGGCAACTTCAGAGCAAACACTGTCTTCCAAGATAATAGCGCTTTATTCTATTACAATAAATACAGAAAGCACATGCAGACTTATAAGTGTTGAGTAACTGCCTCTTCAAATGAATAAAAGGAACAGCATTGATTTGTGGCACTTGTTGATATTCATGGGGTAAATAATGTCAATATAACAAGTCTCAAGTAACTTATTAATAGCAAGAGCTGTACAAGCATCTCAGAATTTAACAATGGAATTTTACCAGTGTGTGAGTAGTAGTTGTCTCTAACATGCTAGTAATTATGTGTGTTTGTGTGTGTGTGTAAGCATATACATGTATATATACATAAATATGTATGGCACATGTGTATTTATCTGTGCATATGTATTCTGTATGTGTAAGCTTACATTTGTGTTTATGTGTGTATCTGTGTATGTATTTTATGGGTTTATGTAGGTATATGTGTACATATGTCTATATGTGTACATGTATGCATGTATGTATGCATATGTGTATGTGCGTGCATATGTGAGTATATATGTACATGTGTCTCTGTGTACTTGTGTATGCAGCAAATGTTATAAAATAACAAAATTATAATAACTAGTTACAAAAAATATGGCTTACTATCAAAGACTGCTTCTGTTATGGGTACTCTTAAATAGCAAATTAACAGTGTTTTTAAGTAATGAAGTGGAGTACCAGTGACCAAATCCTAACAGAAACATCGATTTAACAATAATTAGCAGAAAAAAATACCCTCAAAAGAGATATAAGTCATATAAGTTCAAATGGCAAAGCAAACAATAACTCAATTAGAAACCAGCCAACCAAAGGAAATCCTTCTCGAATGAAGACATAATGGTCAACATGTACATGAAAAAACCCTTCACAATAGTCACAAATAATATAAAATACCTTGGTGTGACTCTAACTAAGGAAGTGAAAGATCTGTATGATAAGAACTTCAAATCTCTAAAGAAAGAAATCGAAGAAGATCTCAGAAGATGGAAAGATCTCCCATGCTCATGGACTGGCAGGATTAATATCGTAAAAATGACTGTCTTGCCAAAAGCAATCTACAGATTCAATGCAATCCCCATCAAAATTCCAACTCAATTCTTCAACGAATTAGAAAAGGCAATCTGCAAATTCATCTGGAATAACAAAAAACCTAGGATAGCAAAAACTCTTCTCAAGGATAAAAGAACCTCTGGTGGAATGACCATGTCTGACCTAAAGCTGTATTACAGAGCAATTGTGATAAAAATGGCATAGTACTGGTACAGTGACAGACAGGTAGATCAATGGAACAGAACTGAAGACCCAGAAATGAACCCACACATCTATGGTCACTAGATCTTTGACAAAGGAGCTGAAACCATCCAGTGGAAAGAAGACAGCATCTTCAACAAATGGTGCTGGTTCAACTGGTGGTTAGCATATAGAAGAATGCGAATTGATCCATTCTTATCTCCTTGTACAAAGCTCAAATCTAAGTGGATCAAAGAACTCCACATAAAACCACAGACACTGAAACTTATAGAGGAGAAAGTGGGGAAAAGCCTTGAAGATATGGGCACAGGGGAAAAATTCCTGAATAGAACAGCAATGGCTTGTGCTGTAAGATCAAGAATCGACAAATGGGACCTCAAAAAATTGCAAAGCTTTTGTAAGGCAAAGGACACTGTCAATAAGACCAAAAGGCAACCAACAGATTGGGAAAAGATCTTTACCAATCCTAAATCTGATAGGGTTATAATATCCAATATATATAAAGAACTCAAGAAGTTGGACTCCAGAAAACCGAGTAGCCCTATTAAAAATGGGGTATAGAGCTAAACAAAGAATTCTCAACTGAGGAATACTGAATGACTGAGAAACACCTAAAAAATGTTCAACATCCTTAATCATCAGGGAAATGCAAATCAAAACAACCCTGAGATTCCACCTCACACCAGTCAGAATGGCTAAGATCAAAAATTCAGGTGACAGCAGATGCTGGCAAGGATGTGGAGAAAGAGGAACATTCCTCCATTGTTGGTGAGACTGTAAGCTGGTACAATCACTCTAGAAATCAGTCTGTCAGTTCCTCAGAAAATTGGACATAGTACTACCAGAAGATCCAGCAATTCCTCTCCTGGGCATATATCCAGAAGACGCTCCAACATGTAATAAGGACTCATGCTCCACTATGTTCATAGCAGCCCTATTTATAATAGCCAGAAGCTGGAAAGAACCCAGATGTCCCTCAACAGAGGAATGGATACAGAAAATGTGGTACATTTACCCAATGCAGTACTACTCAGCCATTAAAAACAATGAATTTATGAAATTCTTAGAAAATGGGTGGATCTGGAGGATATCATCTTGAGTGAGGTAACCCAATCAAAAAAGAACACACATGATATGCACTCACTGATAAGTGGATATTTGCCCAGAAGCTTAGAATCCTTCTTAGAAGGGGGAATAAAATACCCATGGAAGGAGTTTCAGAGACAAAGTTCGGAGCAGAGTGAAGGAATAACCATCTAGAGACTGCCCCACTTGGGGATACATCCCATAAGCAACCACCAAACCCAGACACTATGGCAGATGCCAACAAGAGCCTGCTGACAGGAGCCTGATATAGCTGTCTCCTGAGGGCCTCTGCCATTGCCTGGCAAATACAGAAGCGGATGCTCATAGTCATCCATTGGACAGAGCACAAGGTCCCCAATGAAGGAGCTAGAGAAAGTACCCAAGGAGCTGAAGGAGTCTGAAGCCCCATAGGAGGAACATCAATATGAACTAACCAGTACCCCCCCCCCAAAGCTCCTTGGAACTAAACTACCAATCAAAGGAAACACATGGTGGGACTTGTGCTTCTAGTTGTATATGTAGCAGAGGATGGCCTAGTCAATCATCAATGTGAGGAGAGGCCCTAAGACATGTAAAGGTTCTATGCCCCAGTATAGGGGAGTGCCAGGACTGAGAACGGGTATGGGTGAGTTGGGGAGCAGGGGAGGAGGGGATGGAGATTTTTGGAGGGGAAACTAGGAAAGGAGGATAACATTTGAAATGTAAATAAAGAAAATATCTAATAAAAATAATTAAAAATAAAAAAGAAGAAAAAAAAAAAGAAAAATGCTCTGCACTAATAACCAGATAAATGGAAACCAAAAGAACAAAAGACAAGAAACATGGATTAGAACCTGGAGAAACTTGATGCCAGCATACTTTGGCCTTTGGTAAGTTAGCACAGTAGCTATAAAAATAATAGGAAGCTTTGTTGTGAAAAGTTAAAGTGTGGAGAGATGGCTCACTGAGCGATGGCAGCTGAGAAGACATTGCTTCGCAGAGGACAGGGCTCAGCTCTCAGACCAACACTGTGACTTATAGCTGATTTTAACTTCAGGTCTAGGGAATCCAATGGCCTCTTTTGATCCCCATGGGCACCAGGCATATATGTGGTGTATTGATATACATGTAGGAAAAGCATCCATGCACAGAAAATAAGTATCTTTAAAAATAATTATTAAATTAAATATAGAACTATTATTCCACCCCAGCATCTCACTCCTGGCCAGATGTTCAAAGAAAACCAAGATAGTATGTTGATAAGATGTTGGTATCACTATGTCTATTGCAACACCATTCACAGTGCCCCCAAGAAATAGAGGCAATGTCCATAAACTGATGAACTAATACAGTACCCTAAGAAATAGAGACAGGGCGGGCGGTGGTGGCGAACACCTTTAATCCCAGCACTCGGGAGGCAGAGGCAGGCGGATTTCTGAGTTCGGGGCCAGCCTGGTCTACAGAGTGAGTTCCAGGACAGCCAGGGCTATACAGAGAAACCCTGTCTCAGAAAAAAAAAGAGAGAGAGAGAGAGAGAGAGAGAGACAGTGTTGTGCCCATAAACTAAGTAATGAATACTGTGCTGCAAGTATAGAGGCAAAGTAAGTGCCCATAAAGCAAGGGATGAGTAAAAAGAATGTGGTACCTATGCACCACAGAACACTATTCAGCCATCAAAAGGAGTGGCATTCTGTCATTGCAACAAACTGGGTGGAGCTGGAAGGTGGTGTGTTGGATGAAAAGCTCCTCGAGCACATTGTAAACAGTCATCCCAGACACGGACAGCACAATGCTTGTCCCTGGAAGCCGGGAGAGTGGGGCTGAAGGAAGCGTGCAGTAAGTGTAGCCAGGTCACAGTTCCAGCCACACAGGAGAAGTAAGCTTCAGGGTTCTGTTGCACAGTGCAGTGACCAGGTAATGAGACCCAACTGTGTGTCATAAAGAAGCTAAAAATATTAACAAACAGTAAAGAGTCATGATAAGCCTCTGAGGAAACTGAAATGCTTTCTCTGGTGTAAATATTACACCATGTACATTAGTACATTGTTCTTGACATGTGTGTGTGTGTGTGTGTGTGTGTGTGTAATCTTACTAGACATCTTCTGACTTCTGCAAACACCACGAACATCTGCAGTGCACATGCAGACAACACATGCACACACGCACACACACGCACACACACACACACCACTAGGTAACTACATCACCTAACAGACTCCTAGCTGGGGACGCTACAGCTGCTGTTCTACTCATGATGCAGTATGGTCCTGGACCCTGGGTCAGCTTGGTTAAATTCTCATGGCTGCTGTGCTGTTTTAATAGGAACTGGCCCAAGTCTGTCAGTGTTTGTGGCTACAAGTTTGCCACAAATACATTTTTTGAAATATGAAAGTTTCAAATAGTTTTCAAATAATCTTCTTCCAAAGGTTTACCCACCTGTGACTCTCACTAACTAAATTAGAGACACAAAGGGAGCAGGTGGACCAATTTTTCTTCTGTGTATTCTTTGAGCCTTTGACTCAGAGTCTTACCCAGAAAAAGGCCATTCTGTCCTGACCAAATGTTATCAACAAAAATAACTATTTCAAAGGCCAAAGATGAAGCTGAGCTTCTATATTTCTTCCAAACTTATCTCTCCAAAATTAGATACTAAGTTAGAGATGAAGTTTTAGACTTACATGGAAGGAATTATCACTTTAGTAAAACATTACTACAATTGCTCTGTTTCGTTTTAAGACATGGTTTCTGTATATAGGCCTGGCTGTCCTAGAACTTGCTGTGTAGAGCAGGATGGCTGTGTAGACCAGGATGGCTTTGAACGACAGAGATACATCTGCATCTGCTTCCTAAGTGCTGAGATGAAAGGCATGTACTGCTGTGCTTGGCTAATTCAAATATTTTTAACACTGAACACATGAAAAATAAACATCATATATCAATTGTTTTGTCAGAGGAATACATTGTCAGTTAATATATCTAATTCAGACCTGAAAACAATAAAATTATATCTTTTTAAAAATCCTTCTATATATGTGTTCCAGTTTCTTGACAAGTGACAATGAAGAATGAAGTTCTCATATCTGTCCCGAGTGATAAATCATTAATTATTCATCCACAAAAATGAGCATTTACTGCATGCACATCTTGGATTAAGTAATAATAATAAACACTAATATTTTGAATTATTATTTTGATGTATATGGGTGATATTTTGCCTGGGAACCGCTGTATGCCTGGAGCCCAAGGAGGCAAGAAGAGGGTGTCAGATTCTCTGGGAGTGGAGTGACAGGTGGTTGCGAGCTACCTTGTGGGTGCTGAGAATCAAATCTGAGTCCTCTGGAAGAGCAGCTAGTGCTCTTAATGGCTGATCTGTCTCTCCAGCACCAGAGATTGTTATTTGGATCACTAATGTGCACTGAGCATGTGATGCCCATCTTAAGTACTTTATGTGCACTATACAGAAGGCTGTTTTAAAGTAATCAGACCTCACAAAAGTCCTGTGGGAGGAATGTTGGAAAGTGCCAGGCAAGACTTGCGGTGATGGTTCTCCTTGGGTGCCACATGCTAATAGACTGCAGCCTGGACCCTCTCAGCGATTACTTTGAACTCACTGCTGCCTCTGAGAGGGAGTTGACTTTGTTCTGATTTTTAGATAAACCAGTTTTGAAACTGACTCATTGCCATAGGCACAAAGTTAACAAGCTTAGGATGTCTAGAAGTCAAGCAGATAAAGGTGGCAGAAGAGAGAGTGCAATCTAGAGAGGGTATGATGAGCGTCCAGGACCAGGACAGTGTGAGCTCATGCACAGATAGGTATTGGGTTTAGGGGATGATGCTAGTTTAAATAGGAATTGCTAGGTTTATTTCCTTGAAATACCATCATGTGCTTCTAGGCATCTGACATTTAAAACAAGTTGTGTCTTTATCATTTTCCAGGTTTTATTTGTAAATAGTACTTCTAACAGGATGGTAACTTAGGTCCATCCCTCTGTTTCAAACATATGCAGAGAGTCTAAGAATTACTTTCATCTTTAGAGTGGGAAAAAAACCCTCCTGTTCTTCTATTTTCTCTACTATCAAACTGTCAGTGTGAGATTCTCCATCTCTTTTGGGATTTTCCCATCATAGATCTTACTTCCCTTCCCTCTTTGGTAAAGAATAGTGAGCAAAATTAATTTCAAGACCCACTTAGCACATCTTGGTGGGGAGAAGGAAAAGTATATTTCAGTAAGTCAAGACAACCACATCACATCCCGTGACCTCCCTCTCCTCAATGTGGTAAGCTCAGAGGCACAGGCTCCAGAAACTGGCTCCCTTGGCCTCTTCACTCTGTGGCTCCCTCAGCCTCTTCACATTGTGGTTCACTGCTTGCAGTCTGCCTACGCTTTGGACAGTTTTCTACCTCCCACATCTGTAGAAAAAAAACCATTCCTTGTCCAACCGTGCCATCTTATGGTTCACTCTACCCAGCATCACTGCCTATATTTGAAGTGAAACTTGGAACTGTAGCTCATGCCAGTAGCTGCAAAAGAGGCAGGTGCACCTCCAAATGCATATGTGTAGATTTATTAAAACCCTACACAATTCAATCATGCCAATCTGTGCTTTATTTCATCAATTATCCTAAACAGGAATGTTTTCCCAGCTTGTACTGAGAACCCATTCCTCTATAGGGGATAAATCATCCCACTCAATATAGACAGTTACATTGGCAAGGTGATGCCCAAGGAACACGTGCAGTTTCAGGATTTTAGTCATTCAGACACACCACAAAGCATTTAAAATGACAGGAATTAAGAAGGACTGGGGGATGATGGGAGATTTCATCAACAAATATTGAAATAAAATTTCAATAATTGTTATAATAGGCATTTGTTAATTCTTGGCTTCCTGGATTCCTAAGCATCGTCCTACATTGAGTAATTTCTCTACTATGAGCTGGTAGGAGTCAAATTTTGCCTTTAAGTACAAACTGGATAACCACTGCTCTCTATGGCCTTGAAGTCTAGGGTGAGAATGGATCACTCACGGGCCCCACCCACAGCCTGCTCCCCAACTCTATGCTGTCTGGGTGGCTGCCATGTCCTACCCATTGCCAAAGTCTGGTTCTTGAGTTTGCCCATCAAATCTGTGACCTAACCACATCACTTTAAAGATCCAATGTGTATTACTTGAAACCATTAACACTAATAATCATTATAAAAATAGCTGGCATCCTTAATCATCAGGGAAATGCAAATCAAAACAACCCTGAGATTCCACCTCACACCAGTCAGAATGGCTAAGATAAAAAATTCAGGTGACAGAAGATGCTGGCAAGGATGTGGAGAAAGAGGAACACTCCTCCATTGTTGGTGGGATTGCAAGCTTGTACAACCACTCTGGAAATCAGTCTGGTGGCTCCTCAGAAAATTGGACATAGTACTACTGGAGGATCCTGCAATACCTCTCCTGGGCATATATCTAGAAGATGTTCCAACTGGTAAGAAAGACACATGCTCCACTATGTTCATAGCAGCCTTATTTATAATAGCCAGAAACTGGAAAGAACCCAGATGACCCTCAACAGAGGAATGGATACAGAAAATGTGGTACATTTACACAATGGAGTACTACTCAGCAATTAAAAAAATGAATTTATGAAATTCCTAGGCAAATGGATGGACCTGGAGGGCATCATCCTGAGTGAGGTAACCCAATCACAAAAGAACTCACATGATATGTACTCACTGATAAGTGGATATTAGCCCAGAAACTTAAAATACCCAAGATACAATTTGCAAAACACATGAAACTCAAAAAGAACGAAGACCATAGTGTGGACACTTTGCCCCTTCTTAGAATTGGGAACAAAACACCCATGGAAGGAGTTACAGAGACAAAGTTTGGAGCCGAGACGAAAGGATGGACCATCTAGAGACTGCCATACCCGGGGATCCATCTCATAATCAGCCTCCAAACACTGATACCATTCCATACACTAGGAAGATTTTGCTGAAAGGACCCTGATATAGCTGTCTCTTGTGAGGCTATGCCGGGGCCTAGCAAACACAGAAGTGGATGCTCACAGCCAGCTATTGGATGGAACACAGGTCCCCCAATGGAGGCGCTAGAGAAAGTACCCAAGGAGCTAAAGGGGTCTGCAACCCTATAGGTGGAACAACAATATGAACTAACCAGTACCCCCCCAGAACTTATGTCTCTAGCTGCATATGTATCAGTAGATGGCCTAGTCAGCCATCATTAGAGAGGCCCCTTGGTCTTGCAAATTTTATATGCCTCAGTACAGGGGAACGCCAGGGCCAAGAAGTGGGAGTAGGTGGGTAGGGGAGTGGAGGGGAGGGTATGGTGGACTTTTGGGATAGCATTGGAAATGTAAATGAAGAAAATACCTAATTAAAAAATAAATAAATAAAAATAAAAATAGCTGGCATTTGTTGAGTATTGGCAACATAGCAGGTGCTCATCTAAGCTCTTGGCCTAAATGACATAATTTAATTTTCAAAGACACAATGTCAGTTTAGTAGTAGCACAGCTCTCTCAATAGCCAAGGAAACTGAGACCAGACTGGGTGTGTAGCTCAGTGGTAGAACACTTGCCTACCAACGGCAAGGCCTTGTATTCAATCCTCACTACAGAAAGTAGAATGGAAACAGAGATGGAGAACTGGGGCTTAAACCTAGTCACACTGGCTTCAGGCCCACACTTAGACATCTCACAGCAACCTGTCTCGGGAAACACAGATGGCTGCAATGTGTGCAAGCCTATGAACAGTGCTAATCCATAAAATAAATGAAGTAAGCTCTGTTTACAAATGATCCTGGAATCCCTGGAGGTCACTGCTTCTACTGTCCCATTGTAGATGCAATCATGAATGTATAATTACTGCAATTACCAGCTGTGATGTTTCTTATTAGTGATTCTAAATTCTATAAACCCTGGTCTGGAAACATTTAAAAGGGCATTTCCTCGTTTTTGCACTAATAATATTATTTATGCACTTTACATAGACCTTAGGTGTTGGAATATTAAATATATTAAGATGGGCTATTTTCCCTACATGTAGTAGTCAGGCTAGAATGGGCTTATCAAAGTTAGCTCTCCCAATCACGCTTCCCATGACTTGTCTCCTAAGGAGCCAGGACTGAGGGACAACTGCTGGAAGAACCGCTGTTCCTTGGACAAGGTTCTGTGTAATTTACTAATGCATGGTCACAGAAATGATGTACTATAATTCAGCTTCAATTTTTTAAATTTATTCATACAACCCAAAATACTTATGGCCAGACACTGCTGTGGGGTAAAATGGCAGTCTCTCTACTCCAATATTCTTTAATTGTACAAGGAAGATGGACATTAAACAAATAAATAATATCAGGAATTGATAGGTCCCGAGAGGGAAGACTGAGGTGGTAAGGATAGGAGAGATAGTTAAAGCAGGAAATGCATCTCTGAGATTGGAGATCAGAGCAGAGTGAGCAGAGCGCTCAGCTCTGGAACTGGAGGAAGAACCAACTCTGAAGGCTATCAGTAGACAAGAAGGAGGATGGGACAGAGATGGGAAACATGACCACTGTTACAGCACCCCTCCCACTCATTCATCCCCACTAAAGTAGATAGGGAAGCACAGAGCCCAGGAGACCAGGGCTAAGACATGCACTGAATCCTGAGACGGGAGAGGCCAGGGATTATGTGCAGAAAAGAGACCTGATAGAACTTTTAGTTTTAAAATATCACTGTGTTTCTTCTAGGTGGATGTCTTATTTAGGGTTTTACTGCTGTGAACAGATACCATGATCAAGGTTACTCTTATAAAGAACAACATTTAATTGGGGCTGGCTTACAGGTTCAGTGGTTCAGTTCATTGTCAACAAGATAGGAACATGGCAGCATTCAGGCAGACACAGTACAGGATAAGCTGAGAGTTCTGCATCTTCATCTGAAGGCTGCTAACAGAATACTCTCTTCCAGGCAGCTAGGATGAGGGTCATAAATCCTACACTCACAGTGACACAACTACTCCAACAGGGTCACACCTTCTAATCATGCCAATCCCTGGGCCAAATATACACAGACCATCACAGTGGACTTTAGAGACAAAGGCAAGGCTACAGAATAAGAAGCCTTTTGACATCATGTCAATGACCAGGTAGTAGATCATAGACACTTGACGTAATGATGAGGAAACTGAGGGCTGAGAGGACCTGAGCTCTGCGTATATTGTGAAAGTAAAGCCAAAGAGACTGGCAGGTGAGTTGGATGTGGACTTTGAAGAGAGAGGAATTTTTAAAACAGCGTGATTAAGGTTCCCGTATTTCTTGTGAACAGTCTTGACACTGTGAACAGGTACCTGAAAGGAGTAACTGAGAGGATGAAGGCTTTGTTTTGGCTCACATGTTAAAAGGATAGAGTTTAGCATAGGGAACTAGGGTAGCTCTTTTAATATAACTAGGAGGTAAAAGCATGGTGGGTTCACATTTTGATGGTACAGGAAGCAGAAGTGATGTCAGGCTATAACCCCCAGGGCCTGTCCCTAGCAACCTGTTTGTACAGTCAAATGTTCAAACACATGATAGCATCAATCAAAGCATAGGATGCCTGACTGGGAAGATGGAAAACATAGGAGAATAGAAGAGGAATAGAGCAAAAGACAACATAGGAAAATAAGAGAGGCATAGAGCAAAATTATCAAGACTTTTTTTTTAAGAAAGCAAATGTTAGAATTTTTTTAAAGTTTGCTATGAGTACTTTTTTGTACTCAGAGATGGAACCCAGAATTCACAAGGGTTAATCAGTTATCTACTGTCTACTATGTCCTCAGGCCCCAAACACTGTAGTAAAAATAAAGGATGTCTTCAGTTCTTCAGTGTGGCCAATGAAACATTAGTAAGCTGGATGATAAATCAATAGCTGTGTGCCAAACCAGCAAATATAGAAGTCCAGCAGAATAAAAAGTGTAAGGTTTGAATGAATGACAACAAAGAAAGAGCAAGAAACATGTCAGTTATGTGGCCGAGAACTTTCCATAGTTAGTAACAGACAGCAAACTATCAATTCCAATCACTCAGGAAAAGAACAACACCTCCAAGGTGTGGAAGAACAAAGAAAACCATTTTTTAGACCAGCAGAGATGGGGATCATCTGCTAATAGAGAATGAGGAAAGAAGCCATCAGAGATGTGCACCGGGAAACACATCAGATACCTGAGGAAGTGGCCAGTCTGGAATTCCAGACCTAGGGAAATTATCTGTTAAACATGAAAGAGAAGTTAAAAAAAATCAGTCAAGCAAAAACTGAGAGACGTTACCAGGAAGTTTGCCCTATGGGAGATGTTAAGATTTTCTTTTATTTAAAGGGCAGAGATTTATAACTACCTAAGCATGGAAGGAGTAAGAGAGAACAAAAGAAAATATATTAAATTTCTGGAAAGTTCTTTTGAAAAATCTCTGTGGTTAAAATAATTGCCATGTATTCAGTGTAATGTGCAGAGAGTGAACGGGCTTGACAGCAATGGTTCCAAGACAGAAGGAAGATGGGCATGTGGTGCCAGGATGTGTCTATGCTACTTGTAAAATGGACCTGTGTTAGCTCAATAGGTTCCCCAACTAGCTAAGAATGTATAGTGTAAACTTCAGCGGAGACACTTCATGAAATCATTTTGGCATATATTGGATTTTTGAAGGGCAATGACAAATCAGAATTATATAAAATGCTCAAATGAAACCAGGGGAGAACAAAAAGATGCATCTGGTTGATGGCAAAAATAATGCATCAGTAAACACTTTAAATGTAAATGGTCTAAAGACTCCAATTAAAAGACAGAGACTGTCAAGATTGGATTATGGGTTTGTACAAGAATGTCCGTTAATTATCAAGAATCGGATATGTTCAACATAAAAGGACAGAGAGGGAGGCCCTATGACACTGATCAAAATATAGCTGTAGCCTCCATATTAATTGGGGCCGAAGAGATTTCAAAAGGCAGACATGATGAAGAGTTATGTGTGGATTACAGGACAATATAAACATCAATTCTCCAGATGGAATACAAGGGTGATTATGTATGTACCTAAGAATAAAGCTTTAGAATTGGAAGGAAAGTCAAAGTCATCGATTTATTTAGACTTTTCTTCCCTGCTCAAAATGTGGAGTTCCACCAAGCAAAAATCAATATAGATACAGCTGAGCACTTTATCAGTGAAGTAGATCTAATTGCTATTTCTAAAATATGCCATCAAACAACAGTAAAATACATATTTTTTCTTGAGCTTTTATGAAACATTTAAGTCAGGTTTAGAACATAAAACACATTTTTAATATAAAAAACAGAAACCATAGAGAGCATGCTTCTCACACCAGAATAAGAATAAGCCAGAAATTGGTTACGTGAAAGATTCTTGGGAAATTCCCAAATATTTTGAGATTAAACAGTGCACTTTTAAAGGGCATTGTGTCTGGAAAATGAAGACTCAAAGTAATTGTAAATATTTTGAATGAAGTAAAAATAAAAATGAAATATAAAACATATTGAGGTGAAGGGAAAGGTGCTTATAGAAAAATCCAGAGATGTAAATGAATATATGAATAAGAGGGAAAATATCATATTTGTAACCTAACATTAGAAACCTCAATAAAGAGGCTTTAACAGTTGGGGATCCCAAAGGAAACATAAAAGCATAATAATTAGGCCTGCTTTGTGAGATGTGAACAGGGCTAAGCACCTGTGGCTAAGCAAGTCATTGGCCCTAGGGGTCATCTAACATAATCATTCTGCTACATGGACATAGTACTAAAATGGCTCCTGGTGCCTTATTGTTACATGCAAAGATCAGTGAATCTATCACCCCTCACTAGAGAGACTTCTTTTTGCCACAGAAAACAACTAGCCCTGGTCACCATGCAGAACGGGGACTGTGAAGCTTTCATCCGTAAATTGGACTTGTGCAAGGCTCAGTGGTTTACATGGGAGATAGAGTGAGAAACTTTGTAGGAGCCAGAGATAGGGGATGAATTCAAGGAAACAGTGTTTTCTGCACACAAGATTGTCACACCAGTGAGCTCACGGTAATGGGGATGGCATACAGAAGATCCCTGCAGTGTGAAGCCAGGCAAAATCCCAGCACGGAATGAGAAACTAGACATGTGAGCCCACCAGTAGCAGAGGAACTACAGACATTTGATAACTGCTGAGAGATGGAGCGTTGCCTTTCTGTAATGGTGTGACCCCTGATAGGTCAACCACTCTCTTGGGTTGACCCACTCCCATGAGTAGTTGGGCAGCATCAATGGCTCTCAGTTGGGAGTGGGGCGGGCGAGAACTCACAATTGGGTGAATGGGTAGGTGATGGTGGACAGAGTGGATGCAGACCTACAGAAGAGAGTGTGACCAAAATACAGTGCATAAATTCTCAAAAAATTAATAAAATATGAATAAAAATAAAGTAGAAAGGCAATAGCACATTAGAAGTCAGTTAAATATAAACTGTTTCTTCGTCAAGATAATGTTGGTTAAAAACTTTTATCAAGAATAATTAAGAAAAGGAAAGTCACAAACTAGCAGTCGTAAGCATAAAAAGGATCACCATTAGGGCCCCTCTGACAATAAAGAGACAATAAAGGAAGATTGTAACGTGAATAATTAATAATGTGTCGAAGAAGAAACTTCCAGAATCACATGGCTTTGCAATGATTGCTACTGTGCATTTAAGAAATAACAAATATAAATTCTTTATAATCTTCTTCATAAAAGCAGAAGCCATTAAGTCTCATGACATGTACCAGGATAACTAAAATCTGAAACATAACACAACCAGTTACTGCAAAAGCTGTGGAGAGGCACAAGTGATGGTTTCTTGCTGGTGAGGATGCAAAGCGTTGTGGCTACTTAGAGAAACAAAATGGCTGTTTCTTATGAAGCAAAGCAAATATAACCCAAGTGATATAAGAGATATCATTTTGTAGCCTCTTCCTGTTTTGAAAACATGCTGATAGAAAAGCCTGTATGAAAATATTCACAGCAATTTTATTCTTAATTGCCAGAGACAGGAAACAACTAAGATGTCCATCACAACTGAGTCAATGTTTTTTTTTTTTAAGGTACATATAAAAGAACACCATTTGTTGCATAACAATAATGAGTTATCAAGCCATGAAAAGATGAGAACAAAGCTGGCGCCTATGGCTAAGTACAAGCAGCCAGACTGAAACCTCAGCCATGACAGCAATGATAGGCTATCCCAAAACAGATGATACCAGAAAGATCTAGAACATAGGAGGACTTGAGTCTAAGGGGTAAGAAGGGTCAGAACAGGCATGGGGAACACGGGAGATTTTGTAGATGAAAGAAAATAATTATTTATAATTATATAAACAAATAAATTGGTTAATAGATACAGCAGGTCCTTTTAAAAATATTGTGTAGTTAATCCACTCTTATGTTAATGGAACATGACTTCACAGTCTTTAAGTGCAAGCTCCCATGTTAACTTCCTTCCAAAGGCTGGTATTTAAGAGCTTCAATGGTGCTAGGCCATGCTGGCATAACTCTCTTCATACAGATGTAATAAGAACCATGTGTAACGTTCCTGGTATCCCCACCCCCCAAAACACTGCCCTCACTCTGATCATGTGAAAACCATCACCCAATCCACATGGTGAGACATTCTATGAAAGCTTGATCCATAGCTACTAGATGCACCCTGGACATTAAACATGGGTACCATTAAGGGGTATTTAAGGAGGTGTGGCTTTTAATTGTACTAAATTCTGATGGCTTAGGCAGAAATTTGGCAGCATAAAGTATGACTTTAGTAAATGAAATGCTATAGAATTTGTCCATATGCTGTGAAGAGTGTACCATGTTATGTAAGATGTTAATAATGGAGGGATGTCAGCAGGACATGAGAATTCCCTGGGTCCATGTTAGTTACATTTCTCTTCATTGATCAAATACCTGACAAAAAGCAAATTAAATGAGAAAATATTTACCAATTGTATGTGTGTGTGTGGATGTGATCTCTCTCTGTGTCTCCCTGTCTCTCTATCTCTCTCTTTCTTTGTCTGCTTGTGCATGTGCCTGTGTGTGTGATAAAGGCCAAGGTCAAAACCAGTTAACTTTTTCAGTTACTTCTTTCTTACCACTTGAGACAGGGTTTCTAGCTGAACTCAGAGCTGATCAATTAGCTAGACTGGCTGCTTAACTCACCTGTTTCCACACTCCTACCCCAGGGCTACAATTACACAAGTTCCTCACCATCTCCAGTTGTTTCATGAGTGCTAGTGATCCAAGCTCAAGCCTTCAGCCTTGTACAGCAAGCACATTACCAACTGGGCCATTGCCCAAGCCCTGGAGAAGAGTCCATCCTGACTTCCACTTCAGAGGCATGCAGTTGGAAAGGAAGGTGCAGCAAAGTGGCAGCTTGGAGGCAGAGAAAGGAGAGTGTCCATTGTCAACTGCTTCTATCTCCCCCTTTATACTCTGCCCGGGACCTCAGCTTGTGGGATGGATAGAATTGAGGATGGGGCTTACTCGCCTCAGCTAAACCTCTCTGACAATTCCTGAGAGCTGTGCTTCAACAATGCCCTAGGTATTTCTTGCTGCAATTCAGTTACAATTAAATTAATCATCATGTCATCTTTGCAAATTTTCTGTAAATCCTTAACTAATCCAAAATACATTTGCTTTTGAATGTAGTTAAGCACAGGAACATTTGCATGATGTTAAAGCTGGCTTTCTGCTGTCTTGTCATGTCAGGAATGAGCAGTTTCTGCCATTTGTACTGTCTGAGGGAGGCACAGTCACCCTACTTGACAGTTAAGTCGAATTGTAGTTTCATAAGAATGATTTCATTGTAGAAGTTGAACACTAACGTGTTAGTAATGGTGAAAAATAAAGCCATCAAAACACCTGTAAATCAAAATGACAGAGATTCTACCTGTTGCTAAAAAGCATTCTACCCCAGTGTTCAGACTCAGGGTTAGTAATTGGGTAGACAAGCCACTGTCCTAAGTGTGTGTGTGTGTGTGTGTGTGTGTGTGTGTGTGTGTGTTTATACAGGTATGTGTGCCTAGGTTACTCTTTCTCCATTGCATGTTCCTGATATACCTACTTAGTTCTTACCCATCTGTTCCAGTCCTGCCAAATGTCCCCCACCCCCCAGGACATCTCCTCAGACTCTCTGGACTAATCACGAAACCAGTAGTACACAATGCCTCTCTTCCTTGTCCAAATTAAAATAAAAAAAAGTTACCTTACAGCTTAATGGTTTGATTGCACAGCTAGAGTCGCATTCAGTGGGGGAAGGGATAACATGCTGCAAGCTCACTTATAAAATGTAACCCAGTTCTTTCTGTCCCAGGCCTCATTAGCCATTGTACTGTGATTATAGCAATTTCCAGAGTTAACACTCTCAGAAAGTTCTAGACCACTACAAACATGTCTGCAAAAAGATTCACTCCCAGATGATAGATTACATAACCCCCCCCCCCAATTCGAGCCCCATTTACACTAATCCCCCCCAGTAGAAAATGAAACGCTTTATCATTACTGAGTTCTAGACGTACAGCTTCCAGTTTTTCTGCTTTAACACAATTTTAAATCAAAAACTTCTCCAGTTAGAGAAATAAAATGATCACAACAAATGGTCACAGATGGCTCAATTGCAGATATCAGGAGTACAAACTACATCTGCCATTTACACCATTGCTTTTGACCCGAGTCTCTGCTAGACTGCCATGGAGAGACATTAGTTCAATACTTAAACATCACAGGGCATACCTGACAATCATAATGAAAAATATAATAACTTCTCGGACATATTAAATGTGTTTGAGGTGCTATCAGTTATTGATGAATCTTTAACAATTCTTAAAGCAGGCTGAGGTAGTTTAGAGCGTTCCCTTTGTTCTCTGGTATTTGAACCCTGAGTCCCCACTTGTGGCACTCTTTGGGAGGGTTTTAAGAGGCAGCCTTTCTGCAGAAGTGTCATCCCTGGGGAGTGAAATTTGAGAGATTAAAGAGTGGTTCTCAAATGGCCTAATGCTATGACCCCTTAATACAGTTCTTTGTGTTGTAGTGACCTCCAACCATACAATTATATCATTGCTACTTCATAGCTGTAATTTTGCTACTGTTATAAATCATAATGTAATTATTTGATACTCAGAATATTGGACATACAACCCACAAGGACTCACAAGGTGGAGAACCACTGGCTTAAAGCCTTCCACCATTTACAGTTTGCTGTCTTTATTTCTTGTTTGCATTTGAAACCTGAAGGAATGCTCAACTTACTCCTCCAACCTCTACGCCCACCTGCTGTCATGCCTCCCTGCCATGAAGGAATTGTATTCCAATAAGCCCTTTCTTCTATAACTTCCCTTGGTCATGGTGTTTTATCACAGAAACTGAAAAGCAATGACTACAGGAGTCTGTCTGTTGAAGCACCTCCCTTCACAAAGTCAGAGTAGCTACTAGGTATAAGAAGTCAGTTCTAGCCAGCCTTTCTGTGTTGACTCTTTGGTATAGTCATCTGCCTAAATCATTTATGATTTAAGTTTGTGATTGAATCCTTCTCCTGTTCCCCTATCACCACATTTTGTTCTCATTATCTAAATTTACTGGAAATCTGTCAATGTGAGGGAGGGGTTGTACAGATGAATAGACAAGATTAGTTCATTAGTGTATAATAGGATGGATTCAATTTTCCTTGAAATTAGTTAATCACCAACTCTCCCACCAGGCTACTATCCCAACTAACCATGTGTTAACCTCAGCTGTTTCAAGTGTTATTTTTTATAAGTTAATTCTGTCATCTTCCAGCCCAGACATCTATCTTGCAACTTCTCAATAACCAACTCATTTATGCATGACCACAATGTCCTCTAGTGTCATCTGCCACATCCCAAATTCCAATTTACTGGCCCATTATTTTAACACAGGGTCTTCTGGCGTGATGAACAGTAGTGAGCCCATTGCCCTTGAGCTTGCATAGGTCTGGATGGGAAATGGTTCCTTCTGAGAGTAAAATTTCACCATGCTTGTCCCCCTACCCCACTGTCCATTTGCAGCAGGAGAACCGGAGCCAACCGGAGCCCAAGCCCAGACCAAGTTCCTCTGATTTAAAGGCCCTCAGCTAGCTTCCTGCATGCTATGGCAATAGCCACTCACCAGTGAGGGACAGGAACAGCTGCAGCTGTGTGAGTAGAGAAATGTAATTAGCACACTGCCGGGCCATGCCTGCTCCAGCACAGGACATGATTTACAAATTCACAAGAGCCCAGTTATGCCTTGGAGAAAGCCAAGGGTCTAACAGAAAACACAGGACAGACTCCACTGCAGGATACCGTGGAGACTTTTCTCTACAAATACCATGAACATATGTAGACATCAATTCAACTTTTGAAATTAATTCTACAAAGCAAATGCATGGAGAGTAGAAACCTCTCTTTCTTTAACCAAGTCACATTGGAATGGCATTTACTCCCAACTGAATCCATAGAAAGTGTCACATCATCCTGCTCTGACCTGTCACCTTGCTTAAAATGAGTTCCTTTCGAGACTCGAGCCCCGGGCTACCTTGCCAGCAGAGTCTTGCCCAACACCCGCAAGGGCCCACACGGGACTCCCCACGGGACCCTAAGACCTCTGGTGAGTGGAACACAGCGCCTGCCCCAATCCAATCGCGCGGAACCTGAGACTGCAGTACATAGGAAAGCAGGCTACCCGGGCCTGATCTGGGGCACAAGTCCCTTCCGCTCGACTCGAGACTCGAGCCCCGGGCTACCTTGCCAGCAGAGTCTTGCCCAACACCCGCAAGGGCCCACACGGGACTCCCCACGGGATCCTAAGACCTCTGGTGAGTGGAACACAGCGCCTGCCCCAATCCAATCGCGCGGAACCTGAGACTGTGGTACATAGGGAAGAAGGCTACCCGGGCCTGATCTGGGGCACAAGTCCCTTCCGCTCGACTTGAGCCCCGGGCTACCTTGCCAGCTGAGTCGCCTGACACCCGCAAGGGCCCACACAGGATTCCACATGTGATCCTAAGACCTCTAGTGAGTGGAACACAACTTCTGCCAGGAGTCTGGTTCGAACACCAGATATCTGGGCACCTGCCTTGCAAGAAGAGAGCTTGCCTGCAGAGAATACTCTGCCCACTGAAACTAAGGAGAGTGCTACCCTCCAGGTCTGCTTATAGAGGCTAACAGAGTCACCTGAAGAACAAGCTCTTAACAGTGACAACTAAAACAGCTAGCTTCAGAGATTACCAGATGGCGAAAGGCAAACGTAAGAATCCTACTAACAGAAATCAAGACCACTCACCATCATCAGAACGCAGCACTCCCACCCCACCTAGTCCTGAGCACCCCAACACAACCGAAAATCTAGACCCAGATTTAAAAACATTTCTCATGATGATGATAGAGGTCATCAAGAAGGACTTTCATAAGTCACTTAAAGAATTACAGGAGAGCACTGCTAAAGAGTTACAGGCCCTTAAAGAAAAGCAGGAAAACACAGCCAAACAGGTAGAAATCATTAACGAAAAACAGGAAAACACATCCAAACAGGTGATGGAAATGAACAAAACCATACTAGAACTAAAAGGGGAAGTAGACACAATAAAGAAAACCCAAAGCGAGGCAACGCTGGAGATAGAAACCCTAGGTAAGAGATCTGGAACCATAGATGCGAGCATCAGCAACAGAATACAAGAAATGGAAGAGAGAATCTCAGGTGCAGAAGATTCCATAGAGAACATCGACACAACAGTCAAAGAAAATACAAAATGCAAAAGGATCCTAACTCAAAACATCCAGGTAATCCAGGACACAATGAGAAGACCAAACCTACGGATAATAGGAATTGATGAGAATGAAGATTTTCAACTTAAAGGGCCAGCTAATATCTTCAACAAAATAATAGAAGAAAACTTCCCAAACATAAAAAAAGAGATGCCCATGATCATACAAGAAGCCTACAGAACTCCAAATAGACTGGACCAGAAAAGAAATTCCTCCCGACACATAATAATCAGAACAACAAATGCACTAAATAAAGATAGAATATTAAAAGCAGTAAGGGAGAAAGGTCAAGTAACATATAAAGGAAGGCCTATCAGAATTACACCAGACTTTTCACAAGAGACTATGAAAGCCAGAAGAGCCTGGACAGATGTTATACAGACACTAAGAGAACACAAATGCCAGCCCAGGCTACTATACCCGGCCAAACTCTCAATTACCATAGATGGAGAAACCAAAGTATTCCACGACAAAACCAAATTCACACAATATCTTTCCACGAATCCAGCCCTTCAAAGGATAATAACAGAAAAGAAGCAATACAAGGACGGAAATCACGCCCTAGAACAACCAAGAAAGTAATCATTCAACAAACCAAAAAGAAGACAGCCACAAGAACAGAATGCCAACTCTAACAACAAAAATAAAAGGGAGCAACAATTACTTTTCCTTAATATCTCTTAATATCAATGGACTCAATTCCCCATTAAAAAGACATAGACTAACAGACTGGCTACACAAACAGGACCCAACATTCTGCTGCTTACAGGAAACCCATCTCAGGGAAAAAGACAGACACTACCTCAGAATGAAAGGCTGGAAAACAATTTTCCAAGCAAATGGACTGAAGAAACAAGCTGGAGTAGCCATTTTAATATCGGATAAAATCGACTTCCAACCCAAAGTTATCAAAAAAGACAAGGAGGGACACTTCATACTCATCAAAGGTAAAATCCTCCAAGAGGAACTCTCAATTCTGAATATCTATGCACCAAATGCAAGGGCAGCCACATTCATTAGAGACACTTTAGTAAAGCTCAAAGCATACATTGCACCTCACACAATAATAGTGGGAGACTTCAACACACCACTTTCTTCAAAGGACAGATCGTGGAAACAGAAACTGAACAGGGACACAGTGAAACTAACAGAAGTTATGAAACAAATGGACTTAACAGATATCTACAGAACATTTTATCCTAAAACAAAAGGATATACCTTCTTCTCAGCACCTCACGGGACCTTCTCCAAAATTGACCATATAATTGGTCACAAAACAGGCCTCAATAGATACAAAAATATTGAAATTGTCCCATGTATCCTATCAGACCACCATGGCCTAAGACTAATCTTCAATAACAACATAAATAATGGAAAGCCAACATTCACGTGGAAAATGAATAACACTCTTCTCAATGATACCTTGGTCAAGGAAGGAATAAAGAAAGAAATTAAAGACTTTTTAGAGTTTAATGAAAATGAAGCCACAACGTACCCAAACCTATGGGACACAATGAAAGCATTTCTAAGAGGGAAACTCATAGCTCTGAGTGCCTCCAAGAAGAAACGGGAGACAGCACATACTAGCAGCTTGACAACACATCTAAAAGCTCTAGAAAAAAAGGAAGCAAATTCACCCAAGAGGAGTAGACGGCAGGAAATAATCAAACTCAGGGGTGAAATCAACCAAGTGGAAACGAGAAGAACTATTCAAAGAATTAACCAAACGAGGAGTTGGTTCTTTGAGAAAATCAACAAGATAGATAAACCCTTAGCTAGACTCACTAAAGGGCACAGGGACAAAATCCTAATTAACAAAATCAGAAATGAAAAGGGAGACATAACAACAGATCCTGAAGAAATCCAAAACACCATCAGATCCTTCTACAAAAGGCTATACTCAACAAAACTGGAAAATCTGGACGAAATGGACAAATTTCTGGACAGATACCAGGTACCAAAGTTGAATCAGGATCAAGTTGACCATCTAAACAGTCCCATATCACCTAAAGAAATAGAAGCAGTTATTAATAGTCTCCCAGCCAAAAAAAGCCCAGGACCAGACGGGTTTAGTGCAGAGTTCTATCAGACCTTCAAAGAAGATCTAATTCCAATTCTTCACAAACTATTTCACAAAATAGAAGTAGAAGGTACTCTACCCAACTCATTTTATGAAGCCACTATTACTCTGATACCTAAACCACAGAAAGATCCAACAAAGATAGAGAACTTCAGACCAATTTCTCTTATGAATATCGATGCAAAAATCCTCAATAAAATTCTCGCTAACCGAATCCAAGAACACATTAAAGCAATCATCCATCCTGACCAAGTAGGTTTTATTCCAGGGATGCAGGGATGGTTTAATATACGAAAATCCATCAATGTAATCCATTATATAAACAAACTCAAAGACAAAAACCACATGATCATCTCGTTAGATGCAGAAAAAGCATTTGACAAGATCCAACACCCATTCATGATAAAAGTTTTGGAAAGATCAGGAATTCAAGGCCCATACCTAAACATGATAAAAGCAATCTACAGCAAACCAGTAGCCAACATCAAAGTAAATGGAGAGAAGCTGGAAGCAATCCCACTAAAATCAGGGACTAGACAAGGCTGCCCACTTTCTCCCTACCTTTTCAACATAGTACTTGAAGTATTAGCCAGAGCAATTCGACAACAAAAGGAGATCAAGGGGATACAAATTGGAAAAGAGGAAGTCAAAATATCACTTTTTGCAGATGATATGATAGTATATATAAGTGACCCTAAAAATTCTACCAGAGAACTCCTAAACCTGATAAACAGCTTCGGTGAAGTAGCTGGATATAAAATAAACTCAAACAAGTCAATGGCCTTTCTCTATACAAAGAATAAACAGGCTGAGAAAGAAATTAGGGAAACAACACCCTTCTCAATAGTCACAAATAATATAAAATATCTTGGCGTGACTCTAACTAAGGAAGTGAAAGATCTGTATGATAAAAACTTCAAATCTCTGAAGAAAGAAATTAAGGAAGATCTCAGAAGATGGAAAGATCTCCCATGCTCATGGATTGGCAGGATCAACATTGTAAAAATGGCTATCTTGCCAAAAGCAATCTACAGATTCAATGCAATCCCCATCAAAATTCCAACTCAATTCTTCAACGAATTGGAAGGAGCAATTTGCAAATTTGTCTGGAATAACAAAAAACCTAGGATAGCAAAAAATCTTCTCAAGGATAAAAGAACTTCTGGCGGAATCACCATGCCAGACCTAAAGCTTTACTACAGAGCAATTGTGATAAAAACTGCATGGTACTGGTATAGAGACAGACAAGTAGACCAATGGAATAGAATTGAAGACCCAGAAATGAACCCACACACCTATGGTCACTTGATCTTCGACAAGGGAGCTAAAACCATCCAGTGGAAGAAAGACAGCATTTTCAACAATTGGTGCTGGCACAACTGGTTGTTATCGTGTAGAAGAATGCAAATCGATCCATACTTATCTCCTTGTACTAAGGTCAAATCTAAGTGGATCAAGGAACTTCAAATAAAACCAGAGACACTGAAACTTATAGAGGAGAAAGTGGGGAAAAGCCTTGAAGATATGGGCACAGGGGAAAAATTCCTGAACAGAACAGCAATGGCTTGTGCTGTAAGATCGAGAATTGACAAATGGGACCTAATGAAACTCCAAAGTTTCTGCAAGGCAAAAGACACTGTCAATAAGACAAAAAGACCACCAACGGATTGGGAAAGGATCTTTACCTATCCTAAATCAGATAGGGGACTAATATCCAACATATATAAAGAACTCAAGAAGGTGGACTTCAGAAAATCTAATAACCCCATTAAAAAATGGGGCTCAGAACTGAACAAAGAATTCTCACCTGAGGAATACCGAATGGCAGAGAAGCACTTGAAAAAATGTTCAACATCCTTAATCATCAGGGAAATGCAAATCAAAACAACCCTGAGATTCCACCTCACACCAGTCAGAATGTCTAAGATCAAAAATTCGGGTGACAGCAGATGCTGGCGTGGATGTGGAGAAAGAGGAACACTCCTCCATTGTTGGTGGGAGTGCAGGCTTGTACAACCACTCTGGAAATCAGTCTGGCGGTTCCTCAGAAAACTGGACATAGTACTACCGGAGGATCCAGGAATACCTCTCCTGGGCATATATCCAGAAGATGCCCCAACTGGTAAGAAGGACACATGCTCCACTATGTTCATAGCAGCCTTATTTATAATAGCCAGAAGCTGGAAAGAACCTAGATGCCCCTCAACAGAGGAATGGATACAGAAAATGTGGTACATCTACACAATGGAGTACTACTCAGCTATTAAAAAGAATGAATTTATGAAATTCCTAGCCAAATGGATGGACCTGGAGGGCATCATCCTGCGTGAGGTAATACATTCACAAAGAAACTCACACAATATGTATTCACTGATAAGTGGATATTAGCCCCAAACCTAGGATAACCAAGATATAAGATATAATTTGCTAAACACATGAAACTCAAGAAGAATGAAGACTGAAGTGTGGACACTATGCCCCTCCTTAGATTTGGGAACAAAACACCCATGGAAGGAGTTACAGAGACAAAGTTTGGAGCTGAGATAAAAGGATGGACCATGTAGAGACTGCCATATCCAGGGATCCACCCCATAATCAGCATCCAAACGCTGACACCATTGCATACACTAGCAAGATGTTATTGAAAGGACCCAGATGTAGCTGTCTCTTGTGAGACTATGCCGGGGCCTAGCAAACACAGAAGTGGATGCTCACAGTCAGCTAATGGATGGATCATAGGGCTCCCAATGGAGGAGCTAGAGAAAGTAGCCAAGGAGCTAAAGGGATCTGCAACCCTATAGGTGGAACAACATTATGAACTAACCAGTACCCCGGAGCTCTTGACTCTAGCTACATATATATCAAAAGATGGCCTAGTCGGCCATCACTGGAAAGAGAGGCTCATTGAACTTGCAAACTTTATATGCCCCAGTACAGGGGAACACCAGGGCCAAAAAGGGGGAGTGGGTGGGCAGGGGAGTGGGGGTGGGTGGATATGGGGGACTTTTGGTATAGCATTGGAAATGTAAATGAGTTAAATACCTAATAAAAAATAGAAAAAAAAAAGGAAAAAAAAATGAGTTCCTTGTGGCAAATGTAGCGAACAAAGATGAAGTCATCACATAGCACTGAACGGTTTCTGCATTTACCCGGACATCGTGGCAGAAAACATGGACAGGCAAAACTTCACCGCAGGTTTCTACCCCTCAACTTACATATCAAATCATATCGCATTATCCCAGCAATGAAATCCAAGCATTAAGGCCTAAGCAAGTAGCTGGTAGGCAATGGATACATGACTGTTCTGTGACATCCATTTCCACTCAAAAGTACAGTGCTCACCCTTAAAACTACCGTGTGTCCTATTTTAATAAAAAGTCTGCTAATAAAACCTTGTTTCCAGAGGCAGCTGTGACAGGCTGTTCTATAAGAATCTGATTTATTAATAACAAAATTTATGGGGCGAGGAGGAGAAAAGCAATACATGGTCTTCTTGCCTGGCTTCATTTCCCTGTAATATCTTAGTGATGAGCCTCCTGCTGGCAAGCATTCTGGAGCCAAGAGGAAAAAATAAGACACTCAGGTTCAGCCTGTGAAGTTCTCTCTCTTTGCCCGTTCCTGAACAGTCCTGAGACTCAATTGTGCCATTTCTCCTTCTGTAACTTGGAAAAGAAACAGTTGGTCTCCCTCAGCGTCCCATGTGTCTCATTTGCCTCATGCTGATGAGGGAAGAGCTGGGTACACATAAAGTCCCCCGTTGTCTTTAATTTGGTCATGGATGACTGTTCCCAGCCTCAGATGAGTCATCACCAGTCAATTACATTCTCTCAGTCAAGAGCCTGCCCATTGGGCCATCCCAGAGTAACAGCCGTACACTTCATCACAGTTCATCCTAACTAATGGTTTCCTGGGTGAAGCAAATGCACATCTAGCTCTTAAGGCTTACCAACAGCATATTCCTTTGAGTGACTTCTCACGGATGAACTCTGACACTTCAAATCGATTTATATACTCTACATTACTGAAGAAAAAGAGCGATGCAATAAAGAGTCGTTAAGAGGCAGACTCATTTCATCCTTGCAGTTAGCTGAAATCAGTTTCTAAAATATTGAGCTGACAAATACCAGCAGTTCTGGAGGAAAATAAAAAAGTGGGTACTACTGAGTCAAAGTAGTTGGGAAGTTCTGCTGTAATTTTAAGAGAAACATCTCCCTCTTCACATTGGCATAACAACAGCTAGTCTTCTTCAGCATGCTTATTCCTAAAGGAGTCATTTCCTGGCTCAAGCAAAGACTTTCTCATTAAAAGAGTCAATACTAGGGAATGGGGCTGGTGAGATGGCTCAGTGGGTAAGAGCACCCGACTGTTCTTCCGAAGGTCCAGAGTTCAAATCCCAGCAACCACATGGTGGCTCACAGCCATCTGTAACAAGATTTGACGCCCTCTTCTGGAGTGTCTGAAGACAGCTACGGTGTACTTACATATAATATAATAAATAAATAAATAAATAAATAAAAAATACTAGGGAATGTATCTCTTCTCTGTATACTTAATACCTAGTTCTGTGTCTTTTAAACACATGAGTCCTCCCAAATAATAATCCACACATTTCAGAATGAACCAAGCCAGTACCACTCAAAGACTAGATGTTCCTGAGAGTAGTAGCCCTGTCCTAGGACCAGTCTTTCCTTCATGGTATTTCTGCATTCCTTTCCTCTGGCTCTACTTCAGCCTGAACAATCCCGATAAAGTTCAAGGTATTGAACCTATCATGGTGTGATTTATTCTTGAATGTCAAGTATAGCACCCAATCTGATATGAATTCCATTACTGGTTCTTACTCGCTTTTCAGAACACTGTGATGCATCGTGGTGGAGGCAGGAGATTCTCATCCGTTCACCTCACCAGATAACAACTGGATCCTTGGCTGACAATTGTTGAGTGCAGAAACTATATTGAAACTATCTTAAAGAAGCTTGTTTATCAAGGGCCAAATAGCAAATACACACTGCTTCCAAATAATTACCCTTTGGTAGAAAGATCCTTACTTCGCAGACTGACTTAAGTGCCACTGTCATGCAGAACACAGAGAAGACAGAAAGAAAGAGAGGGAGGGGATGAAGGGTGAGGAGGGAGGAGGGATGACTGGAGAGGAAAAAAGGAGGATAGAGAATGGAGAGTAAGGAGTGAGGAGGGATAATTGAAGAGGGAGGAGGGAGGAAAAAGAGAGGGGGTGGAAGATGGGAGTTGGGGATGGTGAGAGAGAAAGAACGAACTTTTATCAAAATGCAAAAGTCAATCTCCACAACAGCTGGGGATGCAGGAAAAATTGCAAAATAACCACAGTAGTCTTAAACTTAGAAAAGATGGCCAGAGAAATAGCTCAACAAGTAAAGTTGCCTGCCAGCAAACCCAACAACTTGTATTCAGCACCCAGAAATCACATGGTTGAAAAAAAAGCTAACCCCTTTAAACCTACACACAGACCACGGCACATGTGCAACTATATACACACACATACAGAGAGAGAGAGAGAGAGAGAGAGGGAGAGAGAGAGAGAGAGAGAGAGAGAGAAATGTAATGCTTTAAAAAAAAACTAGGTTAGATGTATTCAGAGCTTGTAAAAATCTATTTAAAAAGCAGGACAAGGTTTAGGAAAGTCATTAGAGATGTGTCATGGTCCAAGGAGAAGTAAAGTTTATCAGAGCAAGTTGCATTACATCATTTGATTCTTGAGCATCCTAACACTTTATGAAGATAACTAAGATATTCCCCAGTCCTGTATTTATTGTGTCTGTACCCATTTCTAAAAACCACACATCTTACCTATGTTTAGTACAAATTAGAAGTTAGATGAAGAATTAAGAATCATAATGGAGAATTTAGCCCCAAAGGGGAGCAAGGTTGAATTATTGTAATGACCTCAAAAATACCCCAGACATTGTTTATCGCTCACAAAATTATAGCTAATTAGTTCATGTTCTAACAGTACTTACAGGTAGGAAAAATAATAAGCAGATTCTAAACATTCATGGGAATGAAAGTGTTTCCTTTGGATGCTTATTTCCCTTATAGAGAGAATGCAGGGCTCAATTCATCCTGTCTCCGTGACCCACATCCTCAGACATGATCAGCTTTATCTAATCTCTTGGTACTGAGAAGGAATACCTTTTCCAGGCTTTTGTATTTTGGGCATGGTCCTTACATATGAAGCACATTTTCATTGTGAAGATGCAATGTGAACATTTCATGATGAAGATAATTAGGAGGCTACCCAGTCCTGTATCTTATTGTACCTGTACCAATTTCTATAAGCCACTCAACTTTTATTTACTGCAATTCATATGTGTGTTCACCATAAACAACCTGAACACGCCCTAGTTCAGTACACATTCGTCAAAGAGGAACGGCCATTACAGTTCACCGGGTTACCTTTTAGGTATAGAGACAGGAACATCTCAATGTCTGGACCCCAATTCAACCTTTCCAGAAAAGACCCTTGAGATTCTGAAGCCAGAGAAAACAGTCTAACAGCAGCTCAACTCAAGACTCAAGTCTTTCAGAATCCAATACGTTATTGCAATGGGCAAAGGTCTAATGATCTGAATTCAAGCTCCACAACCGACATGGCAAAAGGAGAAAACTGACTCTGACATCCACATGCATGCCAAGGTGATGTTTTATGTGCAGGTACACAACTGTGCACAGCTAAAACACATGCATGCATGCATACATACATACATACATACATACATACATACATAGAAAAATTAAAACAAACAAAAATTCCATAAAGAAATAATCCACAAAAGAAAAAAAAACTCATTGGAGCCAGATGACAGATCTACTTTACAACTAAGGTACAGATGGTTTTAAACCTAGGAAGAAGAATTGAGGTTTAGTGAGACGGGATATCCACACTAGACTCTAGCTCCTGGATGAAGTGAAAAGCAAGTTCACCCTCCTGAGTTGTGCATTGATTAATAGTGACTGAAGTGAGTGATCCACCTTTGAACTGATCATAGAAGGGCTAACATTCATGCAACACAAATTCAAGGATCACTCTTTGGAAGACAAAGATTTGGTATCATCGAGTGTTTCTCATGCTGTGGGCTATGGAGGGGCTTTATACATGACTCCGCTGAAACAAGCTTAGCCCCCATTTTAGAAATGAAATGTTGGATGTCTCTTGGTGTTGTCCTGGCTCAGGTATTGTTCAGGCAGCCATGATGATGTGACTTCACAGGGTGAGCATAGGACTGGTTGGAAGGATAAAAAGGACAGGAGAAAATGATATAAGTATTTCTTGATTCCAAAGAAAGTCACAAAAATATTGTGCTTTTGAAAAATTATTAGAATTACCACTTAGAGAATTATGCTTTTGGAAAGCTTTGAAGTTGGTTAGGAATGTATTGTGGATGGATACAAAAGACATAAAGGACCAAATAGAGCTTTAAAAAAGAAAGAAAAAGGACAGGGAGGAGAGGGGGGAGGAATGAAAAATGGATGGAGAGGTAACAATGACTTATCCCAAACATACACAGTTGGGGCTGAATCAAAAACTGGAGTGCAAAAGCTACCTCCCCCCCCCCCGCCCCCCAGTGTCATTTCTCAATTCCTGTCCTCAATGCCAGCACGGCTTGTTAAATCTCTATTACCTTAGCAGTTTACCTTGTGGGCTTGTAGTCCTGGCACATGCGATATGTAAATTCTTTAATTAATTCCTGGTATTGTGTTCATTACACTTCAGCTTCCTTGGCTGCCACAGTTACCTGAAGATGCTAGGAAACTCCTTTCAATGTGAAATGGCTTGAATTTATGCAACAGCTTTTTAGCTCAACACAACTAAACAAACAGGATGTAAAGTTTGGCTTAATCAATATGTAGATGGATTTTAAATATGGCAATATTTTGATGATGAGGTTTTTTTAAAGCTCCTCTCTCTCTCTCTCTCTCTCTCCCTCTCTCTCTCTCTCTCTCATAAAAAAGTAGACACAAGGACAAAGGATAACCTGAGAAGCTCAAAGAAATTGTGAGCCCTGAATTGCAGAGAATGAAGCCAAGTAAAAAGTTCCTAAGACTAGACAGAAGAAAAAGGAGAAAATTGGCTGGCAGAAAATGATGAGGGAATTGGACACTGGGATAAAGAAATGACGGTTATTTTTCCCATGATTTTAAAGTAGAGGGAGAGAACGCAGGGCTCCGGAAACTAAAGGTTTTATTTTTCTAAAAGAATGCACCTTAAGCCCACGAACAGCAGAGGAGAGAACGTAAGTTCCATGAAATACTCTGAATGGAAACAATAATAATAATAATAATAATAATAATAATAATAATAATAATAATAATAATAACTTTCTAAAGATGAGACTTTGGAATGACAAGATTATCATGAGTCTTCAGAGAAATCATTTCTAAAATATGGAGCTGGCTGTTAAAGGAATTTTCTGGTAATTTGGCAGTGGTTATAATTTTTAGCTCAATACATGGTTTAAAAAAATCTGATGTATGTTATTCTTTGTCACAATATTATATTTTCAAAAAAGTCTGAAATGTCACACTAGGGAAGACTAAGTCTTCTTCAGAAGAACAAAATTAAAATTGAAGACAGGAAGCTAAAGGTGAGAAAAAGATCTAGGGAATTAGTTGTTCATATTAATCTTTCCAGATTATTCTAATGGAATAAACTTTCACAAGCTTTATGTATAAATTATCTATGAGTATTCTAACATAACAAACATTTTGTATTATTTTCTATACGTCATGAGCTAATATTTACAATTATTGAATACAATAGCTGGCTCCATCAGCTACAGATAACACTAAAACTATCATTTTAATAATTCTTTCTTATATCATGGGTACCTCTTTTCAAAGCAGGATGAGGTCTAACAAAGTGAACTTGTTTAAAATAACACATACGCATTGATGAGATTATAATTATAATTACACAGTCATTTGTGATCATTTTTAATATTTCTTGTCAAAGACAAATGAGCATAATTAGGTCTGTTAGTGGACCAATATGTTCTGATAGCATGGAGAGATGGACTCCAGGCAAGGTCCTTTCGGAGCAGGACAGTATTTGAGATGTAATACACACTGTATGTGAAAATCCCCACTACAGCATAGTGGGCATCATGGAATAAGGTTTCGGTTAGTTTTTTACTCAGACTGGTAAATGCTCAGCTATTAAAATGACCACTTTTACCTTTTAAATAAATGCAGAAAGCTTTAAAGTGACTGCCTGCCACAGCTCAGATTCCTGAGAGCCAAAGGCTCTTAAGGGTGCCCTCTGATCATGTCTGCCCTGGTGAAGCATGGAATCTCTCAGATATCACTGAGGGGCAATTACTTATACCATATTTTCCTTTGGTAGGATTAGAGACCTCAGGGTTATTTCTACCAGCTGCTCACCTCCCCCGTAAAACAGTGTAGATTTCAGAAGGGGTGACCTTTAGGATTAAATTGTTTTTAACTGGTGCACATCACACACAAAAAATGATAGTTTAGAGACTCTGGCGGTGCTGGACACCCTGTACCCAGAGTCCTGTTCAACAAAAGCTAGCTGACCAAACTGAGATAAAGATGAAAAGAAGCATGGGGCAGTCTTTTAGTTGAACTGAGCCAAATTCGAGCATGCCTGAGCCTGAAAATGATGAAATACATAAACTGAGTTCCAAATGTAAAAGTCATCGTGGTACCTATAACCAGCCCCACCCACGCTGTGGGGCTTCAGTGACACCAGGACCCTCCCTCCTTGTTTCTATCCTCCTGTTCCCCTATGGCCAGCACTGCTCCTCAGTAAGTGAGCTGTCTAATGTGATAACCACTAACCCTGTGGGTTACTGACCACCTGGATGTGGCCGCTACCCCAAAGCTGGATTTCTAGAAATCCACTTGCATTTAATTTTGTTTCCCTTGACTGAGTGAGCACATATGGCTAGAGACTACGTATTAGACCATGGGTTGGGATAAAGGGCAGCTGCTAACTGATACCCGATGACGCAAGGCCATTGCTCAAGGATGACCCTGGGTGCATGTTACAGTCACCTGGGGGACGACAAGAACAATTCTAATAGCTGGAATGTCCTTAGAATGTGACACTCTGGCTGAGGGTGGACCCCAGGGTCATGCTACTACCTTTAAATCAGAACAGTAAATGAGAGTCTTCACATGCAGGGACCTCCAGAAATTGGAGATTTTGGCTCTATTTTATCCACTTAGCTCAGCTGGTGAGAGCTTGGGGCCAGTGATGCCAAGGCTGTGGGTTCTATCCCATTACAGAGCAATGAATCCCAATGGAACAGCTCATGGCATTGGCTCAGACTCTCAGAGACATCTGCTCCCCATACTCAGCTAGGCAGTGGCAGTGGGTTTTTAAGGAAATCATGTCGGGGTGTATAGAGTCACCAACTTGATTCTAGTTGGAAGTTCAAGAGGGAGAGTCTCGAGAAAGTACCTTGGGGCAGAACAGAATGAAGAATAAGAAAACCTAGCCGGGCGTGATGGCACATGCCTTTAATCCCAGCACTTGGGAGGCAGAGGCAGGCGGCTTTCTGAGTTCGAGGCCAGCCTGGTCTACAGAGTGAGTTCCAGGGCAGCCAGGGCTACACAGAGAAACCCTGTCTCAAAAAGAAAGAAAGAAAGAAAGAAAGAAAGAAAGAAAGAAAGAAAGAAAGAAAGAAAGAAAGAAAGAAAGAAAGAAAGAAAGAAAGAAAGAAAAGAAAAGAATAAGAAAACCTGAGCTTGGTCCAGGAAGTAGGCAGCCAATGGCTTCACCAAATAAATGAGTTTTCTAGCACCAATGGAACTTTCAGATGACAGTGACCAAATAAGTCAGGGTTGACCATCTGTCTGTAAAAAGGAACTTCCATGATCTACAAGAGATCTGCGGATGAAGACTGAGGAAGAAGTGTTAACTACATTCTGTAGAACATTCTCCAAATTGTCACTTGGATCAGTGCTGAGATGCACACCAAAAAATCTCTGGGTCAACTAATATGACTCAACCAGTATCACCAACTGAGTCAGTGTGTAGACGTGAAGATGACAGTGGGATGCTTGGTGAATGCCGTTAGCTCTTTGCCTGGGCCTTGAGGTGAGGATGTGAAATGAATGCTTTGCCTGTGAGCATAATTTAAACATAACCTTCACCAGATAAAGAAACTGGGAACAATGGTATTCCCAGGTCCAGGAATGGACTGGACAGTAGATGGGTGTTACCAGCAAAAGCAGCTACAGGAATCCATGACTACAGATTAACAACAACCAAGAGGAGGTAGCATTACCATGGCCACACCTGTGCATTTAGGCGGAGGCTATGTCCTCTGAAACTGCTCCAGAAGCATATGGAAGGCAGTACCCAATAGACCTTTCAGGGATGGTGGAAGTGTTCTGGTCTATGGCCACTTCATTGCTACTAGATGCAAGTAGCTATGTTTTGAGCAAGTGTGACCGAGACACTGACACTGCAATTCAACTTAAATTACCTTCAGGTTTAATTAGCATCACATAGCTGGCAGTGGCTGGATTCGACGTATGGTTCCACAGGCTGCCATGATAGCTGGTGAACTTAAGTAGAGAATCATGTAAATTAGGAATTCTAAGTACACTGGAAGGAAGAAGCAGCTCGCCTGGGTCTTACTCCTGGAGGTATACTGACCCCTTAAAGTAGCACTCACTTTTAACTTTGAAAAAATGTAAGCCTATCTAGTAATCACAGCACAACACTTAGGACAAGCTAGACTAATTTTTGAAACCTCTATTATGCCACCACATGTCTGTCTTTCACAGACTGATCAATTTACATTGAAGCCCTCATTAAGCAGTAGATGACAAACAGGCTAATGTCTAAACACTCACTCTAGTTGGACAGTAATGATTTTCAAAGCAGATTGCAAACAGGCAACTGAAAGCAGAAAGTGTGGGAAGAAAATAAAAGAATGCCTTTAAAAAAAAAGTTACATTAATAAAATCCTACTTACTGCCCCAATATATTAATATAATCCAAAACACACATATCCTTTGGGTGTTCTCGTGTAAATATTTTTCTCCTAGTAGATATGGACAATCAAAAGCTTGGAGCTCAGGTCAGAAGTGTGTTTATAGAAGAAGCTATCCATAGGTTGGCTGATGTAACTTGACATTTCCCATACAGGAGAAGGGAAGATGTTTGTATGCTGTGACCTTTGTCACATCGTCACATCACATACAGCATCGGTCACTGTATGGGCTGGTTTATTTGTCGTGAGCATTATCTGTCATGCTCAGTGGCTGACTCTTCTTTCTTCCGGTGTCTTTCCTCCATTGTTTCTCTGTATCTTCACAACTCCTTCTAATGTTCTTTCAGAGTCAACCCTGGGTTTCAAAACAAGGCGGCGTGCTGCAGCCTGCTCAGCCTGGTCTGTAGGCGATTTCCACCACTCACAACTGCCCTTAATCGGATTGTAAAGTGGATAAAATAGAGCCCACATCTCCAGTTTTTGGAGTTCCCTGCTTATGAGTACTCTCATTTACACCAGGTTTCAGGGAGCTCACTCTGATTGTTCACCCCACTTTCATTCTGAGTACAGGCTGTTTTGAAATATTTCTATTTGGGCAACTTCTGTAACCAAGATAATTTAATCTATCTTCAGACAGGAAATAAAATGAAAAAAAAAAAAAAGACAACCCAGGCTCTGTGACCTTAAACTACTAGAAAGTAAGTTCTAGAAGTAAATCCTAAATGCAATGAATACAAAGATTTAACGAAGTTAAAGCTATTTGGATATTTCAATGTTTTAAAAGTTAGAAACTTGGTAAGTATTCAATTATCCAGAAATAAACTATAATATTTCTGTATTAAGATATTCATGTAGCCCTCGTATACTCTCTCTTTGAAGTATGACCAACAGCATAGAATAATGTTCAATAAATAGGCCGTGTAACCCAAATTTACAAAATTTCTAAAAAATGCATGGTACCGTTGAAATAATTAGATGGTATCATTTTTTTAAAAGGTATTTCTTTAAAACACTACAGAATGAGTTGGGTACGACTGTTCTTAAATCTTCAAGACCTTTTGGAGAAATCTGAATTTTTTATTGAAATTGATTTTTTTTAAAAGAACTAACGTAAAAGGAGTTACAAAATGTTAATAGATGGAAAGACAAAGCATCAGAAAGATGTCAGTCCTTGTCAACTTCGCTCATAAATGTAATGCAATTTCATTAGCAGTTGATTTAAAATTCATTCGAAAGAGATGTAGCCATAAATAGACAAAGCAAATGTGAAGACGAGCAAGGTCCTTTTTCAGAAAGACTGTGAAGTTCTCATCATGGCAAACTCACTCTAAACCACAGGGTGAGCCAAGGCAGAGACAGAAACTGCAAAGGAAGCTTCAAGGCAATCTCTGCCGTGCTGGGATAAAAGAGTCTTCCCACGGCACTGGGAGCTGGGGGCTATCTCCTTAACCCCCACGGCACTGGGAGCTGGGGGCTATCTCCTGAACCCTCACGGCACTGGGAGCTGGGGGCTATCTCCTGAACTCTAGGTCAGTCTGGCTGTCCATATGGGAAAAGACAAAGATATATTCCTTCCTCACACACGCACAGATTAGGTGAAGCAACCGCTGAGATCTGAGAAACACCAAGCTTTAAAACTGCTAAGACAACACAGAGAAGTAAGTCTCTGGTGTGTGGCCAGGGAAGGACCTCAGAAACTGATTTCAAAGTACAACTACGAAGAAAAATTATAACAAATTCTAGAATTCAAAAGCAATTTTTTTTCTGTAAGAGAATACCAATAAAAAAATAAAAGATTTTCAAGAAAACATTCAATGTTTCATTAAACATCAAAAATGTCTTGAGTTTCCCTTTTGTTTGGTTTTGTTTAGTTTCTTTTTTATTTGAGATGGGGGTCTGTCAGTGTGGACCAGGTTGGCCTTAAACCTACAATTCCCCTGCCTCAGCCTTCCAAGTGCACAGAGTTCATAATTGTGGTTTTTACTTTCCACTTCAGTGTTTTAAACTGTTTCTTTCTTAATTAGGTTTCAACTAACTTTAGCTAATTCTTTAAGACAGGCATAACTAATAGGAATAACTAGTAATTTCATAACTAGTCACCCACATTAACAAGACTTGTACTTCCAAAAACTTCCCAAGATGGTAGACTGCCTGTCACTCTAAGGGGGGCTGTGGAGTTAACCATTTGGATATCAACTTCTCTCCCTGCCTCAGTGATCTCCATCTGCAGCTTTTGAAGCATCCCATAGTTCTTAACCTTGTAAGTTACAAGATAGGATTGCTAGATTAATGCTTTAATTTTTAAGCACTGATCGTTTGTTAATTAATGCGTATCTTTTATCTGTTTTCAACTCTTTAGTCATTCTTTTTCAAGCATGTGTGTGCATGTGTGTATATGTGTGTGCCTGTGTACAAGTGTGAGCATGTGTGTATGCATGTGTGTACATATGCATGAGTATGTGTGAGTGTGTGTAGAGGAATGTGTGAGGGTATGTGTGCTTGAGTGCAAGTGGATGTGAGTGTGTGAGAGTATTACATGAGTGTATCTGTGTGCATGTAGGTGAGTGTGTGTGCATATGTGTACATGCAGGTGAGAGTATGTGAATGTGTGTGCATGTGAGTGAGTGTGTATATGCATGGGGTATGTGTGTGAGAGAGTCTGTGAGTGTGTATGTTTGGGTGTGTGCACGTGAGTGTGTGCATGCACATGTGTATACATATGTTTGAGTGTCTGTTAGTGTATGAGTATGTGTGTGAGTTATGTGGGTGTGTGGGTGTGTATGAATTTGTGTGGCTATGTGCTTGAATCTCTCTCTCTCTCTCTCTCTCTCTGTGTGTGTGTTTGTGTGTGTGTGTGTGTGTGTGTGTGTGTGTGTGTGTGTGTGTGTGCTTGCCTTGCCTTGCCTCTGCTCTCTGCTCTCTGCTCTCTGCTCTGGTTCTCATCAATGCTTTCCCAGATTTTTTCTTGGTCCTTAAATTCTTCTATGATGCAAACGTCCAGAAGGAAACTCTTAGAAAACACTTGCATCATACTTTAACACAAAGTTTTCCATCTTTCCTTTAATGGGAAATTAGATTCTACAAGTCTATATTAGAGCACTAGGCCCTAAATCAGGTCCTTAGTCATAGAGTGGCTCTTGGCATTACTATGGCTTGTATCATTTCCTTTTATGACCCTGTCATCTGGAGCTTGGATATCTTTTTTCCTACTGTTAGTTTGAACACGTCTACTGGAATTATTTCCAGCTCTTTATACAGAACCAAATCAACTCAATTCTGTAGCAAATGTTTATTTGCTAGCATACTTAACTGGATGTCATGACTGCTGCCATCTTTATTTCTTACACTGTAAAGACACTCAAACTGGGCCAACACTCTTCTGGAAGTGGCTTTTTATCCAGACCCCTTTCAGTGGCCTCCAGCCATGTGCAGTAGCTAGGTTTCCTTCAACCAACTGTGCCTTCTTTTGCACGAATACTTTAAGTAGCCTTGGGCACTTTATTTGATTATATATATATATATATATATATATATATATATATATATTCTTAATAACTGGAAGGCTAATGTCACTGGGCATTGTACTGCTGCTTTGTGAGCCTATTGTGGTTTTTTTTTGTTGTTGTTTTTAGGTTTTTTTGCATTTGTTTTGTTTTGTTTTGTTTACCATTTCAGAAAACTCTCTACCACATGTCTGTGTGGTAGGTGGGAAGAGTTCAGAGGACAACTAAAGATCCTGAATGTTCTTCAGGCAGTCCTTTACTGGCCTGGAGCGTCCCCAAGTAGGCCTGGCTGCTTACCAACTTGTGCCATGATACTCAACCTTGCACATGGGTCCTGAGGATCAAACTCAGGTCCTTATGCTTAGGACACAAGTGGTTTTACTACCAAGCCAGTCTCCCACCCCCAAGTCCTCCAACCTTTTTACTTACACTTCAGCCAAAAAATCACCTAGTCCTGTAACTCATACTGCCATTTTCCTGGTGGTTCAATTGCAGAATGCAAGGCAGGTAGAGGCAGGCATTTGGGGGCCTGATTACCAATTTTAAAAACTCCAAACCAGACTCTCTCTTTGGAAGTAAATTATGCATCCAAGTGAAACAAATCAATGCTACAGGCATTTGATTCGCCATTTAAATTGGGAAAGGGCTGGGCTGAATAAATGGTGAACTGTAGTCTTAGGCCAAACAGAACAAGTTATTACTAAATAAATTCCTGTAAAAGAAATTGCTTAGGACGTTCTTCGGTCTTTCATTTAAAGCATTAGAACCATATTTAGAAGTGGGTGTAGTGACCCCCGCCACCTTCCTTCTGAGCTCAGTGAAGGCTGCTAAAGGCTCCAGAGTGCTCTCCACACTGCAGGACCTTGGGATCACCTCAGGATAACTGGTAAGTGCAACGCAATACCAGCTTCAACAATCTCGGAGAGTCTTGTGCTTGCAGGAACAGGGACAAAGGAACCCCACCTGACCAGAGGCTGGGATCCTTTCCTGTCGGAGCCACCCTGCCATCTTCCTTCTGAGCCCAGCGGAGGCCACTAAGGGCTCCAGAGTGCTCTCCACACCACAGGACCTCAGGATCACCTCGGGATCACGGGTGAATGGTACGAAACACCAGCTTCAAAAATCACATAAGGTCTTGTGCCTGCAGGAACAGGGACAAAGGAACCCGGCCAAACTAGAGGCTGGGATCCATTCAAGTCGGGGCCAGCCCTGAAATCTGCTGCATGAACCTGGCTGAGGGTCTCTAAGACACCAGAGGACTCTCCAGGCAGCAGGAATGTAGCATACCCAGGACCTCCTGATCACCTGAGAGCATGTGGGTGATAGAAGCAAGAGAGCTTCTTGCTCAGGGTCCCATCCAGTCTTCATCCTCAGCCAGAGGGCAAAGCTGAGACCCAGACCCCTGGGCACATTCCATGCCAGAGGAGAGTCAGGCTACAAGGAGAGTTCTGACCCCAGAACTCAGGAGGTGGATCAGAACTCCAGACTACTGGACACCTGCCCTGCAAGAGGAGAGCTTGCCTGCAGAGTTCCTGACCACTGGAACTCAGGTGAGAGTTGGACTCTGAGGAGTGCTGAGAGAGGCTAACAGAACCACAGGAGGATCAAGCTCCAACCAGAAACAGCTTGAACATTAACACCAGAGATTTCCAGATGGTGAAAGGGAAATGTAAGAATCTTACTAACAGAAACCAAGAATACTGGGCATCATCAGAACCCAGTACGCCCACCACAAGGAGTCCTGCATACCCCAACACACCCAAAAAGCAAGACGCAGATTTAAAATCATATCTCATGATGGTGGTAGAAGATTTTAAGAAGGGCATTAATAACTCACTTAAAGAAATACAGGAGAACACTGCTAAACAGGTAGACGCCCTTAAAGAGGAAGCACAAAAATCCCTCAAGGAATTACAGGAGAATGCTGCTAAACAAGTAGAAGCCCTTAAAGAAGAAACACAAAAATCCGTCAAGGAATTACAGGAGAACACTGCTAAACAGGTAGAAGTCCTTAAAGAGCTACAGGCAAACACGGCTAAACAGGTAGAAGAAACACAAAAAGCCCTTAAAGAATTACAGGAAAAAACAATCAAACAAGCAATGGAATTGAACAAAACCATCCAAGATCTAAAAATGGAAGTAGAAACAATGAAGAAAACCCAAATGGAGACAATTCTGGAGATAGAAACCCTAGGAAAGAAATCAGGAACCATAAAGGTGAGCATCAGCAACAGAATACAAGAAATAGAAGAGAGAATCTCAAGTGCAGAAGATTCCATAGGGAACATGGACACAACAATCAAAGAAAATGCAAAATACAAAAAGATTCTAACTCAAAACAACCAGGAAATCCAAGACACAATGAGAAGACCAAAACTACGAATAATAGGAGTAGATGAGAATGAAGATTTCAACTTAAAGGGCCAGCAAATATCTTCAACAAAATTATAGAAGAAAACTTCCCATACCTAAAGAAAGAGATGCCCATGAACATACAAGAATCCTACAGAACTCCAAATAGACTGGGCCAGAGAAGAAATTCCTCCTGATACATAATAATCAGAACAACAAATGCACTAAATAAAGACAGAATATTAAAAGCAGTAAGGGAAAAAGGTCAAGTAACATATAAAGGCAGGCCTATTAGAATTACTGCAGACTTCTCACCAGAGACTATGAAAGTCAGAAGATACTGGACAGATGTTATACAGACACTAAGAGAACACAAATGCCAGCCAAGGCTACTATACCTAGCAAAATTCTCAATTACCATAGATGGAGAAAACAAAGTATTCCATAACAAAACCAAATTCACACAATATCTTTCCACAAATCCAGCCCTTCAAAGGATAATAATGGGAAAACACCAACACAAAGATGGAAACTACACCCTAGAAAAAGCAATAAAGTAATCCTTTAACAAAACTAAAAGAAGACAGCCACAAGAACAAATTCCCAACTTTAACATCAAAAATGACAGGAAGCAACAATTACTTTTGTTTGATTTCTTTAAACATCAATGGACTCAATTCCCCCAATAAAAGACACAGACAGACTGGCTACACAAACAGGACCCAACATTTTGCTGCTTACAGGAAACCCGCCTCAGGGATAAAGACAGACACTACCTCAGAGTAAAAGCTGGAAAACAATTTTCCAAGCAAATGGTCCGGGGAAAAAAAGCTGGAGTAGCCATTCTAATATCAAATAAAATTGACTTCCAACCCAAAGTTATCAAAAAAGACAAGGAGGGGCACTTCATACTCATCAAAGGTAAAATCTACCAAGATGAACTCTCAATTCTAAATATTTATACTCCAAATTCAAGGGCAGCCACATTCATTAAAGAAACTTTAGTAAAGCTCAAAGCACACATTGCACATCACAAAATAGTGGGAAACTTCAATGCCCCACTCTCACCAATGGACATATCCTGGAATCAGAAACTAAACAGAGACACATGGACACTAACAGAAGTTATGAAACAAATGGATTTAGCAGATATCTACAGAACATTTTATCCTAAAACAAAAGGATATACCTTCTTCTCAGCACATCATGGTACCTCCTCCAAAACTGACCACATAATTGGTCACAAAACAGGCCTCAACAGATACAAAAATATTGAAATTATCCCATGCATCCTATCAGATCATCACGGACTAAGGCTGATCTTCCATAACAACATAAATAATAGAAAGCCAACATTAACATGGAAACTGAACAACACTCTACTCAATGATAACTTGATCAAGAAAGAAATAAAGAAAGATATTAAAAACTTTTTAGAGTTTAATGAAAATGAAGCCACAACATACCCAAACTTATGGGACACAATGAAGGCAGTGCTAAGAGGAAAACTCATAGCCCCGAGTGCCTCCAAAAAGAAACTAGAGAGAGCATACACTAGCAGTCTGACAGTACACCTAGAAGCTCTATAATGAAAGGAATCAAATTCACCCAAGAGGAGTAGATGGCAGGAAATAATAAAAACTTAAGGCTGAAATCAACCAAGTGGAAACAAAAAGAACTATTCAAAGAATCAACCAAACCAGGAGCTGGTTCTTTGAGAAAATCAACAAGATAGATAAACCCTTAGCCAAACTAACTATAGGGCACAGGGACAGTATCCTACTAACAAAATCAGAAATGAAAAAGCTGACATAACAACAGATCCTGAAGAAATGCAAAACATCACCATACCTTACTACAAAAGGCTATACTCAACAAAACTGGAAAACCTGGATGAAATGGACAATTTCCTAGAAAGATACCAAAGTTAAATTAGGATCAGATTAACAATTTTAACAGTCCCATTTCCCCTAAATAAATAGAAGCAGTCATTAATAGTCTCCCAACCAAAAAAAGCCCAGGACCACATGGGTTTAGTGCAGAGTTCTATTAGACCTTCAAAGAAGACCTAATTGCAACTCTCCTCAAACTATTCCACAAAATAGAAACAGAAGGTACTCTACCCAATTCATTCTATGAAGCCACAGTTACTCTGATACCTAAAAAACACAAAGATCCAACAAAGATAGAGAACTTCAGACCAATTTCCCTTATGAATGTCGATGCAAAAATCCTCAATAAAGTTCTTGCTAACCGAATCCAAGAACACATAAAACTGATAATCCATCATGACCAAGTAGGCTTTATCCCAGGGATGCAGGGATGGTTTAATATACAGAAATCCATCAACGTAATCCACTATATAAACAAACTCAAAGACAAAAATAACATGATCATCTCATTAAATGCTGAGAAAGCTTTTGACAAAACCCAACACCCCTTCATGATAAAAGTCATGGAAAGATCAGGAATTCAAGGCCCATACGTAAACATAATAAAAGCAATATACAGCAAACCAGTAGCCAACATCAAACTAAATGGAGAGAAACTGGAAGCAATACCACTAAAATCAGGGACTAGACAAGGATGCCCACTTTCTCCTACCTATTCAATATAATACTTGAAGTCCTAGCCAGAGCAATTTGTTAACAAAAGGAGATCAAGGGGATACAAATCAGAAAGGAAGAAGTCAAAATATCACTATTTGCAGATGATATGATAGTATATATAAGTGACCCGAAAAATTCCACCAGAGAACTCCTAAACCTAATAAACAGCCTCAGTACAGTATAAACTGGATATAAACTTAACTCAAACAAATCAGTGGCCTTTCTCCATACAAAGGATAAACAGGATAAGAAAGAAATTAGGGAAACAACACCCTTCACAATAGTCACAAATAATAAAAAATACCTTGGTGTGACTCTAAATAAGGGAGTGAAAGATCTGTATGACAGGAAATTCAAGTCACTGAAGAAAGAAATTGAAGAAGATCTCAAAAGATGGAAAGATCTCCCATGCTCATAGATTGGCAGGATTAACATAGTCAAAATGGCTATCCTGCTGAAAGCAATCTACAGATTCAATGCAATCCCCATCAAAATTCCCACTCAATTCTTCACTGAGTTAGAAAGGGCAATTTGCAAATTCATCTGGAATAACAAAAAAACATAAATAGCAAAAACTATTCTCAACAATAAAAGAACCTCTGATGGAATCACCATGCCTGACCTCAAGCTGTACTACAGAGCAATTGTGATAAAAACTACATAGTACTGGTACAGCGACAGACAGGTAGATCAATGGAATAGAATTGAAGTCCCACAAATGAATCCACACACCTATGGTCACTTGATCTTTGACAAGGGAGCTAAAACCATTCAGTGGAAAAAAGACCACATTTTCTCAACAAATGGTGCTGACATAAATAGCAGATATCATGTAGAAGAATGTGAATTGATACATTCTTATCTCCTTGTACAAAGTTCAAGTCTAAGTGGATCAAAGAACTCCACATAAAACCAGAGACACTAAAATTTATAGAGGAGAAAGTGTGGGAAAAGCCTCAAAGATATGGGCACAGGAGAAAAATTCCTAAACAGAACAGCAATGGTCTATTCTATAAGATCAAGAATCGACAAATGGGACCTCAAAATATTGCAAAGCTTCTGTAGAGCAAAAGATACTGTTGGTAAGACAAAAAGACCACCAACAAATTGGGAAAGAATTTTTACCAATCCTAAATCTGATAGGGGACTAATATCCAATATATACAAAGAGCTCAAGAAGATGGATACCAGAAATTCAAATAACCCCATTAAAAATGGGGTACACAAAGTGCTAAAGTGGTCTGCAACCCTATAGGTGGAACAACAATATGAACTAACCAATACCCCTGGAGCTTGTGTCTCTAGCTGCATATGTAGCAGAAGATGGCCTAGTCGGCCATCATAGAGAAGAGAGACCCCTTGGTCTTGCAAACTTTATATGCCTCGGTACAGGGGAACACCAGAGCCAAGAATTGGGAGTGGATGGGTAGGAGAGTCAGGGGGGGAGGGTATGGGGGACTTTTGGGATAGCATTGGAAATGTTAATGAAGAAAATGCCTAATTTTTCAAAAAAAGGGGGGGGGGAATGGGATACAAAGCTAAACAAAGAATTCTCAACTGAGGAATACCAGAGGGCTGAGAAGCACTTGAAAAAATGTCAACATCCTTAATCATCAGGGAAATGCAAATCAAAACAACCTTGAGATTCCACCTCACACCAGACAGAATGGCTAGGATCAAAAATTCAGGTGACAGCAGATGCTGGAGAGGATGTGGAGAAAGAGGAACACTATTCCATTGTTGGTAGGATTGCAAGCTGGTACAACCACTCTGGAAATCAGTCTGGCCGTTTGTCAGAAAACTGGACAAGGTATTACTGCTAGATCCAGCAATACCTCTCCTGGGTATATACCCAGAAGATGTTCCAACTGGTAAGAAAGACACATGCTCCACTATGTTCATAGCAGCCCTATTTATAATAGCTAGAAGCTGGAAAGAACCCAGATGTCCCTCAACAGAGGAATGGATATAGAAAATGTGGTACATTTACACAATGGAGTACTGCTCAACTATTAAAAACAATGAATTTATAAAATTCTTGGGCAAATGGTTTCTGGAGAATATCATCCTGAGTGAGGTAACCCAATCACAAAAGAAGTCACTTGATATGGACTCACTGATAAGTGGATATTAGCCCAGAAACCTAGAATACCCAAGATAAAACTTCCAAAACACAAGAAAATCAAGAAGGAAGGCCAATGAGTGGATACTTCATTCCTCCCTAGAATAGGGAATAAAATATCCACGGAAGGATTTGCAGAGACAAAGTTTGTAGCTAAGACAAAATGATGGACCATACAGAGTCTGCCCCATCTGGGGGTCCATCCCATAATTAGCCACCAAACGCAGACACTATTGCATACACCAGCAAAATTTTGCTGAAAGGGCCCTGATATAGCTGTCTCCTGTGAGGCTATGCCAGTGCCTGGCAAATACAGAAGTGAATGCTCATAGTCATCTATTGGATGAAACACAGGACCCCCAGTGTAGAAGCTAGAGAAAGCACCCAAGGAGCTGAAGGGGTCTGCAGCCCTATTGGTAGAACAACAATATGAACAAATCAGTATCAGAGCTTGCATATGTAGCAGAAGATGGCCTTGTGGGTCATCATTGGGAAGAGAGGCCCCTTGGTCTAGCAAACATTGTATGCCCCAGTACAGGGGAATGTCAGGGCCATGAAGTGGGAGTGAGTGAGTAGGGGAGCAGGGAGGGGGAAGAGTATACCCCTATAGCCCCTATATCCTTTTGTGATAGAATTTGAAATGTAAATGAAGAAAATATCAAATAAAAAAAGAACAACAATAAAAGAATTGGGTGTAGTGGCACATAATTAGATTCTGTCTCAAAATGAAAAGAACAGAAAAAGAAAAGATGCCATGCATATAGAAAGGAGGATGGAGGGAGAGAGAGAGAGAGAGAGAGAGAGAGAGAGAGAGAGAGAGAGAGAGAGAGAGAGAGAGAGAGAGGCCAGAGCTTGAAAGATGGTGTGTTCCAGCAGAAGAGTGGCTAGCTGCTTGCAGGAAAGAATAATCAAACATTGTATGATGGAACTATTGTCCTAGAGAAAATTATTCAGACTCTCCATGCATAGTGTAGAGTGTAAGTTCCCCAGTTCCCCTGAGACAAAGTAATAAGTAGAAAGAAGCATGAGCGGCAGCAAAATACAGCTTTCAGTAGGAAAATGTTCCACCCAGAACTGCTCCAACCAAGGTCTGCAGTGAGTGACCGCTGGCAACAAAACCATTCTTACCTGTTAGTTTAAATATCTTTAAAATAAATCAATCATATGGAAGTCTTACTTTGATCTGATTTGGGGACTCGCTCTTTTTATTCCCTAAAATCTGTGTTTCTTTTAATTAATCTAGTTTATTTACTGTAATAGTTGTAGTATTTGGCACTTTCTCTTTCTCTCTCTCTCTCTGTGTTATTATTATACAAATTGTTATTGCTGTATGTATATGTATGTGTGTTTATATACATGGTGTTGTGTCTGTGTGTATGGTAAAGGACATTGCAAGGATGTGTATGCACACATGCATGTAGAGGCCAGAGGTCAACATCAGCTGTCTTCCACAATCATGTGGTACGTTATTTTTAAAACAGAGTCTCTCAGTGAAGCTTAAGTTCATAATTCAGTTACAATGTCTAGCCAGGAAGCCTCCGAGTTTATCTTGTCTGCACACTCTCAGTGCTGGGATTGCAGGGGAAGAGTGGAAAAGGGGGACAGAAGAGCAGAGAGAGTGAATGAGAGGGGAGGAAAAAACACCTTCAGTCATATTTCCCTGATCAGCTTAACAGTCCAGGGAGTTCTTTAGTTACAGATTATGGTAAATCAGCCCTCCCCTTCCATTTTTTTAAATCACAAACAGTTGCCATTATTACAGTGTTATGAATAAACAGTGAGCTGCCTCTGGAAAGAAAAATTCTATTTGTGTTTATAGGACATATAACTATACTTCCATAAACAAGTGTATTTTTAAATACTGAGCTGTTTGCTTGGCTTAACTATCTGGTATATAGAAAGTTATATTTATATCGCATTTAAGGTGATGCTAAGTTAGAAAATGCAAAACTAAGCATTCAACTGGTATGAGAGCACAGAGGACTCAGAGCCAGCTGAATGGATGCCCAGCATGTACAGCCAGGATGAATGGAGAGGATAGCCCAACTCCCACTAGCTGAAAGCAAAAACTATAGACAATTAAGTTGGAGTAATGGATGAAATTGATTAGCCAGATAAATGGCCTCCAAGCCCCAAAGCAAACCTGATGCAAGGGAATGCATGTCACAGATCAGAGACAGAGGTAGGACAGAGGACTGAGGGCAGGTGAGGTTAGGTATGAGCCTGTCACCCTAACACAGTGTCAGATGAACGTGACCACACAGCTATGTGTCCAGCAGTGCTCAGATGGTAAGACACAGGGCTAAGTGCCTGGCTTAGCACTGGGATCTGACAGCACAGGACAAACACAAGAGGATTACAGTTGTTCTGAAGGGGAGGAGTGTCACTTCTGGGGACTCCTAAGCCAGCTCAGGAAGGGGAACTGGCAAGCAAGAAAGTGTATTTCAAATAACAAAACGATAATGACTAATTTCTGGTTCAAGGTATGCATACAACAGGAAAATATATTCTGTAGCTAATAAGCAGATCTGTGTGCTCCAGCAAAGGCTCTGCTAGGAAATGGGGGAGAGAGAATGTGGAAGAAAAAAATTAGGTGTGATTCAGGAAGTGGAAAACAATGGAGGCGAAGGATGGAGGAGAAGGCCCTGTAGATGCCTCAGGGAAATGTGCCTGGTTTTATATGCTATCAGTTCTTCAACTGGAGCAGAATGCAGACTCGCTGCTTAGTAATACTTGGTTAGGGTTATAGTATTCTGTAATTGCATTTTACTCGGAACCTAGATCAAGTACAAAAGGTAAAATGTACGTGTATTTCACATTACTAACCATAGCCAACTTATACGGAGGGGTTACTGGAAGCTAGATAAAATATTAAAGGCTCTACATTCTCTGACACAACCACCTCAAAGCAGTCGTAATATTATCATATTGTTGTTCATGCCTGACAAATAGTGAAAGCAAGATCTGAAGAATTATGTATATCCATTTTCAAGGATATTCACATTTTAATCTAGTTACTCTACAAAGTAAAGATCAGTACCCTGCACCAGCACTACTAGCTAATAGCCACAGATTTATTTGTAAATATCAAAACACAGTTCATGCTTTGACCTTCAGAGTACCTTTAAAGATTATTTGATATTTCTGCACAAACATGCTTTCTACAAGACTAAAGTCTACAAAGAAACTGAAGCATATCTAAGAGGCAAGAACTTAAACCTCACAAGAGCATCTATTCCCCAGGAACATTGGGGAGAAGATGAACAACCCCCCCCCCGAAAAAATGTCCAGGCACAGGTAGCTCACTTGGTTCCTGGGAGCAAGGTCATTACCAGGGAATGACTTGAGACATCATAAAAATTTTAATCCTAGGTGTGTTGAAACAAAGTTCATCTTTTTACATGGTCTCTTTCCATGGTCTGATTGTCCAAAGTTTGCACTTGGAGCACATTTCCAAGTCCTTTGTCTCTCCAAAACCTTCCCATGTAGATGCTCACCATCATTGTCTGTAAATGATTTTAGAATGCAAAGTTGGAATAGGCATGGAAAAATTTTCAAACAGGGACTGAAGATGTAGCTGTGTAGTTGTGCCATTGCTTTGCATATGTGAGGCCCAGGGTAGAGTTCCCTACTGTTTACCAAAATAACCTAAGTAAAACTGTCATCATACAAATATGAAATGAATTTAATAATGATTTGTCTCATGAATCAAGCTTTTAAATGTATAAAAAGCTAAATACAATTCCATATTCTTCTCAGGTATTTCACAGAAACTGAACCAATAGGTTGCCTCTGGGCACCAAAATTGCCACCTCCACATTGGTTCACAGATTGTCTCTCAGCACTTCCTGACCCTGGATTCCTCTTAGGAATAGCACATGGTTTTGTGGTTTCTAATAAACTGGGCCTTGAGTGTTTGAACTAGTTTCTGGGGTACTTATTCAGGAACCTCTTGACAATCCCTATTTTGAACTCTTCCTTCCTTTTTCCAGATGGCAGAAATTAGAAAGTTTCACCAGATCTTGAGACTCAAGTCTTAGTCATAATTACTACATGTCTTGCGGAAAATAACTTAGTTATATTCTCAGACTCTTGTCAAACTTTTCCTTTGAATTCCTTCATTTAATGTGGCTAAATAATTTGTGGCAACATTGTGACCATCTGCTCATTGTATTCTCATTTCAGTGATGATGGCATCAGATTCATTTGCATGACAATCTGCACTCAGAAGATATCCACACCCCATATATATTAATCAGTTCAGCAAGTATCTTCAGTTATTATTATGCTAAATTTAGCTTGAAATAGCGGGACGATTATGAATGTCTTGATAGATAGATAGATAGATAGATAGATAGATAGATAGATAGATAGATAATGTGTGTAAAACCATATATGTGAATATATATATACATATATATACTCTATCTTTGTGTTACATCTTTCCATTGTCTCTATCTGAACTTAAATCATAAAAACATAAAATTTAAGATCTGGATGATACCACAGAGACTATGAACCCTGGACCTCCATTTTTAGAAGCAAATACTCAGTACTAGCATGTATTCGTTCATTTTCCACGATTGAAAGAAAATCTTTACATCTTGGAATCTTATAAAATAGTATCTATTTCATGTTTTGGAAGCTGATTGTCTAAGACAGAGACATGCCCCCATTGGCTGGCCTCTGCCCATGGCCTCCTGGAAGACGGAATCCTATCATGAGTACATACAAGAGGGAGTCTGAGACCAGGGAGGAACAAATCTTCCTGTTAAAAAAAAAAACAAAACAAAAAAACAAACAAACAAAAAAAAAAAAAAAACAACCCAGTAAGTGGGATCCCAGAAAACTATGTTGATTCCTTCTAAGGGCAGTTCTCTCCAGGACTTCACCACTCCCTCTAGGCTCTACTCGAGGTCCCCACACAGAAAGCCCATCCACCAACCCATGACCCTTGAGAGCTGAATCATATCAAATCCAAAATAGTGAAGAAAAGTGAAGAAATACTCCAAAGGTTCCTAGGCAGTCGGTAAAGGGCCATATTGGTCATATTGACATATTGACCAATAGTCAGAACCCCTATTCAAAAAGATGACCTTTCGCCTAAAGGAGCAAACGTCCTTTTAAAAGTATATTACTATTTAGTACTTTTAAAATACATATCATAATCTCTATACACTATACACCCACATAGTAGTAACTCTTCTGTACAACTAAGCCAAATCCAGCAACCAATGCTTCTGTTAAGGAGTGTATACTGTGTCCAGAAGGCACAATGTTCATCTGTGGATATTAATATCGTATTATGCATGAATCTATCTTTGATGGCAATCTATGTCATGAACAGGTCAGTTAAGCCATTTAATACAATGTAAAAATCATTGATCCAAGAATGGGTCAATCTGCTTTCTTGGCTGAGCAGTTAAACAGCTGTGTGACCCAGCTGAGAACAAGCTGACAAACAATGAAGGGAACTAAATTATCCTTAAGTTCTTTTCTACTCTAAAAACAATTCATTGTCCTAGATGTAGCCATTGGGATAAAAGAATAAGAATATGAAATTTCTTGGGGTTTTCAATTTATAGATTTCAAAAGTAGCAACCCATTCATAGCATTACTCCCAAACACTGGTTATCTATTAGATTCTAACCACAGAAAGAATAATTCTATCCTACAAAACACCAATTAATTTTACAAAGGAAAAGTGTAAGGACAAAAGAGAACTTTTCATAGAGTCATACTCATTCTTGAGACACTCACAGCATTTCTTCTAACATTGAAGGTAAGGTATAGCTATTTGCTCCTGGGGCTAAAAGGATGTCTCAGCAGTTAAAAGAACTTGACTGCACTTTCAGAGGATCCAAGTTTGGTTCTCAGTATCCACATCAGACAGTGCATAACTGCTGTAAGTCCAGCTTCCAGGGACCAAATGCCTTCTGGTTACCAACGTAACACCTGTGTCATACATATACATACATATGTGTGTATGTGTATATATACACATACATACATACATACATACATACATACATACATACATAAACAGAAATACATGCATACACATAAATAAAAATGCAATCAGGGAGAGAAAATATGGCAATTTTTGAAAGGTAAATGTGGAGCCTTTTTCCTTCTTCAAATCAAATAATCTCTAAATAAGAAAATCAAATAAGTAAAAAAATTTTCAGCAATGTTTAGAAGAATCTATTCTAACTGCAAGACGTTTCCACATATTTTATGGAAATCACAAAGCAAAAGTCCTGTGATGTTAACAGAAGACAAAAAGAGAAAGATTTTAAGCATCCTATTAAAGGAAAATAACATTCAATCACAAAAGAAGGCAGTGAGAAGAGAAACAGTAACAGTGGATCAACAAAAATATCAGTTAACAAAATAACATTAGTAAGTCGTATTTCTCAGAATGCAAATGGATAAAATCCCCAGGTCAAGTGACCTGAGAGTAGTCATTTTCTCAGGAATAGCACAATGGACAACAGAAAAAAATAAACCCAACTGTATGCTACCTGAAAGATATTCACTGCACCTTGAATGCACAGAGATAGACTGAAGGAGTAGGGGAGAACCTTATATGAAAACAGAAGACACAAGGAAGGAAGGGTAGTTACCTCAAATAAGATCAACTATAACGAAAAAACTAAGAAGAAAGTTAATTTTGTGACAAAAGTGTCAATTCATCAAAATAATATAATAATTGTAAACAAGCATAACCAAAAATCCAAGAACCTAAATATATTTTAAAAATATCCATCTATCAATCTGTCTGGGGGAAAAAAGGCACAGCTATAATATACAAGAAACCTTAACATTCAAGTTTGAACAATGAACATATCATTCAGGTAGAAAAATAAATAAAGCAAGCTTAAGTTTGAACTTCATTTTAGCACAACTATATCAAAGAGGAAAATGAACAACATCTAACAGCAGCAGAATGTACATTCGTCACAAGATGCAGGATGAATTTGCCAGGCCACAAAACAAGTTTTAACAACTCTAGCAAGATTGAAATCACACCAATTGTCCTTCTAAGCTCAGCAACATAAAAATAGTAACCAGCAACAGTGGGGCTTTTGGAAATTTTACAAAAACATGAAAATTAAATGACATGCTCCTAACTCTTTAGTGAGACACAAAGTTCAAGAGGGGGAAATATAAGTCATCAGACAAAAATATGGAAATACTTCATACCAGCACTTACAGCATGTAGCAAATAAATGTCTGTGTCAAAACTAAAAGAGAAAGAAAAAATGGAAGGGAGCAAGGTGGGGGTAAGGACGCAAAGAAAAAGGAAGCAAGTTGGTTCTTAACTGCCTGGAGTTACTCTTTAGAAAGCTAAATAGTACAGAACAAACTAAGCCCTGGAGTGGTAAGTACAGTAAAACAATAAAGAAAGAACAAAAACAATAGAGATTAGAAAAAGTGTTTAAAAATCAATAGAACTAAGAGATGATTTTTTAAGATGAACAGTATTAGCTAGATAAGGAAGAAAGGACAGAAGACCCAATAAATAATAGAAAATTGCACACAAATATACAGCAACACAGAAGACACAGTTGATAAGGTCATATCAATAAATCTGAATATGAAGGAATTGACAAATTCCTGACACACGTAATCATCAAAACTTAATATAAAAGATGAAGCAATGATGAGTCAGAAGTGTGAATCAACATCAAAAGGTCACCCATAAAATATAAGTTCAGGACCCAAGAGATTTGCTAAAAACTCTCCAAATATTTAAAGAACTAAATACTAATTGTCCTAAACGACTTTAAAACCTATAAATGTGACATGTTACATTGATAGAGTAAGGGAGAAATGGTACATAATCGTTTCAACAGATACAAAACTGCCCTTCTTCGTAAAATCAAGCCTAGCTGCCTTTCCTCATAAAAACTCTCAATAACTTTAATAGTGAAGGAACGTACCTCAAAACACTAAAGGCTGTATGCTATAAACCCACAGCAACTATATTCAGTCATGAAAAATTGAAATGTTCCTTACCTATGATTAGGAGCAAAGCAAAGATGCCAACTCTTCTCATTTTTATTCACCATAGTGCTGGAAGTCCTAACTAGAGCAATTAAGTAAAAAATAGACAGATGATAGGTTAGGTAGGTAGGTAGGTAGGTAGGTAGGTAGGTAGGTAGATAGATAGATAGATAGATAGATAGATGGATGGATGGATGGATGGATGGATGGATAGATAGATGATAGATAGATAGATAGATAGATAGATAGATAGATAGATAGATAGATAGATAGATAATAGATAGATAGATAGATAGATAGATAGATAGATAGATAGATGATAGAAAGATAATAGATAGGTAGGTAGGTAGGTAGGTAGGTAGATAGATAGATAGATAGATAGATAGATGGATGGATGGATGGATGGATGGATGGATAGATAGATGATAGATAGATAGATAGATAGATAGATAGATAGATAGATAGATAGATAGATAATAGATAGATAGATAGATAGATAGATAGATAGATAGATAGATGATAGAAAGATAATAGATAGGTAGGTAGGTAGGTAGGTAGGTAGATAGATAGATAGATAGATAGATAGATAGATAGATAGATAGATAATGGGCAGATAGATGCATGATAAATAGATAGATAGATAGATAGATAGATAGATAGATAGATAGATAGATAGATAATAGATAGATAGATAGATGATAGATAGATAGATAGATAGATAATGGATAGATAGATAGATAGATAGATAGATAGATAGATAGATAGATAATAGATAGATAGATAGATGATAGATAGATAGATAGATAGATAATGGATAGATAGATAGATAGATAGATAGATAGATAGATAGATAGATAGATAGATAGATAGATAGATAGATAATGGATAGATAGATAGATGAATACATGCATCAGCATTAAAATTATGCTTATTTAAAGTTTACATTGTTTTATATACAGGCAACCCTAAATACTACACATAGAAAAGTTGGAAAGAATAAGCAAACTGAGTGCTGTTTTAGGATGCAAAGTTATGATACAAAAACCCAGTATGAGCTGGGTGTGGTGACATGTGCCTGTAGACCCAGCACTCAGGAGGCTGGGGAGAGGTCACCTGATTACTTGCCCTTAGAGGGCCTTGTCCAGCCCCAGGAGAAGAAGATAGACCTAGTCTTACTGCAACTTGATGTTCCAAGGCTGGTTGATATCCTTCAATCCTCTCCTTTCCTGAGGCAAAGAAGAAGAGGGGGGAATGGGGGTGTAGGTAAAAGGGAGAGACTGGGAAGAGAGGAGGGAGGGGAAGCTGCTGGGATAGTAAAGTAAATACTTAATTAATAAAAGAATTCCAGTGATTTAAAATGGTAATTAGAGTAATACTAATTAAATTATTTCATTTTGAGCCTTCTGAGGAAAAAAAAATCTGCTAACTTGAACTGCATGGTGAGTTCCAGGCCATCCTGGTCTATATCATGAGACACTGTCTAAAATATGTAGTAGTGTTTCTATGCAATAACAGTGAGGTATCCAAGAAAACAATTCCATCTAGGAGAGCTATAAAAGATAACACATTTATCCAAGGGAGTAAAAAAACTACACACTGAGAACTATGTGCTAATTCAACAAACTGAGGAAGCCGCTAGTAAATCAGAAGATAGCCAATGTTCATGGATTTGAAAAATCCATAGTGTTAAAATGTCCTCAGTAGCCAAAGTGATTTATACATTCGATGTGATTTGAATCAAAATTTCAAGAGTAATTGTAATAAATAAATAAATAATTCTAAAAATCATATGTAAGCAAAAAGTCATAAATATTCAAGCCAATCTTGAAGATAAGGAGCAAGGCTGTAATAACACACTGACTTCAAAAGTATTGGAATCCCAAGAGCATGGTAATTTCATACAAACAGATACACCAAACAAATAAACAAATAACTCATAAGCAAATTCATGTTTTTACAGTCAATTGATTTTCCTCATAAGTTCAGAGAATATGAAATGGAGAAAAGGCAGTCTCTTCAACAAACGATGCTGAGGAGACAGATATCCACATGCAGAAAAATAATAAACCTTTAACTCTCAGCATATATAAAAATCAGCTCAACTGGAGTGAAGCCTTAAACCTCTGACGCTGAAAAGGTCCTAGAAAAGTAAAGGCAGAGGCAATCCCACTGCTCCAGACAGTGATCTGTTGTCTTAAAATGGTCTTCAAAGCTCAGGAAATGAAGATAAAAGGAGACTAATGGGATTTCATTTAACTGAAAATCAGTATAATGGGGAGAGAATCATTGAAAAAGAAGAAAATGTCTGTAAACCGTCTGTCCGATCATGGGTTAGGCTCAGAAATACTTGAGGAGCTCAGCTCACTGCCAGCAGAAAAACAGCTAACTCAAGTGAAAACTGAGCAAGGGTACTCGAGAAAATGGCCAACAGTTCACAGGAGGGAAAAAAAGATTATAAAAATGGTCAAGATTATTCACCATCAAGAAAGTAGAAGTTAAACACACAATGAAATGTTATTCAAGACCAAAGAACTTCTCATGGTATTCTAGCTGATTCTGGCTGCTTCCGCTCATTCTGCAGATTTGGTGAGCCTTCTTGTTTCTCTTGGATCGTGCCTCTCAGTTACTGATTTCTGGCTAGTGTTTGTCGTTTGCCATCAAACTGGATGGACTGCTAGTATCCTGACTATGAAGCACGGAATCAGCCCAATTTCTTTTCCTATTAACCATCTTTCTCCCCTACCTCTGGTTGGTGGGATAGAAGAGAGGTTAAAGTGTTTAAGAGCTTTAAATAAAGTAGGATTTGAAAAAAAACCTGAGCCTACAGGTGAGTAAGCAAAGAAAATGAAATACAGGTACCACAGTGGGAAACTGTACAACTTAAAAAACAGAGAGAATCATAAGATTTGCAAAAAGTGGATGGTACTTAGGGTTCCTAAAATGACATAAAGGCCAGACACATAACGTCAAGTTGCACGAAGCTTCATTTGCACATGAAATCTTGAAGCATCAAAGTTAAAGAAGCAGTGAGCACAATGGTCCCTACAAGGGGCAAGGGTAAGCAAATGATGCTGGAGATATAACAGCCATGGGACACAAAACAACAGAATAAGGACAGGAGATTTATCTTGAAAACTGGTGGCAATACGTAAACTAACAATGTACTGAATACTTGAGAACTGAGTGTGGGCGTTCTGTCTCCAAACTGTGAGATAATGTATTAATCACCATGATTTAACCATTTCTCAGAGATGTACATATTTCAAAACATCTTGATGTGCACAATTAATATTTATTAATTAAGATACTTTGGTTGGGCCACAGGGAGGCTCACTGGGTAAAAACACTTGCCATGCAAGCCTGGTGGTCCAAGTTTCATCTCTGGAATCCATCTTAGAAAGAGGCAGCCAGCTGCACAGGCTTGTCCTCTGTCAGCTCATACATGACTACACATGTGCTGCACACCCTCACAAAAACATATCACACACACACACAGAGAGAAAGACACATACACGCAGACACTCACGTCAATAGGAATAGTGAACAAACAAAAGAGAAATTTAAGAATAAAGTAAAATTAAAGGAGTTTGTCAACTGAAATTTTTAAAAAAATTTAAATTTCTCTTCTAATTTATGACAAGAAAAAATAAAAGTATGCTTATTAAAACATAGTTTATATATACTGTGAATTTTTATCAAAGAATAAAAATAGATTTCTATTTAATTGGCTTTTAAACTCAGAACTAGTTGTAGCAAACATACACACACACTAAACTCATACCTTAATAAATTAGGGAAAGCTACAATATCTGAAAATATGCCATATATCCTACTTCTATTATTCCTGATCTTTCTACCTTATCATGTCTGCTCAATAAACGTATGGGAAAAAAATTGAAAATAAAATGCGCCTCTGTATCCTGCACCCAAATAGAAGCTGTGTGTGCTGCACTTGGGATTCTTTGTTGCTGAACAGAGGTAGACATACTCTTAGAACTCCTATATTCAGTGATGTTAGGTATTTTAAAGTCTAAACTCTTAAAGGCTTGAGGTTTTGGCTGAGATGGGTTATAAAAGAAATGCAGCCAGGCTTTCAATCTGCTCCATGTAACTCTGAAGTTCCTGTCTCATTGAGCATTCTCAGACACTGGACTTGATGATCTCATCAGACAAAGTTTTCAGATGAGCTTAGAACTTGCCCTGCCTTGGGCCTCTGCTATTATCGTTAGAATATTCCTGGACCAGACCATAAGAGGGGAGATGAACAAAATGAACCAAGGTTTCCCAAGATGCCCTAATTAAAACAGCCAGCTCATCTCCAGACACAAGAGTGTGTAGAGTGAATACCAGTATCCTGACTGACAGGTGCTTCCTACCATGTGTCATTGGTGCCCAAGATAAGATCCTGCTATACAGCAAAAACTACAGAGAAGACGTGTTCTCCTAATTAGAAAAATAGGACTAGTCATTCATAATTAATTCATAATTCAGTGCTTATACTTTGAGATGTATTTCTTGATTCTATTAACTTATAGATGGTATAACTCTTTGTTGGCTGCATTATACACAAGCCCTGATGTGTTTAAGGTAGCCTACTCGCCCATATCTGTGAGGTATATATTTTAAGACTCTCAAAGGATGATGAAAACTAACTATAATCAAGTCCTACTTCTACAACAAGAATGAGAGACTATTTATGTCAAAAAGTGCTATATCATTGTTGGACCTACAGGATCCCAGCAGGTAACTGAAAGAGGACAGGGGCAGGAATTTCTTGGTTTCGTATCTGATGCCTTCACTATATTACAATTTATTTGTCAGTCTGGTTCCTGTCAGACTGTGAATGTAAGCACACTACCAATTAGGGAGTATTCATTTGAACTAATGGAAACCTTCATGCTTTAAGGCTGCAGATACCAGCTGAGAGAAGATAAGGTGTCTTTAAGATTTGCAAGGCTAGTGTAACCAACAGATGGTCAGCTACTGCATGTGCAAGTACACACACATATTATACACATACCAAATACTCACATACCCCACATTCACACTATATACATGCACCATGCATACACCACACACACACACACACACACACACACACACACACACACACACACACTTTTGTAGCTGTCAGAGGACAACTTGTGGAAGTTCTTGCCTTTCAGCATGGAGGTTCCAGGAGCCTAGCTCAGGTAGGGAGTCTTAATAGCAAGCACTCACCCATCCTGACTGTGGGCTTCTACAAGGTCTGGTTTCACATCACTGATTTCTCCAGTTGTTGCTCTAAGCCTGAAGAAAATGTGTGCTGTTCTCTGATCCATTCTCTCTAGAAGTCACCTTGGATTCTGGAACAGCAGGATCCTGTGGTTTGATGAGTCTGCACCCCATAAATAAGATCTGCTACCCAGTGACAAGAAAGGAGGCTGAACCCTAAGCACAAGCGAACATCACACAATGGTAACTGAATTGTCCCTCAAGCAATAATAACTTCCCTTTTAGCACCAGCAAGTCCTCACAAAACCAAGATTGATAATGATCAACTAACCCACAGTTGACAATGCTGCCTAACCGTGCATGGAGCTTGTCACTCATCCCAGTGCCCACCCTGGTCACACCTGAAGCCTGTGTCAGCATCCTTGAAAACAGCTGAGGATGCAAATCTCCTTGTTTCCCTGCGTGTCCATAATGAACACTAAATTCATTTTGTTGTTTTCACTATGGGTTATTTCTTTTTAGAATAGTGAGCAGACAAGATTGGTTGAGAATACTTAATGTTGGGCACCCTCTGGCTTAGGGCTCCAGAAATACCTATATTGATTTCTACATATGCATTTCTATTGTGAAGCTTAACCTATAGATTAGAAACTGTGAGATTAGCAATAAAAGAAGAAATTAGCAGCCATGAACAACATAAATTGAGCAGTAATGCTGTGATAAGTAATATGCAAATTTGATAGCTCTCTCTCTCTCTGTATCTCTCTCTGTCTCTCTGTCTCTCTGCCTGCCTTTGTCTGTCTCTGTCGTCTCTGTCTCTCTGTCTCTCTCTGTCTCTCTGTCTCTCTCTCTCTCTGTCTCTCTCTCTCTTCCTGTCAGTTGTACTGTTCTCATGAGTTCTTTCAAGTTCTCTCTCTCTCTCTCTCTCTCTCTCTCTCTCTCTCTCTCTCTCTTCCTGTCAGTTGTACTGTTCTCATGAGTTCTTTCAATTTCTAAGATGATACAAAAGGCTGCAATGTTTATATAATAAGAAATGATGGAAATGGCATAGGCATTGTGGCCTAGGGTCAGGCTACCTCATTAGTTTTCTGTGAAGACAAGCTTTGCAACTTGTCAATTGATCGGATAACTTATTCTACTGGGTGACTATTATACATGCAATATATACAATGTAGGTACTCCAGGCAAACCTATGATGTATATTCTGTCTATGATGTATGTGGGGCTGTCGAGCAAGAACACATGTGAGGTTATAGTGAAGGGAGCAGGAAGGGGCCTGGCAGAAATGGAGAGAGCAGTCAGAAGCAGCAGGTGACCTTGGCCCTTGGAGTCACTGTAGGTGGAATGGACTGGATGGAAATAGACAGAATCAGGCAAGCCTCCAGTGTAATCTGGGAGAATGGATGGCCAGACCAAAGCAGAACAGAACCGTGACGAGACTAGCTCAGATTCTCGGAAAGCATGGCCTGAAGAAAGGCTCAGGAGTCTTGGCCTAAATTCCTTAAAATGTGGAAGTATTAGTAAGATGGGGCAGGTTGCCAACAAATAGCTGTTGAGGGAAAAGGTTGCTGGTTTGAAGAAATTGAGTTTAGGTTGTACTATAAACATCTTAGTGACAAAGACATATGACCACACATATATAAAGGCCAGTGTGACCTGGGAAAAATGTTAAAATAGATAAAAATAGAACAGATATGAAAAATAAATTTGTAACAATTTTTTTATTTTGTTGTTTTATGCTAAGAATAAGAGACTGGGTATTCAGGCTAAACTGGAACATCTACACTAACCCATCACCGCCAAGGCTTAGGCAATATCACAAAAGTTGGGTGGAAAGAGTGTAATAGACAGATGGGGGTAAGACTGGACATGGCTACTGAGATTATGCGTTCACAGTCCTCGTGGTCACCTGCATAAGACCTACAAGCTGATCAAGATGGGTGGATGATCTCCAAGCCCCACCGCTTACTTAGGAACTCTTGTAAGTTGGTAGCTGAGGAAAGAGAGTCACCCCCCAACCCCTGCTAGGGATGTGGCCACTAATAGTTTTCAGTGTCCCACACCTGTGTATATATAGTCGAAACTAACTATACTTGGTGGGTTGTCTAAATAAATAAATAAATAAATGCAAAAATCATAGTTGTGAAGGGCTCATTCGGAAGCTAGAAGGGATAAGTGAAGTGTGAATATGATCATATTTCATTGTGAAATGCTCAACAATAAGGAGAATTTTTGTAAAAGAAACAAAAAAAGCAAAGTCTGGTGGTAATGATTATAGACCCTGGAAATAGAAATTAAACATTTTTCAAACTTTTTTGACTCTTTAAATATTGTGGGGATTGAGCCTGTGTAATTCCTCCAGTAATTATAGTTACCCAGAGTGCTACAGATATGAAAATATTATAGTAAACATTAAAGAGCAACCACTTGACAACTCCAATAAAGCTCCTTCTCCCACTTATCCCATGAATAAAATAGAGCAACTCTTAAAAAGAAAGTATCACTTTAGAATACTCTTGGGCTTTGGATGGCAACACTGTCATCAAATACCTAAGGATTAGCTCACGGCTTCTACTGTCTCAAATTACATTGCAAGGTGTGATGGAACCTAGCCAGATCTATCAACATCTATGTGGTAATTTCCTCATCTGTGAAAGGAGGATGCTGGCACCAACATGTCTTGGGTCTACTGTGACAAGTCTCTGAAAATCTCTGCCATCATCAAAGGATAAACTACAAAGCTCATTCATCATGCAGCTGTACACAGCATAGATAACAAAAGGACTTTTAAAGGCATGTCTATCTAGGCCACACTTTGACCCTCTAAAGGAATTAGATATATTGACTTAGCAGACATGTCTCCCTTGCCAGTATCTCCTACCAATTGGAAAATATACTAAATAGGCAGCAAGCAGGTGATAAAGTTCTTAGGTAAGGGATTTTTAACATGGAAGAGATATAATCACTGACACTTCTGTAGGAATCTGAATTTGTAAAGTATTTTTATATGTTATGATCTGTGGTCTTCAAGAGAAACTGGTTGAGTAGAAATTGTTTATGCAGTCTTACACCTGAGATCTGCATGACTTGTAAAAGTGACTTTTACAGAGTTGCCTACCAGTTCTGAGCAGGAGCCAGTGTTTGAATCGGGATTTCACATCCGAAGTTGCCATCTTTCTATTAACCAAGACTGGTAAATGGGAAGCAATATATATTCTGGAAATCAAATGGCCTGAGTGAGCTGCTGGGTTGGATAAAATCCAGAAGCAACTATCTGGTACTCTGACTCCCATTCTGATGTCTTGTAATTTGAACCTTCCATCTTCTGACACAGTGGAGCTTCAACATGACTTCTGAATTTCTACTGCATACAGATGTTGTCTTTGTATTGTGAGGACATTGCTGGGAGGGTCTTATGCATAGTCCCTTTTTACCCACAATACCTTGTGTATAAAAACACATAATTATTCAAACAGATTGAGTCTGTTCATTCATTTATGCAAGAAGTTTTCTTAAACCCTTGCCATGTGTCTTGTTTTAGTGCTAAACAGGGCAAAGAAAGAACTCCAATCATTCAACCTGAAATTCATCAGCTATAGAAGAATACAGACACTTGGAGACACCTAGTACTAGAGAGTGCATCTCTCAGAAAGTTGTGCTGCGTTGTGCATATAAGAACACAGAAATCTAACCCAGCATGGGCAAATGGGAAGGACCTTCCTAAATGACAAGCATTAATAGATATCAGCAGTCTACAAGGGAAAGGGGGTTAGGAAGTATCCCAGTTGCACAGGCTAGATGTTATGTCCTATGGAACCACAGTGCTCTAAGCAAATCTAATCATAATGAGAATCTCCGGACTAATACATGAAAATCATCTCCCCATATAGCTAAACTACACACTCTTAGATCTTTAGAATAGATCTTTGATAAAATACTCTAAAAAAAAACTCTAAAATACAATTAATTTTTTGCTACATATCTAGAGATGCAATATCCCAATTGGTATCCAGCCTGGTTAAGCAACTGGACTAGGACTACGCGGAGGGCAGTCTGCACAGGTGAGAGTGTGGAATACAGAGGCCAGCAGTTTCCGGGGCAGGCGAGAGCCACAGAGCTTCTGAGGCGGTGCCATTTTCGGCTCCAGACAACCGGCCACCTTCCTGGTCAGAGCACAGGTATCCACTGGCCCTGGAGGCTTCTGCCTCAGGTTCCGCGGGGGCCACCTTGGTTCCAGGACTTTGCGGAAAGTAGTCTACACAGGTGAGAGTGTGGACTACTGAAACAACGGCTTCTGTGACAGGCCAAGGCAACACAGCTTCTGGGAAAGATCCTGTTTTGGGCCTTCATCTTCGGCCAGGAGGAGGTGCAAACACCAGATAACTGTGCACCTTCCCTGAAAGAGGAGACCTTGCTTGCAGAGACTGCTCTGACCACTGAAACTCAGAGGAGAGAGCTAGTCTCCCAGGACTGCTGATAGAGAGTAACAAAATCACCAGAGGAACAATCTCTAAACAAAGACAACTATAACAACTAACTCCAGAGATTACCATATGGCGAAAGGTAAAGAATCTTACTAACAGAAACCAGGACCACTCACCATCATCAGAACCCAGCACTCCCACTTCGCCCAGTCCAGGGCACCCAACATACCTGAAAACCTAGACCTAGATTTAAAAGCATATCTCATGATGATGGTAGAGGATATCAAGAAGGACTTAAATAACTCACTTAAAGAAATACAGGAGAACACTGCTAAACAAGTAGAAAACATTAAAGAGGAAGCACAAAAATCCCTTGATAAATTGCAAGAAAACATAACCAAACAGGTAGAAGACATTAAAGAGGAAACACAAAAATCCCTTAAAGAATTGCAGGAAAACACAACCAAACAGGTGATGGAATTTAATAAAACCATTCAAGACCAAAAAAGGGAAGTAGACACAATAAAGAAAACCCTAAGTGAGGCAACGCTGGAGATAGAAACCCTAGGAAAGAAATCTGGAACCATAGATGCCAGCATCAGCAACAGAATACAAGAGATGGAAGAGAGAATATCAGGTGCAGAAGATTCCATAGAGAACATCGGGACAACAGTCAAAGAAAACGGAAAATGCAAAAAGATCCTAACCCAAAACATCCAGGAAATCCAGGACACAATGAGAAGACCAAACCTACGGATAATAGGAGTGGATGAGAATGAAGATTTTCAACTCAAAGGACCAGCAAACATCTTCAACAAAATTATTGAAGAAAACTTCCCAAATCTAAAGAAAGAGATGCCCATGAACATACAAGAAGCCTACAGAACTCCAAATAGACTGGACCAGAAAAGAAAGTCCTCCCGACACATAATAATCAGAACATCAAATGCACTTTAAATAAAGATAAAATAATAAAAGCAGTAAGGGAAAAAGGTCAAGTAACATATAAAGGCAAGCCTATCAGAATTACACCAGATTTTTCACCAGAGACTATGAAAGCCAGAAGAGCCTGGACAGATGTTATACAGACACTAAGAGAACACAAATTCCAGCCCAGGCTACTATACCCAGCCAAACTCTCAATTACCATAGATGGAGAAACCAAAGTATTCCACGACAAAACTAAATTCACCCATTACCTCTCCACAAATCCAGCCCTTCAAAGGATAATAACAGAAAAAAAAAAATACAAGGAAGGGAACGAAGCCCTAGAAAAAACAAGAAGGTAATCCCTCAACAAACCTAAAAGAAGACAGCCACAAGAACAGAATGCCAACTTTAACAACAAAAATAACAGGAAGCAACAATTACTTTTCCTTAATATCTCTTAATATCAATGGTCTCAACTCCCCAATAAAAAGACATAGACTAACAAACTGGCTACACAAACAAGACCCAACATTTTGCTGCTTACAGGAAACTCATCTCAGAGAAAAAGATAGACACTACCTCAGAATGAAAGGCTGGAAAACAATTTTCCAAGCAAATGGTATGAAGAAACAAGCTGGAGTAGCCATTCTAATATCTAACAAAATGGACTTCCAACCCAAAATAATCAAAAAAGACAAGGGGGGGCACTTCATACTCATCAAAGGTAAAATCCTCCAAGAGGAACTCTCAATTCTGAATATCTATGCTCCAAATACAAGGGCAGCCACATTCATTAAAGAAACTTTAGTAAAGCTCAAAGCACACATTGCACCTCACACAATAATAGTGGGAGACTTCAACACACCACTTTCACCAATGGACAGATCATGGAAACAGAAAATAAACAGGGACACAGTGAAACTAACAGAGGTTATGAAACAAATGGATCTAACAGATATCTACAGAACATTTTATTCTAAAACAAAAGGATATACCTTCTTCTCAGCACCCCATGGTACCTTCTCCAAAATTGACCACATAATTGGTCACAAAACAAGCCTCAAGAGATACAAAAATATTGAAATTGTCCCATGCATTCTATCAGATCACCATGGACTAAAGCTGATCTTCAATAACAACATAAAAAATGGAAAGCCAACATTCATGTGGAAACTGAACAACACTCTTCTCAATGATAACTTGGTCAAGGAAGGAATAAAGAAAGAAATTAAGGACTTTTTTGAGTTTAATGAAAATGAAGCCAAAACATACCCAAACTTATGGGACACAATGAAAGCATTCCTAAGAGGAAAACTCATAGCTCTGAGTGCCTCCAAAAAAAGAACTAGAGAGAGCACACATTAGCAGCTTGACAACACACCTAAAAGGTCTAGAACAAAAGGAAGCAAATTCACCCAAAAGGAGTAGAAGGCAGGAAATAATCAAACTTAGGGGTGAAATCAACCAAGTGGAAACAAGAAGAACTATTCAAAGAATCAACCAGTCATGGAGCTGGTTCTTTGAGAAAATCAACAAGATAGATAAACCCTTAGCCGGACTCACTAGAAGGCACAGGGAAACCATCCTAATTAACAAAATCAGAAATGAAAAGGGAAACATAACAACAGATTCTGAAGAAATCCAAAACACCATCAGATCCTTCTACAAAAGGCTATACTCAACAAACTGGAAAACCTGGATGAAATGGACAAGTTTCTAGACAGATAACAGGTACCAAAGCTAAATCAAGATCAGGTTAATGATCTAAACAGTCCTATATCCCCTAAAGAAATAGAAGCAGTCATTAATAGTCTCCCAACCAAAAAAAGCCCAGGACCAGATGGGTTTAGTGCAGAGTTCTATCAGACCTTCAAAGAAGATCTAATCCCAGTTCTTCACAAATTATTCCACAAAATAGAAGCAGAAGGTACTCTACTCAACTCATTCTATGAAGCCACAATTACTCTGATACCTAAACCACAAAAAGATCCAACAAAGATAGAGAACTTCAGACCAATTTCCCTTATGAATATCGATGCAAAAATCCTCAATAAAGTTCTTGCTAACAGAATCCAAGAACACATTAAAGCAATCATCCATCCTGACCTAGTAGGTTTCATCCCAGGGATGGAGGGATGGTTCAATATATGGAAATCCATCAACGTAATCCAGTATATGAACAAACTCAAAGACAAAAACCACATGATCATCTCGTTAGATGCTGAGAAAGCATTTGACAAAATCCAACACCCATTCATGATAAAAGTCTTAGAAAGATCAGGAATTCAAGGCCCATACCTAACCATGATAAAAGCAATCTACAGCAAACCAGTAGCCAACATCAAAGTAAATGGTGAGAAGCTGGAAGCAATCCCACTAAAATCAGGGACTAGACGAGGCTGTCCACTCTCGCCCTACCTATTCAACATTGTACTTGAAGTCCTAGCCAGAGCAATTAGACAACAAAAGGAGATTAAGGGGATACAAATTGGAAAGGAAGAAGTCAAAATATCACTTTTTGCAGATGATATGATAGTATATATACGTGACCCTAAAAATTCCCCCAGAGAACTCCTAAGCCTGATAAACAGCTTCAATGAAGTAGCTGGATATAAAATTAACTCAAACAAGTCAATGGCTTTTCTGTACACAAAGGATAAACAGGCTGAGAAAGAAATTAGGGAAACAACACCCTTCTCAATAGTCACAAATAATATAAAATACCTAGGCGTGACTCTAACTAAGGAAGTGAAAGATTTTTATGATAAGAACTTCAAGTCTCTGAAGAAAAAAATTAAAGAAGATCTCAGAAGATGGAAAGATCTCCCATGCTCATGGATTTGCAGGATCAACATTGTAAAAATGGCTATCTTGCCAAAAGCAATCTACAGATTCAATTCAATCCCCATCAAAATTCCAACTCAATTCTTCAACGAATTAGAAAGGACAATCAGCAGATTCATCTGGAATAACAAAAAACGTAGGATAGCAAAAAGTCTTCTCAAGGATAAAAGAACCTCTGGTGGAATCACCATGCCTGACCTAAAGCTGTACTACAGAGCAATTGTGATAAAATCTGCATGGTATTGGTATAGTGACAGACAAGTAGACCAATGGAATAGAATTGAAGACCCAGAGATGAACCCATACACCAATGGTCATTTGATCTTTGACAAGGGAGATAAAACCATCCAGTGGAAAAAAGACAGCATTTTCAACAAATGGTGCTGGCACAACTGGCAGTTATCATGTAGAAAAATGCGAATTGATCCATTTCTATCTCCTTGTACTAAGGTCAAATCTAAGTGGATTAAGGAACTCCACATAAAACCAGAGACACTGAAACTTATAGAGAAGAAAGATATGGGTACAGGGGAAAAATTCCTGAATAGAACAGCAATGGCTTGTGCTGTAAAATTGATAATTGATAAATGGGACCTCATAAAATTGCAAAGTTTCTGCAAAGCAAAAGACACTGTCAATAAGACAAAAAGGCCACCAACAGATTGGGAAAGGATCTTTACCTATCCCAAATCGGATAGGGGACTAATACCCAATATATATAAAGAACTCAAGAAGGTGGACTCCAGAAAATCAAATAACCCCATTAAAAAATGGGGCTCAGAGCTGAACAAAGAATTCTCACCTGAGGAATACTGAATGGCTGAGAAGCACCTGAAAAAATGTTCAATATCCTTAATCATCAGGGAAATGCAAATCAAAACAACCCTGAGATTCCACTTCACTCCAGTCAGAATGGCTAAGATCAAAAACTCAGGTGACAGCAGATACTGTCGAGGATGTGGAGAAAGAGGAACACTTCTCCATTGTTGGTGGGATTGCAAGCTTGTACAACCACTCTGGAAATCAGTCTGGCGGTTCCTCAGAAAATTGGACATAGTACTACCGGAGGATCCCGCAATATCTCTCCTGGGCACATATCCAGAAGAGGTCCCAACCGGTAAGAAGGACACATGCTCCACTATGTTCATAGCAGCCTTATTTATAATAGCCAGAAGCTGGAAAGAACCCAGATGCCCCTCAACAGAGGAATGGATACAGAAAATGTGGTACATTTACACAATGGAGTACTACTCAGCTATTAAAAAGAATGAATTTATGAAATTCCTAGCCAAATGGATGGACCTGGAGGGCATCATCCTGAGTTAGGTAACCCAATCACAAAGGAACTCGCACAATATGTGCTCACTGATATTGGATATTAGCCCAGAAACTTAGGATACCCAAGATATAAGATACAATTTGCTAAATGCATGAAATTCAAGAACGAAGACCAAAGTGTGGACACTTTGCCCCTTCTTAGAAATGGGAACAACAATGGAGTACTACTCAGCTATTAAAAAGAATGAATTTATGAAATTCCTAGCCAAATGGATGGACCTGGAGGGCATCATCCTGAGTGAGGTAACACATTCACAAAGGAACTCACACAATATGTACTCACTGATAAGTGGATATTAGCACAAAACCTAGGATACCCAAGATATAAGATACAATTTCCTAAACACATGGAACTCAAGAAAAATGAAGACTGAAGTGTGGACACTATGCCCCTCCTTAGAAGTGGGAACAAAACACCCTTGGAAGGAGTTACAGAGACAAAGTTTGGAGCTGAGATGAAAGGATGGTCCATGTAGAGACTTCCATATCCAGGGATCCACCCCATAATCAGCATCCAAACGCTGACACCATTGCATACACTAGCAAGATTTTATCGAAAGGACCCAGATGTAGCTGTCTCTTGTGAGACTATGCCGGGGCCTAGCAAACATATAAGTGGATGCTCACAGTCAGCTAATGGATGGATCACAGGGCTCCCAATGGAGGAGCTAGAGAAAGTAGCCAAGGAGCTAGAGAAAGTAGCCAGTACAGGGGAACGCCAGGGCCAAAAAGGGGGAGTGGGTGGGTAGGGGATTGGGGGTGGGTGGGTATGGGGGACTTTTGGTATAGCATTGGAAATGTAAATGAGCTAAATACCTAATAAAAAATGGAAAAAATAAAAATAAAAAAATAAAAAGCCAGTGAGAAAATGATAAAAAAAAAAAAAAGAAAGAAAAGAAATGGGAACAAAACACCCATGGAAGGAGTTACAGAGACAAAATTTGGAGCTGTGACGAAAGGATGGACCATCTAGTGATTGCCATATGCAGGGATCCACCCCATAATCAGCTTCCAAACGCTGACACCATTGCATACACTAGCAAGATTTTGCTGAAAGGACCCAGATATAGCTCTCTCTTGTGAGACTATGCCGGGGCCTAGCAAACACAGAAGTAGATGATCACAGTCAGCTATTGGATGGGTAACACGGCCCCCAATGGAGGAGCTAGAGAAATTACTCAAGGAGCTAAATGGAACTGCAACCCTATAGGTGGAACAACATTATGAACTAACCAGTACCCCGGAGCTCTTGTCTTTAGCTGCATATGTATCAAAAGATGGCCTAGTCGGCCATCACTGCAAAGAGAGACCCATTGGACTTGCAAACTTTATATGCCCCAGTACAGGGGAATCCCAGGGCCAAAAAGGGGGAGTGGGTGGGTAGGGGATTGGGGGGGGTGGGTATGGGGACTTTTGGGATAGCATTGAAAATGTAACGAGGAAAATACCTAATTAAAAAAAAAAGCAACTGGACTATTGTGAACCTATTGGATAACCTTGCCAAGGTCTGTCCTATCACAGCTGGTTTTACAACTATAAATTTTGTAGTTAGTTGGGATTTCTTCCAGGTGTAAATTAAGTCTTTATTCAGAGGAACGTTAAGAGAGCTTGATGCATACGGTGTCAGAAGGTCATATGTGGTATTCTGTTCAATAAATGATACCACTTTACAAAAGGCAATTTATACAGGTCTTTATAAATGACTTTATAATATATACAGGAATTTCTAAAATGAGATGTTTTCATAGGCTGTGGTTTTATGGTAAAACATATCTCTAAGTATATGCATATTAATAGAAACAGGAAGACACACATTCTCTGTGCATGTAGACAGACCCTGGTCATTGATGGGGAACCCTAAAAAGACACTACTTAATGTGCTCGCAGAATTCATATTTTGAAACCCCAACCCTCAGGACCCTAGAATGTATCTGGCATTAAAAAAAAAAAAAACCAGGACATTTGAAGAGCTAATTAGACTTAAACAAGGTCATAACGATAAGGCCCTAATCCAGTATAACTGATGTCCTTACAAAAAGAGGAAGAGAGTGTGCAGGCGGAGGGAGGGTCATGTGAGGACAGGGGGAGGTGGCAGGGTGCAAGCCAAGGAGAGAGGCACCAGGAGAAACCACAGCTGCTAAACAGACCACAGGCTTCTAGCCTCCAGTACCAGGACAAGACTGGTTTATATAGTTGCGCCAACAGATCTGTGGCGTTTTCTTATAGCCAGGCTGTAAAGTGGTGAATTTTACCCCCAAAAGGAAAACTCGTGTATTGAACCTTAAGCATCCAAAATGCTACTTGGAACAGGTACTTTAAGGGGATAATTAAGATTAAATGAAGCCAGAACTGGAGAGATGGTGAGTTGAAGATTAAGAACACTGACTACCCTTCCAGAGGAGCCCGGATCAATTCCCAGATCCCAAATGGAGGCTCACCACCATCTGCAGCTCCAGTACAGATGATCTGATACCTGTTTCTGAACATGGGCACCAGGCACGCAATTGGTGAAGAGACACATACTCAATCAAAGTACCCACACAGGTTTACTAGATTTACATTTTAAAACTGTTTTTTAAAAGATTGTGTGAAATCAGAAGGGGTAGGCACCTAGCCTGCAGGAACTTTCTTTCTAAGAAAGAGAGAGATGAATGTATATGCAGAGAAAAATGCTATATAAAGATACTTTAGATCTGAAGAGAAACCAAATTTTTTAGCATGTGAACCAGAAACCAAATTTTCTAGCATGTGAACCTTAGACATTCAGCTTCCGGTAACATGAGAAAATTAATTTGGTCATTTAAACCACCCAGGGGGTAGCATTTTCTAGAACATTAATGCAGACACTCATTCTGTTGTCTCACACACACACACACACACACACACACACACACACACACACACATGCGTGCCGACACGACACAGGCTGGCTTAACATATCTTCTGGCATCTATCTGCATTCCTACTTGAAAACAGAAGTCATACATTGTGCCTTTGTAAATTGAAATGGTTTATTAGACCAAAATCAAGGGCACCATATTTATATTTATATAGCCAGGATGGCTCTGTCTGAATACTACTTAGGAACAAAAATAATAGAATAGTTTTTCAGAAGGTGGGGTCAGCATATGAGTGCCGTCACATCTTTCAAAATGCTCTACACATTTACAAAGCCATTCTTGCGTCTTCCAGAGAGTGATCCCTGCTTAAGTTACCTGCAGTGAGCAAAGAAGAAGCTTGGACCCACCGTCCTCATCCTGTTCCTACCTGAACTTTTCGTCATGCATCTGCTACATTCCTGTCACTTGTCAAATCACGGGAGAAGCTTTTTGTGAGTTTAATTAAGCCTGACTAATTTTCCAGTACAAAGAAAGATGAAGAAGTCCTTAAATATTGAATCCATTTATGACTCAAGGCGTCATTTTTAATATGATTGTTCAATTCTTAGAATTAATTACCCTGTGAATTCAAGCTGCCTTTTAAGACAAATCGTCACACCTCACACAAAGCCTAAGTTCAGCATTTCAGCTCTTCTCTAAGAGACCATTCCAAGGGCTGCATCCAAATCATCTTTCGTGGGAAGTCAACTCTACCTTCCTTCATCTTGAGCTCCGTTCCTGGTTTTCCTTCTCCCTCTTTGTCCTGGTATTAATCCGTTAAAGCTTAGCTTTCCTGTGTGTTGGGGACACAGCTAAGTGGGAGCAAAGCTCCTGTGGACAGCCTGAGGACACACATGAAAATGGCTGAGTGTGGATTTGAGCACTTGTAATCCTAATGTGATGACTAAGACTGACTATCAACCTGATAGGGTCTAGAAGGACCAAGGAGACAAATCCGTTGTGCATGTCCTAGAGGGAGTTTCTATACTGGCTTAATTGAGATAGAAAGTCTCACCCTAACACTAGGGTAACACCATTCCATGGGATAAGGTCCTAGACTTCATAAAAGGAAAGAAACAAACTGGCTGTGACTACTCACAGTTCTCTGCCTCCTGACTTTGGCTGCATTGTGGTCAGACACCTCTAGCTTCTGATGCCCTCCCTTTCCTGCTATGATAGAATCTACCCTCCAAGGGTGAGGTGAAAAATCAACCTTTTTCCCTGAAGTGGCTCTTGTCAGTCTATTTTGACACCACAGTGAGACAAAGTATTAATGATAACACCCAACAATGTTGAGATGGAGACAGGCAGAAGCCAGGCTTTACTGTAGTGTGGCCCAGTTGAGAGGATTAAGGCCAGTGAGAGATGCTGTCTTGGAAACAAAACGTTGATGATAATGGAGCAACAACATTTGAGGTTGTTCTCTGACTTCCACATATGTCCATGCCCTCATTACAAGCTTTATTGGCTTCTAGAAGCTTCCCCTCCAGCTTCAGTGTCACCGTGGAGACGTCTGAATGCAGCTAGGACTTGACGTCCATTGTGCGGGTTCCTATTCATTCTCTCTCAGTACAGGGAAGGTTACCCAAGACAAAAATCGGGGTTCCACAGCTCAGATTTCCAACCCAAGGACTCAAGAGAACCGTGTAGATAACCACATCTAGGATTATTTAACAATCCACCAAGAAATTTCTACTCTAGATTCCCATGCACAAAAATCCTGGGAGACTGAATACACAAGGGGCCAAGGGGAGTGCATAGTGCATGCCTGTGCACCCAGCCACCAGCAACCACAAGATAAGGAAGTGTGGCAAATCCTGGGTGCTTGGGGATTTGTTGGGTGTCGCCCAGCAACCGCTTCCAGCATCCCATGAAACACAGGGCTACTGAGGATGGAGCCCACTTGTCTTCTCCAATGCCTTTTGATGGGAATGCTGATTGCCTCCATCGAATGCACTGATAAAGGAGACATGGCAGCTGTTTTGTCCTCCGATACGGAAGTCTCAACTGAGGAAAGTTTATCACCCGATCTCATCTGTGTAGCATTAGCTGTATCAATAGCAACTGCAACACCTTCCCTGAGTGAGACATGGCATAGTCCTCCTTCGACCAGTACCTACCACATGCCTTTGCTGTAAAATGCAATCTTTACCTTGGAAATATAAAACACTAAATAGTGTGTTAGAATTCTTGGGTTTAGTTGCTTCAATTTAAAAAGAAAATGCTATGTATTACGAACACCGCCCTCCCCCCAATAAAAACCCAAGAGTAGTTAAAATTAGAGAGAGATTTACTAAGCCTCTACTTGATACCTAAGAGCCAGCCCTGGGCTACTTCAGCTAGGCAACCCAGCATCCACAGCACAGCCATCCCCAGCTCATGGAGCTTTACTCACCGCCTTTCATCATGCCCACTTCGTAACACTTGCGCAGCCGACAGGCCTGGCAACTCTTCCTCCGGTTCTTGTCAATGGTGCATTGGTTTGTAGCTGGACACATGTAGTCATTGTGTCCTAATGGAAATAAAGAGGATCAAATTAGTATCATTTCAGGAAATATAAGAGGTCAGGCTCTTACCCTTAATTAAGGCCTCACACTATTGCTTTGGTGGTTGTTTGGTCAAAGCCTCTCCCCATCACATGACCTGAGCTGCACAGCCTACAGTGTGTTTCGTTTTGTGGTGCAGGAGATGGAGGCTTGGAATTCTCATGTGCTAGAGAAGCTCCCTGCCGCTGGACAGCACCCCCACTCTGCAGGGAAACGCCATAGGACATGTTCCCACGTCAGGGGAAGCCTCTGTGGCCTTTGCTTTGCTTTGCTTTGCTTTTTCATTTGGTTTGGTCTGAGTTTTATGGGATTTCTCATGTTACACACACACACACACACGTGTACACATATGCACATACATGTATATAAAACTTTATAATTGTTGCACCACTGCTCTAAGACTTCAGAAATGAGTGAATGTATGTCAAGGGATTGGTCCTGTCCTCTAATTATGAATCCTCTCTCCTACCTCGTCTGTTGGCTGTCTTCACCAAATAATTCTCATTGGCCTTGGACACCGGCAAGTCTGTCCCTCCATGTTAACTTCCACAGTATGTCAACGGCCTTTATACCCTTCTGGACTCCTCCGAGATGTCCACACTGGGTTACCTTTCCTTACCTCCCCTGAGTGGCTCAACACAACCCTTGGTTTTACAGTTATCTACCTCTCTCTAGCTGCTCCCATATGAAGTATGTGTAATGCCAAACATTTCACAGGGGAAATCTTCAGTTTGGACTATAGACAAAGGGAATGGCATGTTTTCCATTCTCAAAACAAAGCGAAAACCTATTGCATGTACTAATTGAAGTACATCCTACAGGCCTCTACCCCCTGTTCATAAGGGGCAAGATGCAAGACAGTGAAATGGTTGAACACAGGACCATTTGTCTCTTGGCGGCATAAGAATCAGCCCCAACTAGAACATGTCGGGGCAGGAATTTTAGAAGAAATGCAAGGCTCTATTTTAGATGTATTTTATGAAAGCCACCATGTAAACGAAGATTTTCTTTTATATAAGAGAGACTGGTAAAGCCAGTAAGCTTGACTATGAATTTGAAACTGGTCAGAAACCTCACATTGCCTGAAAAATCCAGGCAAGGAGTGGCATTATGTAGTTCAGCCTGGCCTTGAACTCAGAGATCTGCCTGCAGTAAAGGCTTGTACCACTGTGCCAAAGCACAATAGTCATTTTTAAATTGTCTTTATTAAGAGGGAAGAGTTGCTGAGGAAGGCACAGAACCGGAAACAAGGCTGATTTGGGTTTAAAGTTAGCAAGCTCCAGGAAAATGGTTCATTATTCTGATACCCTAAGGAAATCCTTAGTGGTTTGCCTCTTCTGGTGTTTACAGAGAACACATCAATATATTTTAGCTCAAAAAAAACTAAGTACACATTTAAGCCTCAGAAAAAAATTAATAACTACTTAAACCAAATACTATGTTGACTCACTCTCTCTCCGATAGACAGGTATTTTTCAAGCCAGAAGAGGAGAAAGAATTGCCATGAGTCAGATAACAACTGGAGGCCTCTCCTGTTTGGATTGGCTACCCACTGGAGATGTCTATCTTCATGAAAGCAGGTGAAATCTTGAACTAACATGCCTAATCCATAAAAGTGCATCGGATCTGTGTAACTGACTCCATCCTTTAGCAAAAACGAGAGCAGAGGCACTGGATTATGGTCACAATGCAGGGCTTCTCTGACAACACTCAAAAGAAGTTGAAATGACTAATCAATAAACTGACTAGAAGAAAGATTCTACTAAGTGCATGTTTGCTATCGTCAGTCAAAACAAATCCTCCCTAAGCAAACACCAGCAATGAGTACTTTTAAGTCTTCAACTGATGTTAGATAAAAAGCAACAAAGCTGTCATTTCCCTTAATAAGTCTGTAAATGCCTGATGTTAAAGCAAGTGTTTTCCTCAGCTCCTTTGCAAGCCTTATTTGATCTTCTGAAAATAATGTATGAGAAAACTGTACTGAAGTAGAATTGATTTTTGAGAACCAATTCAATTATGTGAGTGAAATATCCAATAATTTCAACACAGAGATGAGAAGCCATGGCCTTGTGATAACACTGGAGGGAGTATAAAAGGATCCAGCCAAGATGCAATAACCAAGGGGAGGGGTGGGAAGCTAGACCCTGTTTTCTTCCCCACCAAGAATAAGAAGCTCAGCCTGGGAACGGCATCAGTGGCCTAGCAGTTGCCAGCTTATATGAGACCTTGGGCTCCATTATTATCATGAGAAAAAAAAAAAAAAAGGAAATACAAACTCTCCAGAGGATAAGGCTTGGTGGTGTGAAGTGTAGGGTCAGGCCACATATGAGGCCTACAAGCCAAACAACCAGGTAAACCTGGTGAGAAACACACGGATCCTGCCTCACGAGGGCTTTTCCTTCAGGACTTTCCTTTTCTTGACCTTTTCCTTCTCTCTGCTCTCTATCATAGCAACTGTTTTGTTTTTCTCATTATCACTCAGAAAGCCAAGATTTGTTTTGTTATAGAAAATAAACAATGATCCCTATCCAGACACCCAGAAGGAAGATAAACACAGACCTAATTAAAGCAAGCAGTAGCCTGAGAGAAATCGAATACTGTGAACTTATCTTTTTTGACACTTTTCCCCCTCAGGACATTTTGGCAGCTACCTCAGTCCAGATCTCGTTTTGGGGCTTCAGGCCTATCTATGCACCCACATCCATCAAACTGACTGCACTGCGGTTTCTATCTCAAATGTCTCCCACCAGCTCATGGCACTGTTTCCAAAGTGGAGCCCGGCAGGGGAAAGTAGGCCACTGCGGGGTGGGTCTTTGAAAGTCACACCCAAACGGGCTCTGTCTCACTCTGCTTCCCAGTCAGACACCAGGCCCTGCCTCAGACTCATGCCACCACAGAAGGAAGCTTTCTGCCATGGTGCCTTCTTGCAACAACAGACTAAAGTCCTTCAAACCCATGGGCCAAAATAATCATTCCTTTCCTAAGTTATTTCTGTTGGGTAGTTTGTTACAGCAATGGCATAGTAACTAATACAGTAGCCATCTTCACTCACCGGCTATCTGTCTCTTGTCAACTATGCAACATGAAGCCACACACACAGAATCACAGTAGATCACCTCCTTCACTGGACCCTCCCACCACACCTCCACCATATAGGCTCACCTACACAGACACCAAGAGAGGAGATCAAATAATCAACTATTTGATTATTTTTCAAAGCAAAGGCACTTGTTTCAAATAAGTACAAATGTGTGTGAAAGTGACTGAGAGAGAGTGGGGAATATGTTTGTACATGTGTGCATGTATGGATGTGTGTGTGCATGTGTATATGTGTGCATGTGTGTATCTGTGTATGTTTATGCCTATACACGTGTGCCCACGTGTGTGTATGTGTGTATATATATGTGTGTGCAAAAGACAGAGGTAGATGTGGAGTGTCTTCTTTCATTACTCTTTTACTCCATTACTCACACTTTTTTATTTTAAAATTTTATTTGTAAAAGGTTTCATGTGTATAAGATGTTCCTTGATCGAAGAACCCCCACCCCAGAATGCACATTATCCTTTCCCATCCTCCCCCTCCCATCAAATGCCCTCTTCTTTCCAGATCTTCCTATTTTATATCCTTTCATTGTGCATTTAACTGAGGCCTCCTGCAAGCATGTGGCTGAGAGTGGCTTACTTCACCCGGAGCCATGTTCCTGGGAGGAGCGTGACTCAAGGCTACTGCTCAGTTTTCCAGTGCACCACCTGAGGAACTGGATCCTCTGCAAGTCCACCTGGAAAACCAAGCTTACTTTGTATCCTGTCATCACACCTCCATGCTGGCTTTTGCTTGTCTGAATCCACAGATGGGCTTAGGCTTGGCAGCCAATGAGCCACACCTGGATCATCATCCAGCCATATCTGCCACATTGTAGGGCACAGAGCAGAGCTCAGTGAGTATTCACATAGAGGAATCAAGCAAAGACACTAAAGCTCTGGTTAGTCCTCCACTAACCTGTCTGTGCAGCCCAGGTGTCAGGACGGGACAGGTTGGGCCTTTTAAGGGAAATAGTCACTGTGTTGGTCACTTGTTACTGTACTAAAATGCCATAATCAGAAGCAACTTATAGAAGAAAGAGTTTATTTGGACTTACAATTACAGCGTGGGGTGAGGAGGAGGGAGCGAAAGGATAAGAGAAGGGGAAAAGGAATGGGGGATGGAGAAGAGGAAAGGGAGAAAGGGGGAGATGGAGAAGAGAAAGGAGAAGGGGAGGAGGGGGAGAGAAAGGAAGAGAAGGTGAGGAAGAGGGAGGGGAAGAGGGAGGAAGGAGAAAAGAGAAGGAGAGGGGGAGGAAGAGAGGGAGGAGAAAGGGAAGGAGAGGAGGGGGAGAGAAAGGAAGAGAAGGTGAGGAAGAGGGAGGGGAAGAGGGAGGAAGGAGAAAAGAGAAGGAGAGGGGGAGGAAGAGAGGGAGGAGAAAGGGAAGGAGAGAGGAAGGGAGGGGCAGGAAGGATAGGAGAAAGGGGGAGGGGAAGGAAGGAGGGAGAGAAAGGAAGACAGAGGAGGGGGGAGGGAAGAAGGAGAAGAGGGAGGAAGGAGACCCTTTCACAAAGCTCATTTGATCATTCGCTCCATGAAAACCAGCTTCTTCCATTCTGAGCATGATGTTCCAAGTGCTATATAACGCATGGATTGCTTGATTCAATCCCCTGTCGACTTTATGAAAAGGGAATTATATTAATCCACATTTTACTGTTGTAGGATTGTGTAAAGGTTTTCAAGTGGCTCAGAGCCACCCAGCAAAACAGATGGATTTTGAATCAAGGTCTCCCTCCCATTAGAGATTGAACTGACCCATCCCTGCAACCTTCATACACTGAAGGCTCAACTTGTCCAACAAGCTCTTTGTCCAAGAACAGCATCTGTTTCCCTGCTGGCAATTATGGTAGGGTTCTCAGCTTCTGACCAATGAGGGTTCTGAGATCAAGGATGCTTGTGCATTAGAAAGAATAACAGGGAACTAACATAGCCAAGCTGATGTCACTCACTGCCTGTACTTTGAAAATATGCAAGATGTATCAAAACAAACTTATATTGGACATTGGGATAAAAAAATGACATTATTTGGATGAGAGCCACAGGCCAAGTATCTGAATATGATTTACATAGAATCATGGGTACTACCCTGCCTTACATCCTGAAGAAAGTGGGGCAATTCCTGAGTGTACTCCAGCCCATTGAGTGGAGTTTCATTCTAGGAGTTTCACACACATCAATCACTAGTACCAAAGGAAGAAAATGCTATGAGAGAGGCCAGGCAAAACTGAGAACCAGGCTCAAACAGCGCTGCTGGGACCACCAACAAGAGAAAAGGAAGACTGTCAAGGAATGTAACGAGGTGGGAAGATTTCAACAGATTTTTAAGTGAATGTAGGAGTGTGGGAATGACTGACATAAAAAAATGAAGGATTAGAAGAAGTATTCATAATTATGCCCTAGAAGAATTCATATCAAAATAGCTATTAATCATCTTTAAGTAGTAAAGCACAAGAAGCTAAAAAGATGTGAAGGTTTAAACCGATTAGCACATATCTGGGATTAAAGAGGAGGAGGTAAGAAGGAGGAAGTGAAAGGCTCCTGCTTTGCTCCAGGACGCCCTAAAGATTGCCTTCCTGTTAATCAGGAGGAGGATCTGGTTCATGAGGGAGGGCAGGAAGAGGGGGTGTAGAACAGTTCTAAACATGTCGGGAGGGTTCAGTAAGACATCAACCAGCTGTCAAGCAGATAGTTGTCAATGAAATAATATGAAATAAAATCAAGACATGGAATTGGAGGCAAAATACTCAGTAATTCTCCTTTCAGGTGCACACTCAGTGAGTGAAAGACTTGGAGGCTGAGGGATTGCCAAGATCGGATTAGCCTGTGGGCACGTCTGGGGGTGGGGGATTGTTAATTGATATGAGAGCCCAGCCCACTGTGGGCAGCACCATTCCCTGGGCTAAAATGTCCTGAGAAAGCTAGCTAAGCATAAGCCTTTCAGCAAGTCAGCAAGCAGCATTCCTCCCTGGTTTCTGCTTCGAATTACTGCTTGAGTCCCTGCCCTGCCATCTCTTACTGATGCAACCCATTAGATAAAATAAATCCTTTACTGCCCTTAGTTGCTTTTGTTCAGTGTTTTATCACAGCAACTGAGATAAATCTAAAACAATGCCCTAGGCTCTATCATACTTATACATACACATACACACACATATACATATGATTGAAAGCAGGAATACAAACAGATATGTGTATGTGTATGTCCACAGACAAGGCAATGTTACTCATAACAGACAAAAGTCAGAGAAAACTCAGGGTCTACTGACTTAAATAAATACACATAAGGTGGTATATAAATGTAATAGAATTAACATTATGCTTTTAAAAACATTGAAATTCTAATGTATACTATGGCATGGTTGGATCTGGAAAACATAATGCTGAGTGAGAGAAGTCAGACACAAACGATAAAAGTGACCCTGTGTACATGAAGTACCTAAAGTAGTCACACTCACAGAGACACACCATGGTGAAAGAATCCTCAGAGAAGTGAGGGAGTTATTGGTTAAAAGGCACAGTTTCAATCTTCTCATACAATTTTTGCTCATACAACATAAATGAACCTAAATCCTAAATGAACCTAAATCCTAAATGAACCTAAATCCACTTTCAATGGCTGAACTAGTACATTTTTGTTGTGTATGGTTTTTGTAAAACAAACTTGGAGCTGTCCTAAGTATCGATGTGAGAAAGCAGAAAGATGAATCAAGGTTGGATTGATTGATCCTATTCTGATTCAGTTCTATGTGACAATCTCTGTGGCCAAGGACTGACTAACTAGCAGCATACGCCATGGGCTTCTCATAAACTAGCAATGTGCTTGGTGGGTTCAGCTCTGTGTCTCATCTCAATATCACAAACAATGAGCTGGGTTGCTCCAATTACAGAGTCATAACTTGAGACGCCAGGGATCTGACTAACTTGTTCAAGGTCTCTTGGCTGATAGATGGTAGAACCATCATTAAAATGCAGATCTGTCTCATTCGTGGGTCTTTGGGTTTTTCTTTAATTTTTTTTTCTTTTTAGAATACTGCCATGATTGGCTAAGAAGAAAGAACTCAATATTAACTCAGAACACTTAAGCATTAAATTATGCTTATAATAATAATGTAACAGCTAAATAAATCACTTTATCTTTGAAAAGCATTTCAGAATCAGCAATGTAATCATCTCCAGACCAATTCTGAACTCTGTCGTTGCCACCAAACAGGAAAGATAAACCACACGAAAGATTACATTTATCTGTGCGTCAGGACATGTATTTTTTTATTCTAGAAAAACCTCTTCAACATATTCTGTCACAAGTTCCAGATGGAAAGAAAAACTAGAAAGCAAATTTTTGAGGAAATTAAACAAAAACTTTAAGCCCTTTGAAAGAATAACTGTAGCCGTGTGTTTGTAAATAAATTTCCACTCAGATATTAAAATGAATACTTTCTGATTCACAGCCAGTGCAATGAGCCAAACCAAATGAAATAAAATTTGGCTGCCTCAGTGCACACATTCCTAAAAGTCCAGTGAGGACATTCAGTGGGCCCTGATTTGAACTATTTCACAACCACATCTGTACGTAGCAGCATGCACAAAAAGAAAAAAGAGAGAGAGAGAGAGAGAGAGAAAGAAAAAGAAAAAGAAATCCAGGATGCTTAATCATGCATCCCAAATTCTATTTTCACACGAGTTCTTTTTAATTAATTTTACCAGAAGCAACACCCACCTATAAATTGCATTTTGCTTTTATTTTTTAAATGAACCAGAAAGTATTACTAATATCCAATTATATTCCCCAAAGATGTTTTGAAAGAAGGAATTCTAGGAAAGACAACAGCCCTGGAAAGTCTCCTTTTCTTCATAAAAAGTGAAGTCAGAAGAAATTCTCTCTGTCCTTATAAGACCCCAATTGACTGAACATGTTGACGTGATACCTTTGGGTCCAGTCTCTGTAGCCCATCTGCAAAGCCACAGTTGTTTCAAGCACCTGGCACAGAATCAAGCCAACAGCTGCGACAAAGCATGATGGGATCAGTGACCACCACCTCACCACAGTACCCTGGAGACAATGAGTCGCTTTCAACAATGCATCTCCTAGCTCTACACACAAGGAAATGCTAGTGTGCAGTCCAGAATAGGACCTTCTGAAATGGCTCCTCCTGCTCCTATAATATCCAGCACAGGGTTTTGAACACCCTGAGAACATGGTGCCTTGCCCCAAGACCAGATTTTAGAAGGTCTGAAGGACTGGGTAGGGGGATGAACAAAGAAAAAGATGAGTGTTAGATAAGATTGAAACAAAGGAGGAGATGGTGTAACCATCGGGGTGACTAATTCAAAGGCAGGCAGCATTCCCCAAATGTCCTGGCCTTCCTTCTTTGTACTTTTTGCTTCCAGAAAGTTCTCCAAGCTTTCTTACCACATCAACTCCTTTAAAGATAAAACCCTGATGGCCAGAACTGGTAGAAAGAATTTCAAAGTATTCTCTTCCTGAGAGAGAAGGAAGAGAAAATGTTCTTGCAATCTAAGAGACAGGATAAAACCCAGAGACCCTGAGCAGGTTCTGCCACGTGGTCTGGTTCCACACAGTCAAAGATAAGCTTGTGCTCCAGCTCAGGGTCATTTTAATGCTTTAGGGAGAGAGGAAAAGATTGTTGGCTGAGATCAGATTAGTGCAGAGTATGGAGATATGGAGGTCCTTCAAACTGCTGGGACCCTTTAAAAAAAATGGATTCCTGATTTACTAAGTGCTAACTAAGAATTTCACCGATCTTTGAGAGTCTCGCCGAAATTCTATTGTAGGCACAACTCTGCATAGACATTCCAATGAAAAGGAAGGACAGGAAAGTCGGGCATTTAAGATTCCACAAATAGGGACTTCTTTAGCACATCTGTAGCAATGGTGCAGGCATTACTGATTTTCTTCACTTGACTGCGACCTCTTCAAAAATAAGGAGACCGGCTAATCTACTTTTTCAACCTCAACAATTGTGTCTGACTATTGGAGTAAATCAATTTGTCCATTTTTCTTTCTTTAACACTTAGCACAATAGCCTCAAGATTACCCCATGCTCTTGTGGATGGAAAAAAACCCCTCCTTTTTAATAAATAATACTTCAATTCTACAAGTAATTTCAAGAGAGTAAAGAAGAAAAAGAAATAACAGGTGTGGTCAACACGTGCAAAGTTTTTGTTCATCTTGTGGCCACTGGAGAGTTAAAGGATGCATAAAGAAACATGGGTTGATTGGCCTGTGAATTTCAGCCAGGGTGGTGTGCAGAGTCCTCAAGCCTAGAGACAATTTCTGTGAGGTATGTCGTGGTGGCCCAGAAGCCTGGTAAAGAGTAAACGTGATGGTCACCCAGGAAACACAGGCTTGTCGTTGGAACATACCCTCCTGGGCATCCAGACCACCCAAGAAGACTTTTTGAGACTGACAAAAAGTTCATTCTTCATCAAACACCATGTTGTGCTGCTTAACCTTTGCCCTCTATATTTGTTTGATGCGCTTTTTTAACTGATCAGCAAAGAGGCAGTGAACATTTCTCTTTCGGAACAATGCTAGGCCAGCATCAGTAGCTTCCATTTCTTTTCCGGTTCTTTGTCCTCATCCCTCTGCTCTGCCCCCCATGGGCTAAGCAATGAACTTCACCATCAGAACCTTATTAAGCAAGAAGAAGCCACCCACAGAATAGGAGAAAGTGTGGGCTCTTCAGATACTGAAATGCAGGTGGAGCATCTAAGCTGCCCAGGTCCAGTGGGTCACAAAGCCCTCCACTGGGGACAGTATTCACTTACTGCCCTTCCAAGCCTGCCAGTTTGCCCGGTGCTTTAAGATGACCCAGTGCCCATCTTTTGGTTTGTTTGTTTTTTTTTAATCTCCTCACTGTAGAACATAAAGAATCCTTCACTTTTGCCCTACACTGGGCAAGAAGGCACAATGGAGCATCCTAGACTCAGCTCATTACCTGGTAACAGCTTCATTTCCCCTGAGCAATCAGAATAGTTACAAACAACTATGTCCACTTCTGCTGCTCATTAGCCTATGGGCACAAAGAGTCAGCTAAAGCCTAGTGGTCCTCTTCACTTGTAACATCCCTTTTAGAAATATCCTATCCCTGTGGGAAGCAATAAATCCCTATGCTAAACATCAGGTTCTGTAGTCAAACTAATTGGTTTCTATATTGACTTTCTTTCTCCTATACCTTAGTTTCCTCATCTGTAAAATAAGGATAAATCAGAGTGCTGATTTACCATAAATTTGGGGAGAGTTAAATGAGATGATGAATAACATACAGCCTTGGGCAGGACAAGTACCCATTGAATGCTCACAAACATTATGATTATTAGGCACTAAATCTCCAGACCACCACTGCTCAACTTTTTTAGAACAGTATTTGGAAGAAAACACCCTCAAAGAAGTCTATTATAACCTATCATTTCTTAGTAATAAAACAGTGGTTTTGCCCTTAAGTAATTGTCTTTGGATCATATATCTTGTAAGGTTGTATTTTGTATAAATGGCACTGAAACTCTTTATCCTGGCAAAGACAAAAAACAAAAATCAAAAAAACAAACAAACAAAACAAACAAACAAAAAACCTACCACAATCAGCCAATCAGATAATGCTACTTTCAGAGCTGGAAATTCTACTAGTGCCTAACAAAACCAGCCAGTCTCAAAATATTCAAAATCTGTATCCAAATACCTTTTAAATAGCCAAGAATTATGGCATACTTGTATAAACTGTCTGAGACATACAGTTGACTCCCTCAAAACAACCTAACACGAACTAATAGTTTGCATCTGGCCTTAGAATGAAAATAATTGTTTGAAACCAGAAATGATAAAACTGCCAGGAAAAGAAAAAAAAAACAAAAAACAAAACAAACAAACAAAAAACAAAAAAAAACATAGGCAATAGCATTCAAAATACAGGTGTGGGAAAAGGCCTAGGAAGTGAGACTAACAACAAAGGGGACCTCATAAAATGAAGTCTTTGGCACAGCTAAAATTGAATAAAGAGGAGGCTCACAAGGCAAGACAGAGGATTTGCCATCTAGATTTCTAACAGAGGATTACTGTCCAGAATATATAAAGAACTAACAAAAAAAATCCAGACAATAAATTGCACACTTAATAATGAGTATGGACCTAAACAGATAATTCTCACTAAAAAAATAAGTAAAAATGGCTATAAAGTACCCCCAAAATACTCATCAACCTTAGAAATTAGAGAAATACAGATTTAAACAACCCTGGGATGTAATCTTATCCTTGTCAGAAAGGCTAAAATCAACAAACCAGCCAATGACAAATGCTACAGGAGGTGTAGGGAAAAGGGAATCCTCGTTCATTGTCACAAACTGGTTGCAACCTCTCTGGAAGCCAGTACGTGCAACCCTCAAAACCCCAAACATAAGTCTACCATGTGATCGAGTTATGTTACTCTCTGACAGATGCCCAAAGGACTCAATATCCACAGGACTCAACAGCCAGAGGACCCTTAGACTACAGGTACCTGCTCAGCCTTGTTCCTCTTCACTCCATTCACAGGAAAACTAGGAAATCAAAACAACCTAAGTATTTTCCAACTGATGAATGGATAACAAAGATGTGATATATAAATGATATAGAAAACTATTCTGCTCTAAAGAGAAAAATGAATCTTGCAGGTAAGTGGACTTAAATAGAAAATATTCTACTGTGTGCTAGCACAGATGCAGAAAGACAAACACCACCTGTTCTTACTCATCTTCAGCTCTCATTGTCAAGCTCTGAATCTTAAGATGGGAGGAAGGAAGGTGCAGTGACCACAGAAATCAGGAGTTGGTTCTCGCCTTCACTTTGGAACTCAAGACAGTGGGGTTTGACCACAAGCCTGTCTGCCTACTTAGCTATCCTCTAATGTATCATAGTTGAAATGCTTCAAGCATCAGCTTCAGGGTTCTTTAGGCTTCCTAACTTGACACCCCAGAAATATCTCTAGCATATCATTAATCCTATGTCTCCCGGAAATTTGATATAACTTCTGTCCCCTAAGCACTATGTCCCTCCTTCAGAAACACCAATTTCAGTTCTGCAAGAAGAGGGCCTGGCCACACAGCACCTTCGTTGTATCCCATTACCCCTTTCTGGACTCCCATGGTCCATCAGTTTTCTGTATCTTGCTTTGTTTATCTCAGTGATACACACACACACACACACACACACACACACACACACACACACACACAACACACTGCACCAGAGGCAAGGTAAACACAAGAGCAAAGAAACTAACTAGTAGAATTGCTATTACCATTATTCTTTTTAAATATCTCCTTTGAAAAGATCTTATACTTTGTTTAACAAAGTCTGAATGGCCTCAGAAACTGCACTTAAGTGGGAGAGGCCTAGCACTATGAAAATCATGTAGAAAATTGAATATCTCTAAAAGAAAGTCACAAAGACCATCCCAAAACTTGTGTTACTACAACAGAATACTTTATTTCTGCTTTTAGGCGGGGGGGGGGGGGGGAGGAGGAGAGGGGAAAGAGGGGAGAGGGAGAAGGAGAGGGAGAGGGAACAGGCCATTTTAAAGGCACATTATTATAAAGAAGGTACCTTTCTATATCTCTAGGTACCCTAGCATGACCAGAAGTCACCACTCCTGAGCTCACTCCATGGAGCTTCAGGTGTAACCCCAGAAGATCAGCTGAGGGGAACTGACCCAAGAGAACCTTGAATATAACTAGATTTATTTTCAGTAGAGAAGGAGGAGGAGAGGGAGGAGGAAGAGGAGGAGAGGGGGAGGGGGAGATGGAGGAGGAAGAGGAGGAGGAGGGAGAGGGGGTGGAGGATGAGAGGGGGAGGGGGAGAGGGAGGAAGAGGAGGCAAATAAGAGGAGAATGACCAGGAGGAGAATTCTACAAAGGATTTTTGCATCAGCTGATCCGTTAAAGTCAATGTAGATAGCTCTTTGCTTTCCACTTTTTGAGATACTCAAGGTAACTTTCACACTCTTTTACCAACTGCTTTTAGAACAAAAGTTCTATCATTCCCCAATGAAGACGTTAAGGTGGAAGAGTCACAGCATTTATTCCTAAGCTGCTTTGGTAACATTGATGTGGAGTCAGAGAAAAGGGTAAGGAGGGGTGGCTCTTGTCTCTGGGCCAATGAACACATAGATCTACTTCCTGCGCACCTTCTAATATTCGCAGAGGTCGGGGCAAGCGGGTATGTGACAGAAATCACTCTGTTAACAGTCCAGTTACCTTGCTGACAGCTGGCTCTTCCATCCCAATTGGGAATACAGAGTTAGAATCAATATCACAATTTGGGAAATTGACAAAATGACACATGGTTGGCCACTACTGCAGCTTTAACTACTGAGACTCCTGGTGGGTTTATTAACACAAGGGCCTTCGTCTCCTCCACTAGGATTTTTCACTATCCCAGAGTAAGAATAGTTCCCTGGAGCTAGCTACATAATACAATATATATAATACTAATACTCAATACAGTTCCACTTTGACTAACAACTAATGAAATGAACGTTGCATTTGAGTGCGGCCTTATCATCTTGCAAACAAAATAAGAAACTTTCAAAGTATAAAATGGAGACTTCTGGGATACACAGTGAGAAAACAGCATTCAGTGTGCTGGAATTAAATCACCTGATCAATTGCAGACCACACCTGAAATCAGTGTTTTATTGTGTGAGGAATGGATGCCTATGAAGAAAATAACAATGCTGACAAATAAAAATCAAAGGTTATCAATGATCCTGTAATTCATATGTAGTTGCTACTTATATGTTAAAGGACACATTTCCAAATATCACACATACTTTAGATAAATAGGTAGATAGGTGTAGAGGGATGAGTACATGATGAGTACATGAATAGATGATAGATAGATAGATAGATAGATAGATAGATAGATAGATAGATAGACAGACAATAGAGAGATAGCTAGAAAGATGATAGATAGATAGATAGATAGATAGATAGATAGATAGATAGATAGACAGATGATAGACAGAGATGATTGAGAGACAGAAAGATAAAGATATAGATGAAAGATAGAGATAGGAGATAGATAGATGGATAGATGATAAACAAATATAGATTAATAGATTGACAGATGAGATAGGAGATGATTGATAGATAGATAGATAGATAGATAGATAGATAGATAGATAGATAGATAGATAGATAGGTTGATAGATTGATAGATTGATAGATAAACAGAAATATATGTAGATGTGAAGATAGGAAATATGCATATATGAATACATATATGATAAATGTACCAATATATGCACTAGTATATACACATACACATAAAAGGAACTAGTTGGCCTGAGCATCTGAGGGAGACATCTTGGATCCTGGACTCCACCGAGACTACTCTGCACAGAGGATAGGTGTCTGCCCGGCACGGGAGGGCTTTGCCTGAGCATCTGCGGGAGACATCTTAGCTCCCAGACTCTACTGAGACTAGACTGCACAGGTGAGAGTGTGGACTACAGAAGCTAACAGCTTCTGGGACGGGTCCTGTTTCCGTCCTTCATCTTCTGCCAGGAGGCAAGTCTGAACGCCAGATATCTGTACACCTTCCCTGAAAGAGAAAAGCTTGCCTGAAGAGTGTGTTCTGACTACTGAAACCCAGGACAGAGCTAGTCTCCCAGGTCTGCTAGTAGAGAATAACAGAATCAGGAGAGGAACAAGCTCTAACCAGAGACAACAATAAAAACTGACGCCAGAGTTTACCAGATGGTGAAAGGCAGATGTAAGAATCTTACTAACAAAAATCAAGACCCATCAGAACCCATTACTCCCACCTAAGCCAGTCCAGGGCACCCCAACACACCCAAAAATCTAGACCCGGATTTAAAGGCATATCTCATGATGATGGTAGAAGACATCAAGAAGGTCTTTGATAACTGACATAAAGAAATACAGGAGAACACTGCTAAAGAGTTGCAAATCCTTATAGAAAAACAAGAAAGTACATCCAAACAGATGATGGAAATGAACAAAACCATACTAGACATAAAAAGGGAAGTAGACACAATAAAGAAAACCCAAAGTGAGGCAACGCTGGAGATAGAAACCCTAAGAAAGAAATCTGGAACTATAGATTCGAGCATCAGCAAAAGAATACAAGAGATGGAAGAGAGAATCTCAGGTGCAGAAGATTCCATAGAGAACATTGGCACAACAATCAAAGACAATGGAAAATGCAGAAAGATCCTAACTCAAAACATCCAGGAAATTCAGGACACAATGAGAAGACCAAAACTACGGATAATAGGAGTAGATGAGAAGGAAGATTTTCAACTCAAAGGGTCAGCAAATATCTTCAACAAAATTATAGAAGAAAACTTCCCAAACCTAAAGAAAGAGATGCCCATGAACATACAAGAAGCCTACAGAGCTCCAAATAGACTGGACCAGAAAAGAAATTCCTCCCGACACATAATAATCAGAACAACAAATGCATTAAATAAAGATAGAATATTAAAAGCAATAAGGGGAAAAGGTCAAGTAACATATAAAGGCAAGCCTATCAGAATTACACCAGATTTTTCACCAGAGACTATGAAAGCCAGACGATCCTGGACAGATGTTAAACAGACACTAAAAGAACACAAATTCCAGCCCAGGCTACTATACCCAGCCAAACTGTCAATTACTATAGATGGAGAAACCAAAGTATTCCACGACCAAACCAAATTCACACATTATCTTTCCATGAATCCAGCCCTAAAAAGGATAATTACAGAAAAAAAAAAAAACAATACAAGGATGGAAACCACATACTAGAAAAAACAAGAAAGTATCCTTCAATTAGCCTAAAAGAGGACAGCCACAAGAATAGAATGCCAACGTTAACAACAAAAATAATAGGAAGCAACGATTACTTTTCCTTAATATCTCTTAATATCAATGGACTCAAATCTCCAATAAAAAGACATAGACTAACAGACTGGCTACACAAATAGGACCCAATATTTTGCTGCTTACAGGAAACCCATCTCAGGGAAAAAGACAGACACTACCTCAGAATGAAAGGCTGGAAAACAATTTTCCAAGCAAATGGTATGAAGAAACAAGCTGGAGTAGCAATTCTAATATCTAATAAAATCGACTCCCAAACCAAAGTCATCAAAAAAGTCAAGGAAGGGCATTTCATACTCATCAAAGGTAAAATCTTCCAAGAGGAACTCTCAATTCTGAATATCTATACTCCAAATACAAGGGCAGCCACATTCATTAAAGAATCTTTAGTAAAGCTCAAAGCACACATTGCACCTCGCACAATAATAGTGGGAGACTTCAACACACCACTTTCACCAATGGACAGATCATGGAAACAGAAACTAAAGAGGGACACAGTGAAACTAACAGAGGTTATAAAACAAATGGATCTAACAGATATCTACAGAACATTTTATCCTAAAACAAAAGGATATACCTTCTTCTCAGCACTCATGGTACCTTCCCCAAAACTGACCACATAATTGGTCACAAAACAAGCCTCAACAGATACAAAAATATTGAAATTGCCCTGTGCATCCTATCGGATCACCATGAATTAAGGCTGATCTTCAATAACAAAATAAATAATAGAATGCCAACATTCACGTGGAAACTGAAAAAAAAAAAAAACACTCTTCTCAATGATACCTTGGTCAAGGAAGGAATAAAGAAATAAATTAAGGACTTTTTAGAGTTTAATGAAAATGAAGCCACAACATACCCAAACATATGGGACACAATGAAAGCATTTCTAAAAGGAAAACTCATAGCTCTGAGTGCCTCCAAAAAGAAACTAGAGAGAGCACACATTAGCAGCTTGACAACACAGCTAAAAGCTGTAGAACAAAAGGAAGCAAATTCACCCAAGAGGAGTAGACTGCAGGAAATAATCAAACTCAGAGGCAAAATCAACCAAGTGGAAACAAGAATCAACAAAACGAGGAGCTGGTTCTTTGAGAAAATCAACAAGATAGATAAACCCTTAGCCAGACACACTAAAGGGCACAGGGACAGCATCCTAATTACAAAATCAGAAATGAGAAGAGAGACATAACAACAGATCCTGAAGAAATCCAAAACACCACCAGATCCTTCTACAAAAGGCTATACTCAAGAAAACTGGAGAACCTGGATGAAATGGAAAAATTTCTAGACAGATACCAGGTACCAAAGTTAAACCAAGATAAGGTTAATGATCTAAACAGTCCTATATCCCCTAAAGAAATAGAATCAGTCATTAATAATCTCCAAAACAAAAAAGCCCAGGACCAGATGGGTTTAGTGCAGAGTTCTATCAGACCTTCAAAGAAGATCAAATCCCAGTTCTTCACAAACTATTCCACAAACTAGAAGCAGAAGGTACTCTACCCAACTCATTCTATGAAGCCACAATTAATCTGATACCTAAACCACAAAACGACCTAACAAAGATAGAGAACTTCAGACCAATTTTCCTTATGAATATCGATGCAAAAAATCCTCAATAAAGTTCTTGCTAACTGAATCCAAGAACACATCAAAACAATCATACATCCTGACCAAGTAGGTTTCATCCCAGGGATGCAGAGATGGTTCAATATATGGAAATCCATCAACGTAATCCATTATATAAACAAACTCAAAGACAAAAACCACATGATCATCTCATTAGATGCTGAGAAAGCATTTGACAAAATCCAACACCCATTCATGATAAAAGTCTTGGAAAGACCAGGAATTCAAGGCCCATACCTAAACATGATAAAAGCAATCTACAGCAAACCAATAGCCAACATCAAAGTAAATGGTGAGAAGCTGGAAGCAATCCCACTAAAATCAGGGACTAGACAAGGCTGTCCACTCTCTCCCTACCTATTCAACATTGTACTTGAAGTCCTAGCCAGAGCAATTAGACAACAAAAGGAGATCAAGGGGATACAAATTGGAAAGGAAGAAGTCAAAATATCACTTTTTGCAGATGATATGATAGTATATATAAGTGACCCTAAAAATTCCCCCAGAGAACTCCTAAGCCTGATAAACAGCTTCAATGAAGTAGCTGGATATAAAATTAACTCAAACAAGTCAATGGCATTTCTCTACACAAAGGATAAACAGGCTGAGAAGAAATTAGGGAAACAACACCCTTCTCAATAGTCACAAATAATATGAAATACCTTGGCGTGACTCTAACTAAGGAAGTGAAAGATCTGTATGATAAGAACTTCAAGTCTCTGAAGAAGAAATTAAAGAAGATCTCAGAAGATGGAAAGATCTCCCGTGCTCGTGGATTGGCATCAACATTGTAAAACTGGATATCTTGCCAAAAGCAATCTACAGATTCGATTCAATCCCCATCAAAATTCCAACTCAATTCTTCAAAGAATTAGAAAGAGCAATCTGCAAATTCATCTGGAATAACAAAAAACCTAGGATAACAAAAACTCTTCTCAAGGATAAAAGAACCTCTGTGGAATCACCATGCCTGACCTAAAGCTGTACTACAGAGCATTTGTGATAAAAAAAAAAAAACAAAAAAAAAAAAAAAACAAAAAAAAAAACTGCATGGTACTGGTATAGAGACAGACAAGTAGAACAATGGAACAGAATTGAAGACCCAGATATGAACCCACACACCTATGGTCACTTGATCTTTGACAAGGGAGCTAAAAAAATCCAGTGGAAGAAAGACAGCATTTTCAACAAATGGTGCTGGCATAATTGGCAGTTATCATGTAGAAGAATGTGAATTGATCCATTCCTATCTCCTTGTACTAAGGGCAAATCTAAGTGGATTAAGGAACTCCACATAAAACCAGAGACACTGAAACTTATAGAGGAAAAAGTAGGAAATAGCCTCGAAGATATGGGTACAGGGGGAAAGTTCCTGAATAGAACAGCAATGGCTTGTGTAGTAAGATCGAGAATCAATAAATGGGACCTCATAAAGTTGCAAAGCTTCTGCAAGGCAAAAGACACCGTCAACAAGACAAAAAGACCACCAACAGATTGAGAAAGGATCTTTACCTATCCTAAATCCGATAGGGGACTAATGTCAAATATATATAAAGAACTCAAGAAGGTAGGCTCCAGAAAATCAAATAACCCCGTTAAAAAAATGGGGCTCAGAAGTCCACCTTCTTATGTTTTTTATATATGTTGGATATTAGTCCCCTATCTGATTTAGGATAGGTAAAGATCCTTTCCCAATCTGTTGGTGGTCTTTTTGTCTTGTTGACGGTGTCTTTTGCCTTGCAGAAACTTTGGAGTTTCATTAGGTCCCATTTGTCAATTCTCGATCTTACAGTACAAGCCATTGCTGTTCTGTTCAGGAATTTTTCCCCTGTGCCCATATCTTCAAGACTTTTCCCCACTTTCTCCTCTATAAGTTTCAGTGTCTCTGGTTTTATGTGAAGTTCCTTGATCCACTTAGATTTGACCTTAGTACAAGGAGATAAGTATGGATCGATTCGCATTCTTCTACATGATAGCAACCAGTTGTGCCAGCACCATTTGTTAAAAATGCTGTCTTTCTTCCACTGGATGGTTTTAGCTCCCTTGTCGAAGATCAAGTGACCATAGGTGTGTGGGTTCATTTCTGGGTCTTCAATTCTATTCCATTGGTCTACTTGTCTGTCTCTATACCAGTACCATGCAGTTTTTATCACAATTGCTCTGTAGTAAAGCTTTAGGTCAGGCATGGTGATTCCACCAGAGGTTCTTTTATCCTTGAGAAGACTTTTTGCTATCCTAGGTTTTTTGTTATTCCAGATGAATTTGCAAATTGCTCCTTCTAATTCGTTGAAGAATTGAGTTGGAATTTTGATGGGGATTGCATTGAATCTGTAGATTGCTTTTGGCAAGATAGCCATTTTTTCAATGTTGATCCTGCCAATCCATGAGCATGGGAGATCTTTCCATCTTGGGGCTCATAACTGAACAAAGAATTCTCACCTGAGGAATACCGAATGGCAGAGAAGCACCTGAAAAAATGTTCAACATCCTTAATCATCAGGGAAATGCAAATCAAAACAACCCTGAGATTCCACCTCACACCAGTCAGAATGGCTAAGATCAAAAATTCAGGTGACAGCAGATGCTGGCTTGGATGAGGAGAAAGAGGAACACTCCTCCATTGTTGGTGGGATTGCAGGCTTGTACAACCACTCTGGAAATCAGTCTGGCGGTTCCTCAGAAAATTGGACATAGTACTACCGGAGGATCCAGCAATACCTTTCCTGGGCATATATCCAGAAGATGCCCCAACTGGTAAGAAGGACACATGCTCCACTATGTTCATAGCAGCCTTATTTATAATAGCCAGAAGCTGGAAAGAACCCAGATGCCCCTCAACAGAGGAATGGATACAGAAAATGTGGTACATCTACACAATGGAGTACTACTCAGCTATTAAAAAGAATGAATTTATGAAATTCCTAGCCAAATGGATGGACCTGGAGGGCATCATCCTGAGTGAGGTAACACATTCACAAAGGAACTCACACAATATGTACTCACTGATAAGTGGATATTAGCCCCAAACCTAGGATACCCAAGATATAAGATACAATTTGCTAAACACATGAAACTCAAGAAGAATGAAGACTGAAGTGTGGACACTATGCCCCTCCTTAGAATTGGGAACAAAACACCCATGGAAGGAGTTACAGAGACAAAGTTTGGAGCTGAGATGAAAGGTTGGACCATGTAGAGACTGCCATATCCAGGGATCCACCCCATAATCAGCATCCAAACGCTGACCCCATTGCATATACTAGCAAGATTTTATCAAAAGGACCCAGATGTAGCTGTCTCTTGTGAGACTATGCCGGGGCCTAGCAAACATATAAGTGGATGCTCACAGTCAGCTAATGGATGGATCACAGGGCTCCCAATGGAGGAGCTAGAGAAAGAACCCAAGGAGCTAAAGGGATCTGCAACCCTATAGGTGGAACAACATTATGAACTAACCAGTACCCCGGAGCTCTTGACTCTAGCTGCATATGTATCAAAAGATGGCCTAGTCGGCCATCTCTGGAAAGAGAGGCCCATTGGACATGCAAACTTTATATGCTCCAGTACAGGGGAATGCCAGGGCCAAAAAGGGGGAGTGGGTGGGTAGGGGAGTGGGGGTGGGTGGGTATAGGGGACTTTTGGTATAGCATTGGAAATGTAAATGAGCTAAATACCTAATAAAAAATGGGAAAAAAATGGGGCTCAGAACTGAACAAAGAATTCTCACCTGAGGAATACAGAATGGCTGAGAAGCACCTGAAAAAAAATGTTCAGCATCCTTAATCATCAGGGAAATGCTAATCAAAACAACCCTGAGATTTCACCTCACACCAGTCAGAATGGCTAAGATCAAAAATTCAGGTGACAGCAGATGCTGGCGAGGATGTGGAGAAAGAGGAACACTCCTCCATTGTGGGTGGGATTGCAAGCTTATACAACCACTCTGGAAATCAGTCTGGCGGTTCCTCAGAAAATTGGACATAGTACTACTGGAAGATCCCACAATACCTCTCCTGGGCATATATCCAGAAGAGGTCCCAATGGGTAAGAAGGACACATGCTCCACTATGTTCATAGCAGCCTTATTTATAATAGCCGGAAGCTGGAAAGAACCCAGATACCCCTCAACAGAGGAATGGATACAGAATATGTGGTACATTTACACAATGGAGTACTACTCAGCTATTAAAAAGAATGAATTTGTGAAATTCCTAGGCAAATGGATGGACCTGGAGGGCATCATCCTGAGTGAGGTAACCGAATCACAAAGGAACTCGCACAATATGTACTCACTGATAAGTGGATATTAGCCCAGAAACTTAGAATACCCAAATATAAGATACAATTTGCTAAACACATGAAACTCAAGAAGAACGAAGACCAAAGTGTGGACACTTTGCCCCGTCTTAGAATTGGGAACAAAGCACCCCTGGAAGGAGTTACAGAGACACAGTTTGGAGCTGAGAGGAAAGGATGGACCATCTAGAGACTGCCATATCCGGGAATCCATCCCATAATCAGCTTCCAAATGCTGACACCATTGCACACACTAGCAAGGTTTTGCTGAAAGGACCCAGATAGAGCTCTCTCTTGTGAGACTATGCTGGGGCCTAGCAAACACAGAAGTGGATGCTCACAGTCAGCTATTGGATGGATCACAGGGCCCCCAATGGAGGAGCTAGAGAAAGTACCCAAGGAGCTAAAGGGATCTGCAACCCTATAGGTGGAACAACATTATGAACTACCCAGTACCCCGGAGCTCTTGACTCTAGCTGCATATGTATCAAAAGATGGCCTAGTCGGCCATCACTGGAAAGAGAGGCCCATTGGACTTGCAAACTTTATATGCCCCAGTACAGGGGCACGCCAGGGCCAAAAAGGGGGAGTGGGTGGGGAGCGGGTGGGGGACTTTTGGGATAGCATTGGAAATATAAATGAAATAAATACCTAATAAAAAATATAAAGCAAAAAAATAAAAATAAATAATAAAAGGAACTGGTTTATAAAAAATATTTGACACAAATCCTTTTTTTTTTTTGCATTCTGTTCAGAAAAAGCAGCCACCAATACAGCATTTCATCAGCAATAGCTGTCTTGTAGAGCCCTTGACAGCACTTTTATTTCTCAGAAAAATGGAGTTCAAATCAAGGCAGGTGTCTATGGTGTCTTGATTTGATTTGATAAAGAAATATGGGAGTGAAAGTAGAAAAAAAAGAGAAAGGCCACCTTGTCGCCAAAGATTTCCTAGCATCCATGTCACTGTCGCAGCTCCTCCCATGGATTTATAGTCAGGAGGCACACAGTCAGCATATGATGAAGGAGCCTAGTGACAGGGTCAAGATTCACATGGTTCTTCTGACCCTTATGTGTACAGCATTTGATTGAAAGTGCCTTAGCTCCGTGGTTAAAAGCATGTGCTGCTCATGTACAGAATCCAAGTTTGAGTCCCAGCACCCACATGGGGTGGCTCACAATCATTCCAGTTCCAGGAGATCCAATGCCTTTTGGTGGCCTCTGTGGGTGACTGCGCTCACATGCACACAATTAGGCACACACATACACACATATACACCTATACACAAACACACATACACATAGACCAAGACACACAGAAACACAAGCACACAGACACACACAGAGAAACACATTGTTACATCAACACACACACACACAGAATTTTTAGACAAACACCCTCCATAAATAACCAAGGAAAAGATCAAGAGTATCACAAACATTAAAAGTCACAGGCTCTAAGTTATAATTGCCCAAACAACTCTTTACTTGGAACCAACTGCTTTTCTCTATATGATAATAAAACATAGTACTTTTATTTCCACCATCGCTACATTATCTATTACTACAGTGGAGGGAGTATCTTAATATTTTATTAATACTATTCCCATGTTAAGCTTTAAAACTAAGTTGAAATAGTATATCGCTCACACAGCCCAGAAATACGCACCAGCCAAATTCTGGATTTGTCATTAGAGACTTATTACTCATGACATTGAGAGAGCGATACAGCCAGAATGTGTTAGAATCTATGTGACAAGTAGCTTTAAAGCATAGAGGGTTCTAACATACTATCTAATGTTGTACTACTACAACGACCATGCAGGACTAGGCAAATAATGACTAAATGCAAATTACAGGATATTAACAATGAAAGAGACGTCTTTAATGTGCTTCGGACAGATGCTAGTTGACTCACTATTTCTTCCATAGAGTTGTCTAGTTTATTCTAGAGAAGTGTTCTCACTCCGACTCTGAACTCCTAACCTTTCAATAAGAGTCTCTTCTCCATCCCCAAAGCCGTGGGGCATCTCTTCTAGTGCTGAGTTTAAATCTTGTGTGATTTAGCATAGTCTTCTATCAGTGACCAGCTGAATCCTTCATTAGATTGCACATGTTGTATTCTTAAATTTCTCATGGTGCTACTATGAAATGACAGAAAATAAATATCTGTTGCATAAAGGCAACAGGAAAATATAAATTCCTTAACTCAACAAGTTAGTCCTCTCTGGGAAAGAGGCTTTGGGGAACATGAGCAGGAAAGTGCTCGTGGGTATAAGTGCTAAGAAGGAAGAAGGAAGGAGAGTAGGGAATTGGAAGAGAGAGAGTGGGGGTGCAGCGAATCTACAGCAGCTCTGAGAGCATAAACAGTGTTTCAGGTGCTAGAAATCAGAAGAAACCACCTCCAAGGTGTCAAAAGAACAAATAATTACAAATTTGGATCACCTTATGAACTATAATATATCTTCTATGGACTATAAGGAGAATATCTTGTGCATTGCTCAGTGAAGGACCTTAGAGAGGGCTAGCCACATTTAAAATGATTGCATTTACATTTTAACCACACAGATCATATTTATAAACATAACCCAGTCACTCACCCAGGCATTTGTAAGTAATTGGATTCCATTCAATCTCATTCATTCTTTACGTCCTAGTACAAATGGTCTGAAACTGACAAGTGCATCAAATAAGGATAATGCACATTTGGATAAAATTTAAAATCCATTTACTCCTTCTCAAAACAAATAGAGAAAATGAGTGCCCATTATGGGGAGAAGTTGTAATTTAATAATTAAATTGTGTTTTCCATTCCTTGTTTCTTAGCAAATGAAGACTAAAGTATTTTTATTTCATCTAGGGGAAGGTGGACATGTGGGGGAAACAGCAATCCTCCCTTCCCTGTGTCTTTCTTCGGACCATGGATATCTTCTGCTCGCTAACCCACACATGCTGCAGGCTTAACATGGAAGAAAAAGAGGTTCTACACCTGGACAGCAGATTTATGAAATAGATTGTTCTTGTGAATGATATTTTTCCCCACAAAAACATCCAGGCAATAACAGTTTTGCCTGCATGTTTGGTGCAGCAATAGCATAGGATGTGGCCCAGAAATGATCTTCCTATTCTTCAAATTATACTTTCCTCTGAGTGAGTGGATGTCTGAGAACAAGACTTTCATTTTTAAAGGATATAAAGGTGTCAACAGTCATTTTCTACAAAGAACAGAGAATTTAGGGAGGATTGTGGCTCTAGACCATCACTGTAAGGCTTGTAAGGACAATGTAGCCAATAATTTTGAGGGTTAGTTAATACCCTTTGAATATGTGCCCATTAAAGGCTGTCTATAATTTTTGTGGAAAATTATTGCCATTCATAAATGGGGCTTTTTAATGGATTGTTGATGAGCTTAAGCACTACACATGGGCACAAGCTACAACTTTAATGGAAATAGTCAGTGCCATGACCAGAAGAGAACCACTTAGTAGGGAAATTGGAAATTTAATTTCAATCAGATGAACAAAAAGTGAAAAAGAAGAAGAATACTCCAAGTGGTAGCATTAAAAAAGAAAAGAAAAGAAAAAACCACCAGCGATTAAAACCATTTGGAACCTTTGATTACCCTTCGAAGGCATTTGTTGCCATGGTTTTTAAAGTCTACTGAAAGCCTCAGCTATGTCCATAAAAGCTGCCAAGAAACAGGAATCTATACTGATTTCATTTGTCAGAGGAATTTTATCTTAATTATCTCCAAGATAAAGATTACTTGGCCAAAAGGAAGAAAGAAAGGAAAATAATGGACCAGAAGCAACGTCATCTCTCAGGTAGAAGAGTGTGACTTCTCTTCCTACAGATTTCTCTAGATCCATAGATCGATGCAGATGTATATGCATAAGTCTAACCTAATCTAGCTAACTATCAGAGTGGAGAGCTACAAGCATTTAAAATCAATAATGTGGTTAGGTGTGGTGTCACCTGTTTGTCATCCCAGATCTCAGGAGGTGGAGGCAGGAGGATCATGACCATTAAAATGCTGCCTACAACAAAACATTAATAAGATCAGTCCTGTGACTTTACAGAAGAAGGTTTCTTTCTTTCTTTCTCTCTAATGAGAATCAAGAGCCAAACACCTAGCAAATTTATCAGTACCTGAGGCTAATACCTGTCTTTGAGGAAGGTTCATTGTAAGGTTTTTCCCTTGAAAGTTTCCTCTGTGTGCAGATTTATGCTCTCTGCCTTTGGTTTACATAGTCTTGTCCCTTTACAGCACAGTATGCATGTTGTCTCAAGATGAACAATTAAGACAGAATTCTGACAAGTCAAGGATTCGGCAAGTTCTGAGCCTCAAGAGGGGACAATGAACTCCCACAACCTAACTCACCTTCAGAAACCACCAGGGTCTGAGTCCCTTCATCAGCATCATTTAAATGCTCACATTGTTCCTGTACTTCACTTTGTACAGCTTAGTGTGTCGGTACCAGGATAGTGATTTTTAACCTTAACATTCTAAAGTGCACCACATGGTCCTGTTAAGTAAATCATGATTTTCCTGTCCAGTAGGTTCTTGTGAACATACTTTTGTTAATGAAGATGATATTTTCACAAGGTTTCAAGAAGATCTAGAAATGTCTTTTAACATGCTATTCTGAGAATCAAAAGGAAGATTTTGGAGTTTCTACTGTGATTTGGGTAAGTGTATCCTACAGGCACACATGGGAAAGGTTTGGCCTGAAGCTCATGGCACTATTGAGAGGTGTTGGAGCACTTATAAAATAGAGGCTAGTGGGAAATCTTCCAGTCACTCACTTAGGGTATACCTTTGAGGCAGATATGGGACACATGCCTGTTCTTTCTCTCTGTTCCAGCCATGAGTTGATAGGCCTCCTCTACCATGTGTGTTCCTGCCATAATGCAGTGCTTTCTCTATCTCCAAAAGTGATCTAGCCAGCTGACCCCACATTGAAATCTCTGAAACTGGAAGCCAAGACAAACCCTTCCTCTCTTTAAGTTCATAATCTTGGTAGTTTCTGAGCAATGGAAGCTAGTTGACACCTACTTTTTCATCATTTAAAGCATGCCATCTTCACAACAAAGCCATTCTTCTCTGCCACTTCCTTTAAAATTAATTGAGAAAATGACTCCAATCCCATCCGTGAATTAGAGCAGAGTGTCAGTTCTATTTTGTAGCTGCTGAATATCTCTGTGTATCAAGATATGCTGGCTTATCAATTCGTGTCACAATACTATTGCACTGTATGAATATATTACTGTCTAGTAGTGACTTTCGTGACTAGGTGGTCTCCATTATGAAAGTGCTTCAATGACTATCTTTGCATCTATCTTCATGTATACATGCATATAAGAATCTTTCTACATTGCTGGAAAGACATTAAAACTAGCTTTGATTTCTTTTTTATAATGTGCAAAGCAACTGTCTCATCCTTTATAATCTTTTCAAAATTCGTTCTCTTTATGAGTTTCTAAGCTTTGCAGCCATCTTCTTGGGCATCAAAATCCTACTCTGATTGAAGTTATGATGTCTTAACAAAGACTGGTCTTATTAATCTTCGATTTCCTTTTGATTTTCATGTATTACTATCTGCAGATTGGAGGATGGAACCTCACCTCCAATCAATCAGCATACTATTTTTATATCATGTGTACAAATACCGATTGATCATTGTACTTCAAAGGTTTTTGAGCACTGTGTCACAACAGTCATAAAAATGAACACCTTTCTTCAAAAAACCTATAATAAATACCTTTGGAGACTAGAAGCAAAAAAAAAAAAAAGATATGCTGGCTCTCTGTGTACCTAGCTATCATCTATCTCCAACTTGGCATGTCTAGCATTGAACTTCCTTTGTATCTGAGTTAATTGGCCTGGCTCTTAATGTTCCCTGTTCATTCATTCCCCTTTGAACATCATTGACTCTTTCCACTATTATAAAATGTTTAATTCACTTTAATACAATATACATTATTTCATTGGGCCTTCCATTCTATTTCCTTTTGTCCCATTTTACAAACACCACGTATCTTTGAGCACTTGGGTGAGCTGACTACCACCCTATTTATCTCGATGCCTCCATTTTCTCCCATTCTCTGCTGTTTTCCATCTCTCATTGAAAAACGTGCTGCTGACAGTCTACCCTTTATCAGAAACTATTGTGCCATATTAACACCTCACTGGTGAAACTGATGGCTTTGCTTTACCTAAACCAACCCAAGTGAATCTTAACCCTGTCTGTGCTGCCGTCTGCTCATTGAGAGGAAATCTTAATTTTGTACCAACCTCTGAGGAGTTCACCGTCACAATGAGAAGAACGGATGTACACAAATGTATGCAACCCAGTAAAACAGTGTCTTGTGGAGGAGCCAGAAGAGAGAGAACTTATGAACCAGTGTGTGAGATTGTTTTTGACAGTCATGCTTAATGAGTTTAAGAATCCTTACAGGTTAAGACCTAGCAGGACAACCAATAACTGGCCCATCTTGAGACTCATCCCATGGGCAAACACTAATCCTTGACACTATTAATGATACTTGGTTATGCTTGCAGATAGGAGCTTAGCATAACTGTCCTCTGAAAGGCTCTACTTAGCAGCTGACTGAAACAGATGCATAGATCCACAGCCAAACATTGGACAGAGCTTGGGGAGTCTTATGGAAGAGTTAGGGGAAGAACTGGGGGGCCTGGGGGGATAGGAACTCCACAGGAAGACCAACAGAGTCAACTAACCTGAACCCTTAGTGCTCTCAGAGACAGAACCATCAACAAAAGAGCATAATACACACCTGGACCTAGATCCCCTGTACATGTGTGCTGATGTGCAGCTAGATCTTCATGCAGGTCCCCCAACAACTGGAGCAGGGGCTGCCTTGTCCGACCTCAGTGGGAGAGAATGCAGCTGGACCTGAAGAGACTTTACATGCCAGAGTGGGGGAATACCCAGGGAGCACTCCATACTCTCAGAAGAGAAGGGAATGAAGATGGGGAAAAGGAATGTGTAAGAGGGGCCAGGAGGGCAGCAATCAGGATGTAAGTTAATTAATTAATTAGTTAATTAATTAATGGGGGAAAGACTGGGCCAGAATTCTGACCAATAAACTGATGAACAATCTAGCGTGTGTCATATCAGACACATACAAGTAAGTACAGATAGTGACTTTAGAACACCTCAAAACAAAAGCTAGAACAAGATATGCATAGGTGACTCCTCACAGTGTTGTCTAAGCACTACTCTTTGAGCAGTAGAACTCATTAAGGGATTTCGTACGAAGGACTGACAAGATTAGTGATTTTTCTTTGAGAATATTAATAGAAAGACAGTGTGCAGAATGGCTCACAGGAAAGGAAAAACAAAACAAACAAATGGTGTAGGAGAGACAGACTGACTGACATGCTGTGATTATCTTGGGCAAAGGAGCCAAGTCTGAATAATGGGAATTGGGTGGGTATATGTTTAAGCAATAAACTCATTAGAAATATCCAAGATTTCTGCTGGAAACGTTAGAGACGAGGGCTGTCTGAGACAGTGGTGAAAGAACGGGCGTGCCTCCTAGCCAGCAGCTGCCGGTGGTAAAAAAGAATCAGCGCAGAGTAATTGGCAAGTCAGGATGAGATAGGGGTCGATTTAGGAGATATTTACCAAATCACAAAACACTGGGCTTTAAGTATAGAATTGCTTTCCTATGTCTACCATAATAAAGCATCACAAATGAGTTCCTTAAAATTACACAAATACATTGTCTCCTAGGGATACAATGTAAAATTCTGAAATAAAGGTGTGTGTGGAGCCGAGCAAGCTTTGTGTGCCTCTGGGATTAGCCAATGAGCATTTTTGTTCTTTGCTTTGTAGATATATCACTTCGATATATCTCTTTCTACCATCATACATGGCTGTCTCCACACCCCCCTCTTCTCACAAGGATATCAGGGATATTAAGTTAAAAGCTCCTGTGCCTCAGAATGACTTCACTGATAAATTATTGTTTTCTACAACCTTATTTTCCAGATGTGTCACATTCTGGTGTATGAGATGTTAGGGTATCTGCAGCTTATCTGTGGGGTCACTGTTAAGTCCGTATTGGATGGGAACAAAATCCTGGAAAACTTGGGAGAAGAAAGAAGAAAGGGAAGGCAGAAGCAGATATGGAGATAGGACCCACTTACAGATCTAAAAATGGAATAAATAAGCCAAAGGCAGTAAGCTAAGCCCCAGGTTGTTCCCGGCTGGCTTACTCAACTTCTCCATCTATCCTTTTCCACATGCCTAAAATTCTGTTCCAAAATCTTTTTTAATTTTTGTTTTCTGTGGATAAATGTTTTGCCTACACATATGTACGTTCACCACATGGCTTACATGATGCCTGCAGAGGCTAGACGAGGGCTTCGTGTACCCTAGACCTAGACTGACAGTTGGGAGCCGCCATATCAATGCTGCGAGCTGAACCCAGGTCCTCTGCAAGAACATAAAAGTGCTCTCAATTGCTGAACCACTTCTCCAACCCCTGTGCCAAAATTTTTCCTGCTTGTGAGAAATCTTTAGTTTTTTTCCCAAACCTATCACATATAACACTTTCACTGACACCTTCCCTACTAAGCTAACCCATGTGAGATAGCCAGCTTATAATCCCAGCACATGGAAGACAGAGACAGGGAATCCACAAGTGAATCTGACTAGCCAGAGTAGCCAAAACAGAGTTCCAGCTTCAGCAAGAGACCCTGACTCACAAAACAATGTGAAGAGTGAGTGTGATACACACACAAACACGCACGTGCATGCATGTGCATACATATTCACACGTACCCACATCCATATGAATATGTTCATGCACACCTCATACATGTACAAAGGAGGAAACTGGGCAAGAAAACAGCAGGATGATCCAAGCAAAGGAACTGAGAGGACCACACCTACTCGGGTCCTGAAGAATCATTGTTGTGTTGAGGACAAAAAAAAAAAAAAAAGGAAAGAAAGAAAGAAAGAAAGAAAGAAAAGAAAAGAAAATATCAATGCAGCTGAATTACAGTGAATGGGCAGACATTAGCAGGAGTTGAAATAGGCAGGAATAATTAAATCATATAAAAGGTTTTTAACTTTCTCTGTGTGTGTCTCTCTCTGTCTCTCTTTCTGTGTCTTTCAGTCTCTGTCTCTCTCTCTCTCTGTCTCTCTCTATCTCTCTCTCATGTGTGTGTGTGTGTGTGTGTGTGTGTGTGTGTGTGTGTGTGTGTGTGTGTAAAACATAAATGTAGATATCCACAGAGGCCAGAAGAAGGTGTTAGATCCCTCGAAGCTAGAATTACAGGTAGTTGTGAACTGCCTAATGTGGGTTCTGAGAACCAAACTGTCTGTGCAGTAAGCACTCTTGATCATTGAACCATCTCTTCAGCCCCAATAAAGGAGGTTTGAATCTAAGGACACTAGGAGTTTTAAGCTCAAAAAATCATACGATTCAACTAATCAAAAGGATCTCACTGGCTGTTACAGACTAGAGAGGGTCATGAGTGGAAATGTTGAGAACAAAGACTTACTATTTGCTGGGAGTGGATAGGATCAGACATATCTCTAAAAAGATCTCAGAAATAAAATAATCCTGTGAAGAAATGGGTGGCTCTTCTAGTATTCCTCCTACTCTTCACATGAATGCACTCAGAGAGAGAAAACTAATTTGAAAAGAAGTGTGAGCACAGCCCCTCTTGAGTGGACAGAGGTGAGTCCCCAAGATTAAAGAAACAGATCTCTACAAGTACACAGAGCCTGCTAAGTGAGCCTGAAGTTCTTAAACTATGTATTTATTTTTATGTGCATTGGTGTTTTGCCTGCATGTATGTCTGTGTGAGGGTGCCAGGTCCTCTTGAACTGGAGTTTACAGACAGTTATTAACTGCTATGTGAGAGCTGGGAATTGAACCAGAATCCTCTGGAAGAGCAAACAGTGGATGCTCTTAACCACTGAGCCATCTCTTCAGCCCCAAGTCTAAAGTTCTTTTTTTTTTTTTAGGTATTTTCCTCCTTTACATTTCCAATGTTATCCCAAAAGTCCCCCATACCCTCCCCCCCACTCCCCTACCCACCCACTCCCACTTTTTGGCCCTGGCATTCCCCTGTACTAGGGCATATAAAGTTTGCAAGTCCAATGGGCCTCTCTTTCAAGTGATGGCCGACTAGACCATCTTTTGATACATATGCAGCTAGAGTCAAGAGCTCCGGGGTACTGGGTAGTTCATAATGTTGTTCCACCTATAGGGTTGCAGATCCCTTTAGCTCCTTGGGTACTTTCTCTAGCTCCTCCATTGGGGGCCCTGTGATCCATCCAATAGCTGACTGTGAGCATCCACTTCTGTGTTTGCTAGGCCCCAGCATAGTCTCACAAGAGAGAGCTCTATCTGGGTCCTTTCAGCAAAATCTTGCTAGTGTGTACAATGGTGTCAGCGTTTGGAAGCTGATTATGGGATGGATCCCCGGATATGGCAGTCTCTAGATGGTCCATCCTTTCATCACAGCTCCATACTTTGTCTCTGTAACTCCTTCCATGGGTGTTTTGTTCCCAATTCTAAGAAGGGGCAAAGTGTCCACACTTTGGTCTTTGAGAAAAGCAAATCTGTTTCCCACCACTGCTGTTGCAGGAGCTATCCAGGGTGCTGGATGCTTTCTTCCTGAAGCTTTCTAAAGCCCAGGTGGATCTCTCTCTCTCTCTCTCTCTCTCTCTCTCTCTCTCTCTCTCTCTCTCTCTCTCTCTCTCTCTCTCTCTGTTGTCCTCTTTGAATTCAAGATCCCCATCATATTAACCTTCACCAGACATCATCTTGAAACCATTTCTCCCTTATCCCAGAAACCTTGTAAATTAATACATGCCTTCATCATGTGTGTCTAACTCAATAATGAGCAACTTCTACTCACAACTCTTAGACTGTGAAGTGATCGTATAGTTCAATGGTGTATACATAGACTTGGTCTCCACTGTGCCCTGTTGCCTTCTGGGATTCCAATGAGAGAGGACCAGCGATCTTATAAAATCCATTCTCCCTCCAAAAGGAACCCAGGAGCACACCTAGTAGCTAAAGCTAAAATCTGATCAGGTTACTCAGTCTACAGTCACTGTGCAAAGATACAATTTGAAGCCTGCGAGGATTAATAAAGACAATATTCAGTTTCATCCCTCTAGCTTAAATTGGATCCTTTATTTTGCTTTAAGAAATACATTTACCTGAAGCCATTACTCAATTCCTTAAGTAATCAAGTTTGTGCCCTAAGTAAGGGATGAAAATGTGTATGCTTTCAAGTCAAACACTTTGCCTCTTCAACCAAAACACTTAGAGAGAGAGAGAATAATCTGATGTATACTTCTTTCTAGCTCTCTTCTTAAGTGACAAGGAAAATAGGCAAAGCCTCACCATCTTCAGGACTTTCCACCCACGAGTCAGACCCTTCACTGTCCTTAAGTGTGTTTGAGGGTCACTGTGATTTATAAACAGCCACAGGAGTTCAGGAAAACTTTTTGCTCCCAGTTATCAAGACTCAGGTAAGAAAACAGGCCTGGAAACCTTTTTGCACTTGCCTAGTATATTCTTTTGTGGAGTTGGAAACAGATAAAGTATATAGAAACACTATCGAGATGGAAAAGGAAGGAAGCATCGCTCCTTGACACAGTCTCAGAAACATCATTATTTTAAATGATGGTAAGTTAACATTGTCAACTGTTACTTTGGAAACCTCAGTAGTCTGTCTGGGTGTGGACAGATGACTAAACACCCACCCTTGCCTCCCCCTCCACTTCACTCTCCTGAGTTGTTCTTCAGAGTTAATTTGAATCAGTAAAAATTCTCGGAGAGTCTTACTCACTGTTCCAGGGACTGAGTGAAGTTTAGATTCCCCATCCTTCACATTTGTCACAGTGCAACTTAATTGCTGGTTTGTTTATTCATTTCTGACTCTATTTTATAAGCTCAGTGCAAATAGGCACCAGTTCTCCCCGTCTTCCCATCTCCAGGTCTGTGTACTCTGCTTTGTCTGAATGAGTGTTCAATATATGCATGTCTTAATAAACACAGAGACCTCAACCGTTATTAGGTCTCATGGCATCTCTAAAACTCAGCCTTTCTTTCTAGGCTTCTTTCAGAATTCTGCTCTCAATAGTTTCCCTGTCTCAGAAACCTTTCACATGACTACACCACAATGAATAGGAAGTTTCTGAAAACAGGTAAAAATTACTCTTTCATATGGTACAATTGTACTGGAATCGGATTTAGTCTCTACTATAAAAACGGAGATAATAGGTATATATTGTGACTCTCAAAAAAGAAGTGAAATTTTAAAAATATATTTGAACTTGAGATAATGCTATACTAATAAGATGTTTATTATTTAAGCTTGTATTTTCTTCACTGTTTTGGCAAGTGTATTTTTCTTTCTCTTTTATTGTTTTCTGCTCTGATGATCTTGAGGCTTAAAGTCAATACCAGGTTTTGAGGTACTTTATTTGGCATGCTTGCAATACAAATGTGTACAGATATAATGGAAACCATGTGAATACAGTGTTGCTAATGTTCCTTTCAATCACAACAACTTTAAGTTCACAGCAAGAGTTTTTCATTCCCCTCATTTTCTTTCTTCCTCTTTGCCCAGGTAGCACTCTGCCCACAGGTACCTACTCGCCTATTGCACCATGAAAACAAGTTGTCTCTACTTTTCCAAATGAACTTTAAACTTTTTGAGATTGTTAAATATGTCTCTCACACTTTTAACTTCCCCTCAGAACATCCAGACAAATGCAGACTAAGTGACTACAAAATATGAATAATCAAAAGTTTAGGTTTAAAAGCCACCTATCTTAAAACAAATATTTTAAGCCTCCTTTCATAAATATTGACACTTAGATTATAGATATGCAAGCAGGAATTAAATTATAGATCACAATAAGGCCACTAGCCAGATCTGGTCAGTTACCTATAGTTATAGTTATTTGAGTACGAAGCCACTCCAATTTATTTGCACGTTCTCTGCCATGACCACTTCCACTTATTTGCATATTGTCCCACACAGCTACTCCTCATTATACCCACTTATCTGCCTATAGTCCTGAATCCAAATGACTACAGCAAAGGCAGTATGGCCATGCAATGGTTACTATTTTGACCCTTTAAACAAAAATATTTCTGACCAGTGCTCTGAATAGACTTTGTTGATGAAAAAACCCAGTCCCACTAAATGACTTATCCAGTTGTATAGCTGAGCATATCCACTAATCATATTTTTTGTGTGTGTGTGTGTGTGTTTACATGGTCGGGGGACATGTGTGTGGAGGTCTAAAGCTGACAGAAAGTGCCTTTATCAACCGATTTTCAAATTATTTATTTACTGAGGTGGAAGTCTTCTGTTGAAAGCAGAGTATGCTAATTCTAATTGGTCTATCTATCCAGCTTGGGTTGGGTATCACCTGTCCCTGGGGCTGGGATTATAGGCGGAGGCTGTACCAGCCTGGATTTTTACATGGGCTCTAAGAATCCAAACTAGAAACTTCACACTTATGTGCCAAGTGTTTTATTCACTGAGCAATTTCCCTAGAGTCCAAATTCCTGTTTTTAAAGGGCTACATTTTCTTCATTGATTTGGGGGGGGGGTGCGTGTATATGCATGTGCTTGTGTGTGTGTGTGTATGTGTGGTGTGTAAGCATATGATTGGTGAAAATGATGATACTTTAAATTGTATGAAATCAAATAAAAAGTAAATCCACAAATTAAGATGTTTGCCAAAAGCCTGATAAAGTTTATACTGACCTAAAACTAGATTTAAATTTTATTTTTCTGAATTAAATTGATATCAGGTAATAAAATTAATAGTTCGTGTGTGATACACTCAAACAGAGGGATATATACAAAGAGTTGCTATAGAGAATATCATTAATTTTTTTAGGAACACAGACAAAGGAGTCCAAGTCTTACAGCAGAATTCTAAAAGATGTTGAAAGCAATAAGTGTCAAGGAAAATGCTTTTAAAATGGACCACATTGACCTCACAGGCTACTCTATTAAGATATGAACAGCTTTTTAAAATGTTCTTCCAGCTGTGGAGGAAAGATAAATAGTGTGCACCATCCCCTGGTTGTTAGCCCATATCAGAGCTGAAGAGGCGAGGCAGAAAGTTCCTGAGAATCTCTTCTTGGGTCAGTGTCTATTAATGTGGCAGGTTCTGGTTTTCAACAAGTTCCTTAAGTTGGCATTTTGTAGAAGGCACTGCAGCAGGAGTATCCTTCATAGCTCTACACTAAGCTTTATTTAAGCTCTAAAGGTAAAGAAGAGAGAAGAAAGAAAACTACCCCACTGCTAGGGGGGGAAAAAAAGATGAATTCAAGAAGTCAAAAGTACCATCGGGCCTCTGTCCCTGTCAAGGACTTTAGTGCACACACCTTAGGGAGTAAAAATGACTGACATTTCCCAGTGGAATTCTGTATCGTGTGACAGTACTGGCCTTTCTAAAGGAGCAACAGCATGTATCTGGTGGCTTGTCAGGAAAGCTGCACTTATAAACTGTACACAAAGAGGGACCAAGGAAGGCAGGAGAATGAGGTGGCACAGCTGGTTCTTTATAAGTACACAGTACTGATGGGGTGTCCCTCATAAGGCAGCAGACATTGAGTCTGCTCATGTTAGCAAAAGGTCATGTCATCCATTGAGTCAAGAAAGAGATGTAGGGCGGGAAAAGAACAATTTGAATCAGAGTCAGTCTGGAGTAAAGATCAGAACATAATATTTACCTGGACAAGGCCACATCACATAAGCTTAGCTGAGAAAGAATAAGAATGTATGCCTGCCATGCCTGCATCAAGCCAGAGACATTTCCTTGTACACTAGAGACCCAGTTACCAATTCTTCTAGTGGAGTTGCTCAAAGCTGTCTTATCTTGCCAGGGGGAAGCAGAAATTCTTAGCCACAGCTTCCCTGGCATTACCACTTCTCCTGGGAGTCTGTGTCTTTTCCAAGTTTCAACCAAGGAGAACAGAGAGACTTACTAGATATTCATGTGTTGTGCAAATAGCGCTGTACAAAGACCTTGTCTTCCTTTCTGTTCTCTGCTGTTTTTAGGGCATAAACAGAGCAGTTTTTAGACAATACACTATTACCTTGAATGCTTCTCTTAAAGAAAGCCTTGCAGCCTTCGCAGGACCAGACCCCATAATGGTAGCCAGAGGCATAGTCATTGCACACGGCACAGTAGCGAGTCTCCTTGGCAGACTCCATGATCATGTTTCCTTTCTCGTTACTGCTGGACAGTCTCTCTCGGCCATTCTGGCGTCGATTGTCAGAATTAGACCTGGGGGTGGGATGGGAGAAAAACAGCGAATCCATTAGCATTTGAGAAGCAAGCCTTCCTTCCCCTCTCAAGAATGTGAGACCTGGGGGATGCAGCAGACCCACTTTATTCTGACATTTTGAAATAACGATTCATAATATACACTGATCTTCCATTGTCTCTTTCTGACACATGCAGCAGAAGGTATTTGCCTGTTATATTAACCTTGAAGAAAAATTGATTTTTTTTTAACAAACTTGTTTAAGAAATGGACTGCATACCCCAGAACAGATTATCCATAAAATAACAAAATGCTAGCAGGTTTCTAACAAACTTCTTTTTTTTCAGACATTCATAATTAATTCAAAACGAAGATAGACAAGTCTCATTCCAATCTACACCATATGAAAGGTCTTCAGGAAAGCGAGACAAAGCCTACAGCAGCTGGTGGATTCAGAACACAGACCCAGTGATGACCCATGGAAACTACACATAAGAAACAATATCAATTCAAATCCTTATGTTATTGTTATCGGGCAACCCAGGGTGACTGTTTTTTTTTACAACTTGACACTGCAATTACATCTTCAAGTGTTCCACCACTCAAGCACATGGGATGGGAAGAGCCTCAGAATACAGATGGTTATTCCAACCTTCAAAACCTTCGTGGAAGGAGCAAATCCCAGGAATGAAACTGAATGTGCATAGTAAGAAAGCTGAGCTCTAGAGGAACCAAGAAAATGGAGGAGTAAACAGCTTTAAGAACACTTTACAAAAGGAGTTTGCGTTCACTTTGTCAAATGGGACAGAGAAATCCAACCAGAGGACCGCTCGCATGGATTTGGGCTTGAGCAGAGGACTTTCGGGAGGGGAAGTGGACCACCCCTACCAAAATCTCTTGGTCGGAGAATGGGTGTGGTGAGTGGTAGGTATGAAAGGGGGGGGCATTTTTTGTCAACTTATATGAAGATTGGGATAGAGAAAATGAAAGAGTAGCTAAAAAGAAATCTAAGAGGACTCCCAAATGGGTCGTTGGAAGGAAAGAGATTGGCAAAGGCCCCATGCGGACTATACATGTTCAGACAAATGAAAATGACTTAGAAGAATCGGATATGCATAGCCAAAGCCTAGAATAGTGTCTGGTATGGAGATCATTCACTAATATAGAGATTTTATTAATTGTGTGAGAATGTCATGCAATATATATTTTCATTGGATATTTTATTTATTTACATTTCAAATGTTATCCCCTTTCCCAGTTCCCCTGCCTAAGAAACCCCCTACCCCATCCTCCCTCTCCCTGCTTCTATGAGGGTGCTCCCCCACCCACTGCCCCTCCCTGCCCTGGAATTCCCCTACACTGGGGTATCAAGCCTTCACATATTTTAAGATATATTTTATTTTTATGTGTCTGTGTGGTCCATAGACGTGCAAGTACACCTGGAGTTCAGAAGGCATTGGATTCTCTAGAGGTAGAACTACAGGCAGTTTTTAGCTTTCAGTGCAGATGCTGGGTTCTCTGAAAGAACAGCCAGTGCCTTTAACCACTAAGCCACCCCTCCAGCTCCCTAGGCATTGTATTCTGATCATATTCACTCACTGTCTCCCATCTCTTCTCAGAGCATATCAAGGCTCTTTCCTACCTACCTAACTTGTATACTTTTTTGTATTAAACCTATCAAAGCCAGTTTGTACTAGTCATGAACCCCTGGATGTGTGGTCATCCTTCTAAGTGTGGGCAATTGTCTTAATTCCTTGTCTATTACTGTGAAGAGACACTATGACTTTACAAAAGAAAACATTTATTGGAGCTCATGATTTCAGAAAGTTAGTATCTGTGACCATCACAGTAGGCAGTAGGTAGGCAGGCAAGAATAGTGCTGGAGCAGTAGCTTAGAGCTTATATCTGATCCACAAGCAGGAGAGAGAGAGAGAGAGAGAGAGAGAGAGAGAGAGAGAGAGAGAGAGAACTAACTAGAATGGTGTGGACTTTTAAAATCTCAAAGCACATGATCACAACCCTTCCTACACGGCCAGCCCTCTTAATCCTTCCCAAACAGTTCTGCCAACGAGTGAATAAGCATTCAAACATATGAGTCTATGGAGGCCATTTTCATTCAAACTACTACAGCAACCTACCAGGGGCCATCCCCTTAAAGTTAGCTGGCTCTCCCTTTCTCAACAGCTATAAATTGTCAATAGCTCTTCAGCTAGGGGTAGAACTTCATGCTCTCCTTCCACCCCATGCTTGGATTATTGTCTAGCTTGAGCTTGTGCATGCTGGCACAAGCACTATGAGTTTCTTATGTGCCACCTGTTGCCTTTGGCTTTTACAATCTTCAAGCCCCTCTTCCAACATGGCCCATGAGCCTTAGGGGAGGAAGTATGATACCAATGTCTCACTTAGGGCTAAGAACTGTATAGCCTCTTACTATCTACATACTGACCAATTGTGAGTGTCTGTATTGATTTCCAATAACCATAGACAGAAGCTTCTCTGATGAAGGTTGAAAGGTATACTAATCTATCACAATAAGACTTAAGGACTGAATTTAGTACTTTGTCCCTTTAGAAAATAGTAGAAAAGTTGCCCACTGTGCCATATAACCCACAGAACACAAGTTCTTGGCCCCAGCAATGGTGTCTGATACGGTTTTCATCTTGTCCAGCAGGTCTTAAATTCAACAAGAAAGTGTTTTTTTACTCCAGGGACATCTGTGCCACTACTGCGCCAGTGAACTCATCTTACGGGGCTTGTAATGATTGTTGCTTTCAAGGTTTACAGCTGGGTATGACTGGTGATGATTTTTCTACTCCAGTAGTTTGCATGGCAACTTCCAGGACTAAGAAAGATGTAGGGATGGAAAGTCTAAGTCAGTACCACTTGCTTTCCCCATATTCTATGATTCAAGGACTCAAGTATGTGGTGTGCAGAGCAATAGGGTGTAATGTCAACTCTAGCCACTGGAGAATGACAATAGCAGATACTATTTGAATATCTATAAGACCTCATGGCCAACACCTCCAAAAGAAGGAACTGGTTCACAGCACTGGATTTTGTAATAATATTACAAATAATAAATAAATAATATTTAGATGAATAAAAACAATGTTCAGAAATGGTTGTGAAAGAGATTGACAGATATTGTGGGTGGAAATGTTCATGTGAGACTTTCAAAGTCAACTAAGCTCCCAGGACTTCTTGGTTAAGGAAGCTCCTGGTTCCCTGCTTCATAGTCCCACCATGTCCCAAATAGCAAAGCCACATGAACTCACTGGTCCTCCCCTCAAAGGCCTAGCTTTCCTTTCAGCTCGTATTTCATAACCCTTCCCTGCTATTCCCCCTCATTAATATTGAATACAATATTTTAATGGTTCGTAAATGACATCGGCTATAAAACTCACAAAACATTGGCTCCTTGGTTTGAGTCCATCTGAGTTGGCCAACTTTTTCCACTCTAAATAACTTAGCTCTGAGGCTGGCAGCCTCAGATAGGATTTCTTTACTTTTTAGTGATCCTTAGAGAGCATTGGCTCAAAGCTTCCAGTTCTTGTTCCTATTCTATTACCCATCACTTTCCATTTCATCATCATAGTATTGAACTCCCCTACCAACCGCAGATCTTTTTACTGTTTGCTTATTAATATCTTATGGATGATTCAAGCCAGTAGGAAGCAGCTGCAATTATTTAAATTTAGACACTCATGCCTTGGGTCATGGGAGTAGATAGTGAACAAGCATGAAATGGACAAACATATGGTCTACTATAGAGTACATTTATTTCTATTGTTAATTGTATGTGTGTGTTTGTATGTACACGTGTATGTGCACACACATGGATAAAGGTACCTATGGAAGTCAGAGGTATCATACCCCCCGCCAAACTGGAGTTGCAGGCTTCTGTGAGCTGCCCACTATGAATGCTGGGTATCAAACTCCAGTCCTCTGCAAAATCAGTATATGATTTTAACTGAGTCTCATACTATATGGTTAAAGGCAGTAGGCATTCAGTACAAGTTTGTTGAATGAACAACTGAATGAATGGCATACACAGGAAAAGAGATCTAATGTATCAAATAGTCTCCCAGCCATCTATATACAGTAAAATCGAGCTGTAAATATATAGTAAAATAGTGTTTGGAATACACAGGTTTTTGTTTTCCCTTGCTTTGTTTTGTTTACAAGCAGCTGGAAAAGAAACCTAGAGTCTGGGACTATAGGGAAAATTGAGAAAAAGTTAGCATGTCGCAAATTCATAAAACTATAGAGACAATAACTTATTCCATCATTAACTACAATAAGATATACAAAACTCTCATAGAAACTCTCATTAAACTGTATCAAAAGTAATTAAAGATCATAGATGGTCCATCTGGCCCCGAGAGACATGGAAACAAGAACAGTGGCATAGCATCGACCATAGCTGAAGAAAACTAACTGACTAAACTGGGGCCCCTCCTATTGTAGGTGCCTGTGAGTCTGGGTTGAATGCTAAAAACAAAAAATAAAAAAATAGATCACACAGTTCTTTCCCCCATTAAATTGTCATGCAGTAAAAAGAAATATCTCCAGTGTGATTCTCTTTCACTGTCTATTAGATAAGTGGTGTACACACCATGATGCTGGGCTGCCTGCTTTATCAAGGAGGTTTCCTGTCAATGGCAGGCACTCAGCACTTGGATCATTTTAAGGAGGCCAGGGGTTACCCAGGGAGTTTGATGGTAGTGAGAGCAGAGTAATGCTCATGGGGGGGGGGGGGGGGAATGGGTGAATCCAGAACTGTAGCTGTCACAGCTCCAGAGCACCATCACTGTGCCAGCAGAGTAAGCTACCGCCACAGCGGCACAACCATCACAACCATCACCAGGAAGAGCCAAGGCTGTCACAACCAAGGTTTGGGTTTTATCAAAGTAGTTCAATGAACAGGTACAGGTGGTGAGTTGAAAGTATGGAGAGTCTTGAGGATCCCTACCCAGCAGTAAAAAAGAAGTAGCAACTGCTGAGGTGGACATTGACCAGCCAAACTGAGGAAACGGGGGATGTTTAGAGTGAGGAGGTACCTATAAACTGCCTAGACCTGAGAACAAGCCCCAAGGTTGCAGTTTTGGGGAGTCTCCCCCATTTGGCGGTAGGCTTTCTGATAAACCAGCTGCTTTTGAGTTACCACAGCTGCTGGTAAATACCCCAGTGCCCATATTCCTGTTAGTTGAGCCAATAAAAAATAAAAACTCATTAGTTCACCAAATTGGACAGTGGTATAGTCATAACTTAGGTCTGTTGGTGGCTCTCTTGCTGGGGTGAATAGACTTATTTGAGTGTTACCTCTCCTCAGGAAATCTGTCACACAGCAGTTCATCAACAGGAAGGACACAAAGGAAGATGTTTTGTGCTCCAGATTGCCAGAGGGACCAGATTCAGGAAGTAGCTTGAGGTGCAGGAGAGGGAGAGACTGGAATTTGCACCACAGAAGGAGAAAGGGACAGGGACATACAGTAGTAAGTCACCAGGAAGTGACAATGGAGCCAGGTGTAACCATTACAGACACCATCCATCCCTGCCTCAAGTGAGCTGATCACAGCTATTAACAGATATCCATCCCTGCCTCAAGTGTCCTGACTGCAATTACCAACAGAATGGCCAGAAAATGAGGACAGGAAAAAGATAAGAGGTTCAGAGGACTAGTCCAACAATGTCCACCTTATCATAGACCAAGGCTCCCACCCTTCTGCAGGTAGAGACATCACAGGACTGAGACAGTGTTTCAAACCTCCTGGCAAAGGGGAATGGTGGATCCTTAAGCCCAGTGTAGCCCAGTAAGACAATGTGTACAGAGCTACAGACTATGACCCTGTGGAGGCTCTTCTCACTGGCCAAAGGCAGCCTAGAGACAGGCACCAAGGAAGAGGATGAAAAATTCAGGATGGGACAGAAGGGCAGTAGCACTCTCTCACCATGGTACCACTGAGTCACCTGGAAACCAAGAGGGTAAATTGACAAAAGGAGGCTGCCTAATGGCTGACCCATCCCACCTGAGGCTACAGGGGACAGGGAGGAACACAGATCCACCAACATCCATTCACTGTGGGCCAGCAAGAAAGAATCCAGAAGCACTTCCAATCCTAGTGACAGGCAACAGACCAAAGACGACAGCTGATGACCCATGGGCTTGCTTTGTACCTGTTAGCCATATAACACAACCATCTGCATCATCTATGCAGCACACAGCCAGCGGCATTTTCATCTAGAGACATGTCTTTGGGGTGATAACAAACACACTCATTTCTTAAACCTAGTCTTTCTCAGGTTCTAAATTGTTCATAACTTGGTCCAGATGGATCATCTAAGAACTTCATTTTTGATGTGTAATAAAAGTTTACAACCAAGTTTCTTTCTCTCTTCATTTTTTTCAAACCAAAGTAAGCAAAACTCAAGCACTTGTTAATGAAGGTCTTAAATCTTTAGGGAAAAGAAAAAAAAATGGCAGGTGGCCTGGGGAACTTACAAAGGAGTGCTGTCTCTAATACCCACATAGTCCAAAGAACAACTGCTCTGTATTTTTATTTTTGTTTTATAATTTTGAGGGGCTTCAATTAAATACACATAAGAAAATTTACTGCATTAAGCAGCTCACGTGTTAAGTATGTTCATGTTGAAGCACAGTCTTTAGGATTGTTTGATCTCATAATACTGAGCTGCATGCATTAAATAATAATCCCTAGTTTGCCCTTCCCCAGCTTCTCTCAGGCATCCTACACTCTGATCCAGTGGGTGCCATGGCTCTAGCAGCTGTGCCAAATGGAATCAAACTGTATCTGACTGGTTTGGTTCTGCCATATATATGTAGCATAGTGTCCTTCAGATCCATTCACATAGATACATGTGGTAGCATGTGTTACAATTTTTCTTCCTTTTTTTCTCAAAACAAAGTTTCACTATGTAGCTCTGGCTGTCCTAGAACTTACAATGTAGACCAATCTGGTCTCAGACCCTCAGAGGCCCACCTATCTCTCCCTTCTGATTGCTGATTAAAAGCATGAGCTTGTTGCTGTTGTTTGTTTTGGGAATAGATTCTAGTTCTCTATCCCAGAATGACCTTGAACTCATTATATAGCCCAAGCTGACCTCAAACACATAGTCCTACATCCTCAACCTATGGATTATAGGTATGTACTCGCTAGAATTTCCTTCCGTTTTCAAACTTAACAATATACCACAGCATATACTTATCATATTTTGATAAAAATATACATATTTGTATGTATGTCAATATATTTGTATATATTATAATATATATTTTAAACATTTATACATGTATAATATATTTATATATGTATGTGTGTCATTTCTAGCTTTCAGTTATTGTGAAAAATGTTATATGAACATAGCTATACAAATATTTCATCAAAACCCAGATTTTAATTCTTTCAGATATTCATAAACAGAATTCCTAGAACATAAGACAATTCTATTTATATGTTAGTGCATAGTTGTGGGTGTAGGTGTAAGTGCACGTCTGCATATGCATGTGTGGGAGTCAGCCTCAGGAACTGTCCCTGAGGAACCACCTACCTTGCCTCACTGAGACCTGGAACTTGCCCGTTAGGATAGGTTGAAAGCCTCAGGGACCTACCTGCCTGGACCTCTTCAGCACTGGAATTACAAACACAGGACACCATGCTGGGGTTTACAGGAGTGGCAAGTGTTGAACTCGGGTCCCCATGCTTGCTCAGTAAGCCCTTTACTCTTTTTCTAGTCCTATATTTATAGCGGATTAAAGTATCTGTCATGAGTTTTTCCATAATGGCTCCACCATCTTACATTTCCAACCAGCACAAACACTTTCCATTTGTTGTCTCTAGCTGGCTCGTTTTGGTGGTGATTTTTCTTGTCGCTCTTGTTGTTTGCAGTCATCCCAATGGCTGTAAGGGGGAATGATGGTACTTTTAAGGTTTTATTTGGCACTAATCCCTCTCCTGCAGCCACTCTTAATGTTCAGAGCCTTGAAATAGCTTCTTCTTGTTCTAAACATCAGTGGTTTGCCTGGACTTGGCCTCTTCTGCTAAGAGCTACACTATTCTTTCTGTTGGATGCCTTCCATCTCTGGTGCCTCAGCTCAAATACTGACTCAGCAAGCACTGACAGTAAGTAGATGGATCAATAAGTGGATGCGTGGCACAACCAGTTTCACAATATAAGTGGAATATGTAAAAATCTGTGTCTAAGCTATCAGTATAAAAATAAACAGGAAAATTCTGGAGAGCTACAACAAATACCTGCTATCAGCAATGTGTTTCTCATTAGACGTGACATTGAGATAACTCCAGAATACCAAAAACTCAACTGTGAACACAGCTACAAAAGCAGAAGGGACACCAAAGAAGAAGGGGGAATGTTTGCTGTCCATTATGCAATGTGTCAACCAAGATAGAGATCATGCAAATAACATCAGCAATCATACTAACTGGGCACATCCTTGTTCTAGAAAGATGTCATGAAACTTCAACTAGATCAGGGGAAAGAAGAGAGGAGAGTTTCCCATGGGTTGCAAATCCCTATGGCATCTCCCGGAGGTATTCAAGTAACTTGAATATCCCAAGGGTAAAATCAATCAAGCACAATGGTCTACATAGGGCTGTTGCCCCAGGTGCAGCAATTGGCTTGATCATCTGTAATTCAAAGCAGCAGAATGTAAATCTATATCTGGGATCAGAAGTTATCACAATTCTGAATCATTAAGAGGCATCTATGTCTTGGAATAGATTTGATAACAATGGTGGTAGTTAGGATGAGTCTACAGTCAACCTGACCACAATGGTGGGTGCTGGAAAAGTCTACACCTTAGTGCAGACCTAATCATATTAATAGGTCATTGGAAGATGACTACACTAGACTTGATCACAACAGTAGGTGTGCTGGCTAGTTTTATGTCAACTTGACACAAGCCAACAGAGTCGTGAACATGGGATTATCTGACATATAACATATAACATATAACATGGGATCATCTGACATATAACATATAACATATAACATGGGATCATCTGAGTGCCTATGGCTAGATTCAACCCAACAGACAAGCCTTGTGACAGGTACTAGTCCCACCTCTTTCTGCTGATCACTACCCAGCCCTAGTCCGTGCACCTGTCAGATCTGGCATTGTCAGCCTCATATGTCCTTGGTAGGAAGTTGTCAGCTATGTCACCATCCATCTTTCTTTAACTCTCTCAGCTTCAGAGTCCCTGCCCACCTTGCTTTCCTTTATGCTCCTAGAACCAAAATCAGTTGCTCTTACCCTCTTCATGTTCATGTTAGGCTTTATCTTTCTGGATGGAAGCCTCACAAACACTAACCAGGTCTTTGTCCCTTTATTGTAATTAAAGATAAATAAATTGTTTAGCAAAATTGCTTTAAAATCTTTTTTCTTATAATAGCCTTTCTCACTGAATAGTCCAGAAATCTTTAAAGCATTGCAACGAGCACAATGACGAGAGAAGATGATAGTAGTAGTGAAAGGTGGACAAAAGCAAGAAAGAGGTCAAAGGAGAGGAAGAAAAAGATGAAGAGGAGGAAGAAGAGATGGAGACGCAACACCATCCACCTACAGAAACTGGGAGCCCACTTGCCTCACTTTGGTTGCACTTGTATTACATTAATTGATTTCTAAGTATTCTCAAGAGTTCATCCCACTGACAATATAATACATACTAAAATGATCTAAAAGCGTTTATACAAAGTCTAGAGGGCAGACTCTCTTGAATCGATTAAAGTATTGCATAAGAAATATTAATTGAAAAGATTTTCATTAATCCAAAGGAAAGTATGAAACTCAGTGTAATCAAACACTGCTATTTTTCCAATCATAAATAGTAGGACCAGCTATTCAAAATCATTATCACTACTCTGCTAGCCTAGCCTTTTTAGTATGTATTTAATGCAGAAAGTCTTAGATTCCAGAAGAGATTTTCTTTTACAAAAGAACCAACAAGTGTCCACTCCTTAGAAAACAGTTTAATTGAATGTTATTAAGATAACTTCGTGTTTTCTTATGAAGGCCATTACCCTGTTCTTTGTACACTCAAAATTCCCTCCACTTCTTCAACATGGCATTCACCACAGTTTCTAGTCCTACAAGTAGATGACAACTGTAATATACAGTAAAGCAGTAATAAATGTAAATATATATTCCTTTCATAAATAGTAAACTCCAATATGACACAAATCATGTCTTAGTTCATGTATTTTAAGTGACACACAGCAGGTTTTCAATAAATGCTTACCACTCCTGTATTTAACCCCTTGTCGTATTTAATAAACTCTTTTTTTTTTTCAAAATACTCTTCCTATTCCTTGTTTTTGTTTGTGTTTCAGAAATCGAAATAAAGTTTGAATTGTAATGACCATTTACCTCCCAAATTCTCCCCGCCAGCTACTCCACATTGAATTGTCACAATCATTTCCTATACCATATAGGTAAGGAAGCCATGGACCAGCTTTGGAATGATTAAAATTCTAAAAGTGTCTGGAACATGCATATACAAAGACTCTCACATTTCTGCCTATGTTCTTAAGACTGCTAGAAACCAAGGGAAGGCAAGTTTTAAAAAAATCATTAAATTCATTAGCAGAATTCATCCCAATTCCTGATTTTTCTTCTCTAGCCAGCACTGTTCTCTGTTTTTCTTAAGATTTTCTCACATCCATCTCTGACATAGCTCACCTTATGTCCCATGTATTCATCTCATCTTCCCCCAGAAAATTAAGCTTTAGTTTTACGTCATCCTTGAGACATGTCCTAAGCACTCAGATCACACTGCCTCCTCAACTGAATTCTTATATTACTGACAGCCCTCACCAGAGCTCCTCCCACCTACTTTGTGAGCATCCCCCTCTTCAACCAACCCACCTCTACACACTTTGTGATTTGCTCTTCCCTGGCTAGGCTTCTAAATGACAGGACCCAGGGCTCTTCCTTCAAGTCTTTGCCATTCTGTGTCAACATATGATCTTTATAGGAACTAAGATGTGTGTGGTCATACCCATTGCCCTTACAGGCCTTCTTCTAGGCCTCAGACCCATGGGATAATTGTTGATTTTGTCTACTCTTCACTATGCCTTGAATGACCCAAAGATCTCTAGCAAAATAACAAAGCAGAACCTGGGGCTTCTTCAGAGAGCCAGCTTCTCCTCCTGCCTTCCATGTGGCCCTACAACCTGCTGAGGATCTGAAACCTATTGTCTCCTCTACCTGGACCATCTCACTCCTGGGTAACTCTGAGGCACCATCCTTTCTGGGCTCAAGTTTGTTTCCCTTCAAAGAGCTCAAGATCCATTGGCCCCTTTTTCACAGACCTTAAAGCTTCCTCTATATCTCAGGATTTTACCCTTCCTTATTCAGACATGCAGTGGGTTCCCACCAGACCATAAAAAAAGGTCTTTTCAAGATGTGAAAGTAGTGGTGCAATCTGTCTCCTGCCTGCCTCTGACAACTCTCCTCATGCTACCCCACTCACCCGGCTTCAGATGCTAACACACTGATGCTGCTAGACCATCAATTCCGCTTTCACATGCCCACACTCTACTCTGCAACCTATTCCCCCCTCTGTGGGACAGCACCCACCCCCTTCCCACAGACACTTTCCTAGCCCCTCCACATAAGACTCCCTTTTACCTTCTATGCTTTTACTGCTTTATCTCCTAAGCAGAACTTTCAGCTTCTCCACATCCAGTCTGATCTAAGCATGTTTATTTTATTATCTGTTTTTCCACTTGAAATATGAACTTCATGTCTCCCAGTACTTTAGGAAGAGACTTACACAAAGAAACAAGTGTAAATAGGTCATGAGACTGATGAGCCCGTCCTTGGTGGGCTTATTGATTATATGTTTGATGGTACAGCCATAACCTTCATCATGACGGATACCATGGTTACTTTACCTGCCGAAGAACCATAGCTTAGCGTTAGTGCATGACACACAGTTGGATGACTAATAAAGATTTGCAACTTGAATGAATGTGGCTCAAAGTGATTATCCTCTTGTGCCTTCCCAATTCCACATCTACACCACTCCTATCTCACACATCTGTCCTGCACCGTACAGCAAGAGTGAAATTTCTACAATGGGAAACAGACCCCACTCAGTCTCCATTCCTGTGCCCTTGTCAACTATTAGAGGACTTCTTAACCTCTTGGGTGAGTAGATCCCAGGAAATTACTCTTCTTTACAGGTACAGATCCTGTGATCTTGGTTGTTCACGTTCCTCCTGAAGTCCATGAGAATGACAAGATTGTTCGAACCACAGCTGCTTCTGAAGCAAGGTAACCCAGTCACAGAGAAGGGACCACAACGCCAGTCATGTAGTCAGTGAACTCTGGAGCTAAGGACCAGTGCTGTCTGAACCCAGAGGCCCAGGATACTCCACAAACCACCATTCGTGGGAGCTCCACCCAAAGGCATTGCAAGCCAAAGGCAAAGATTGCACATCTGGAAACAAGGTCATTGCCTCGGAGCTCATCCACAGACTCATAAATCCCATCAGTAATTGCCTGTAATTATTTGTTACAAGGCCAATAAAACGTTCTGAGAGGAAAATGTTAATTTAATTTCCAGAGCAAAGGTTGAAAACTCTATTGAGTTCCATGAAAATGGAGTTAGGGACCTGAGATGCATTGATGCATGTCTCAATGTTTCCTAAAATGGGATTTTAAAATAAACCATATTATTTCATGTTTTGAGACATGGTTTTTCAGTGTAACCCTGGATGGCCTGGTGTGTAGCCACAGCTGGCCTTAAATTTGTGCCAATCCTCCTGCCTCTGCCTCCTATGTGTTCGAATAACAGGTATGCCTCGCTATACCCAGTTTGGAAAACTTTAACTCACAAGCACATAGAAAATGATGTGCCATTAATGCTCACAGGTAAGAGTTCTAAAAGTCTTTATGCACAAAGCAAATTAGCATTCTCCATTCAAAAGTAAGGCTCTTTGTGAAATGTCAAGAGGTTTTTCCACTCACTTAAGAAAAATGTCTTCACCCCAAAATACAAGCAAGTGTTGATTTTCCACACTAATGGGAAACAAGAGTCGCCTGGTCTCAAGTTCCCTGAAAAATCCCATTTGCTCAATATCTTTTTATCTTTTTGTCACTTACTAATGTGTAACCAAATGACCCAATTTGAGTTTCATCACCTGCCCTTTCTCACTCACACCAATCTGTTATAAGCGCTAATGAATGGTAAGGTCCAGAAGCCCAAAGAGGCAAGAATCAGGCTGTGCAGAGGACACTAAGGAGGTAAAGTAATAGAGGGGGAGTGGCAGCTTGACTCTGCACCATCCTCTTCAAAGAGTTAAAAAGTCTGATTTCCAGTCTAATCTCCACAGGCACTGTGATGTATGTTAGAGGAATACATTTGTGTTTGTGCTGGATTATTAAGAAATCCACTCACCTATTGACAGCCCTGAGGGGAAAGCTGTGGACGACAAGCCAGCAGTGGACAGAGATAGGAAGTAAAGGGAAAGGGGGAACAGGAGAGGCAGAGAATATGAAAGAGACAGCGAGAAGCATCTGCCTCGGGAAGCAGGTCATGGAATCCTGAGAGCCTGGGTGCCTGGGTAAATGCACACAGGCAGAGTCCTGTGTGAGAGCTTAGGCACTCACCACCAATGACCCCAAACAGCCCCTTTTAATCACTGGCCTCCTGCCTGCTCTTGAGGGCGAACTATAAATTGTTTTATTTATAATCCCACCGAGGAGAGAGAATCAATATGTCATCACATAAAAGTTCACACAAGCATGTCCAGAATTGCAAATGGGAATTTTTGCATTTTAAAAAAAAATCATTTGGGAACCTGATGTCATCAGAGAGTCTGTGGCTGCAAATGTGACCAACTTCCAGATGCAGCAAGAAGGACAATGGACTGGGATGACCAAGTTCTAGTCAAAGTTGTCAAGGTCTAGACAGAAACCTATCCAATAACAGCTGTACAACATAAGCAAACCTCCCTAAACCTCGTTCTATCTTTAAAATGGGAGGTTACAACTGTGTTTCCTAAATGCCTTCTGGCACCACATGTGTGTGAGTGAGCTTCTCTCCCATGGATCTGACCAGCAGGAACAGCTGCAGCCAGCTAGGATTTATTCAATGAGCCCCAGGAGAGTACAGCCCATTTCTCAGAACTCTTTCCTAAGAGTAACAGAGTGCATACGAGAGCTTTGGAGGAGAGGGGAATGTCACAGTTAAGTCTTCTTGTGACTCCTCCAACCAGGGATGACACCACCACCCAGGCCAACACAGGTGACTGTCAGGAAGAACCATTCTGTTAGCCACTGATAATAAGACTGACTCTGACATGGGTCACTTTAGCAATAGGAGGCAAGACAAGGAAACTAAACCTGAAGGGAAGGATGGCATGAAGAAGGAAGGAAGGGATCCATCCGGGTCACATGGTTAGTAACTTCTAAAGACTCAGAGAGAGTGGTTCAGAAAATCCTGCTAAATAGGTGTGACCTACCAAGCTCTGTTTTTATATAGTTTTCTCTTGCATATAGGGACTTTGAGAAGGCCATGGGGCCCTTGTCGGGCCACATTTACTATCTAACCTCTCAGTCTTTAAAGGACTACAACAGAGCATGTACTACAACAGAACAGAATCCCAGTGAAATACATTCAGCAGACTGACTGGCTGCCTCATGTATAGGATCCCAGAGTGAATCTGGAGCTCTGTGCATCACTGTGCAGTGGAATTGAGCAGGAGGTGAAGCTGCGGCAGACTGCCATCGAGTCTGAATGGCTGACGTGCACTCTGGGCTCACAAGCCCTAAGAAAGGATGTTCCCATCAGGACAACAACAAGAGCCCAGGCATTCAGTGCGAGAAACAGCAGTTAATTGTGACAGAACTGTGACATGTGCAACTGGAGGGCAAAAGGGACACTGGGGACATGAACTTGAAAAAAAGGTTGAGATGTTCTTTAAAAACACATTGTTTTTCCTAAGTTGCAGAGATAATCATCACAAGTCCACACATCAGGCCAACCTTCACGCACTGTGACATCTAACTAGTAAGCCATGTGCGTGCCTCTCTACAGGTGACACCATCTATCTGTAAACAGTTCCTGGTTACACTGGAGTGCCTCACTATGTCTTCTGAGAATCAAGCAGGACTGTTTTTGTTATTGTTATGCCAACAGGGAAACATGATTTTTCCCCCTTTGAACTTGATTTTGGTAGAGACTGTAGGAAAGACCAAGGAAGCATAACTTTGAATGTTTAGTCTCGACTTCCACATCTACGAGAACTCTTTGTGCCTGCCTCCAGGTGCCACAGGACCTGGTCTGTGACTCTGTAAAGACTGGGCTTTGCCACAGGAAGAACCATTCTGTTAGCAACTGATAATAAGACTGACTCTGACACAGGCCACTTTAGCAAGAGGAGGGAAGATATCTGAACTGTTGAGGAATCTCTTGTTCATTCTGTGCCATACCTGATCCATATTTTTCTCCACAACCCTGTGTAAGTATCAGACCTCTTTCCAGCCAGTCTTGATGACTTGGACAGGGCTATGATCCGTGAATTACACTTATTGTGAGTTCACTACCTCAGGTCTTCTTTTCTTCAAATCCTCCCCCTCCGTCATTGTGGATAGAGTCCAGGAAACTAAAACTATTTCAGACCTACAAAACCTTCCCTTCTTTTTCTTTGCTTCATCGGGTCATACTTCCGGTTTTCTTTAGCTTTTCTCCTTGCAGGGCCTAGAACAGTGCTTAGCGGACAGTACCTAGTCAATCAATTCAAGCTAAATGCACTCAGTGAGAGAATACACTGAGTTATCCACCCATAGAAGCTGGCTGGAGACTCTGGAATATCAAGCAGGTGTAGTGAGGGCATTTCAAACAGGCTCTGTTGGTCACTGTAAATCAGCCTGCTGACAGGCTCTCCAACAGATAAGAAGAGGGAACCTGTAGAATGTCCAGGGAGTCAACAAACTTTATAAAACAGGGAAATTTTTTTTGAGCTTGAGGAACAGCAGCAAATAAAGTTAGCCTGCTACTTTGGGAGCATCCATGCTACTTGCCACCACCACCACCACCACCACCACCACCACCACCACCACCACCCCCACAACCACCACCATCACCACAACCACCACCACCACCACCACCACAACCACCACCACCACCACCACCACCACCACCACCTCCACCACCACCACCACCACCACCACCACCACCACCCCCACCACCACCACCACCACCACCACCACCACCATCACCACCACCACCACCACCACCACCACCACCACCACCACCACCCCCACCACCCCCACCACCACCACCACCACCACCCCCACCACCACCACCACCACCACCCCCACCACCACCACCACCACCACCCCCACCACCACCACCACCACCACCACCACCACCACCACCACCACCACCCCAGCATAGATTCCCGCAGCCTAACCAGACTCTGTGTCTTAAACAAACACCATCTTTCTAGACAGTATCTTCTGATGTGTTTATCCACACAATTGTATCAGAAGCAACGGGAAGCCTCCTAGTGTAAGAGCATAGATTCCCACCTCCCACTTCTGTTCTGTCCAGCCGTGCTCAGAGGAGAATCAACATCAACAGTGTATGTCCTCCTTGCTCTTCTATGTGACAATCATTACAAATATTTTATTAGGTCATAATTCTCTTATAGTCCAATAAGTTCGTTCTGCAAGCTGTAAAACATTACAAAGCCCAGAGACAAGCCAAACAAGAGTTCTTAGATTTCATCTTCTCCCTCCCCATATTTTTTTTGGATTTCACTATCTTCCCCAATTCCAGTGTTTTCTTCAACTGCAGCTCATACTTGGGGCCAATTACTCACCTGTGAGCCACTGGGCTGGGCGACTATGGGCTGAGGCCACATGTTTTCTGAGCACCTGGAAACCACGGTGGCACATTTCCAGCCTTAGGACAACTTTATTTCCCAGAAACGTCTTGGAATGTGTTTCTGGGAACCCTTTAACATCCTTGCATCAGAACAGCGTCAAAGAAGCTGTCTCAGAGTTCCTTCTCTCTGTGTTTTTATCAAAAAGATTTCAGAGAACCGACCATAGAAAACCACACAAGGATATTTACTGGGTCTGTACCCCAGCAACTGTTACTTTTGACTGTGACCATGATTTGCCTACTAACCCAACTGTGCATGAGGGCTCTCCCTCACTTCCATGCCTGTTTGCACACATGCAGCAATTCAAACAGCAAGTTCCCTCTCAAGCCACAGGCAAGCTCAAGTTCTCCAACCATAGGCCAACCAACTCACAGTGTTGGCTGGGAGTGCCGAGTTCAACAGTGCCTCATGGAGAGAAATATGTGTTCCTTTCCCATAAGCACTTGTTATTTGGTGGGGGGGACTTGGAGATTTTCTTTCTGAGATGCTAGCTTATGAAATCTAATAATTGGGCAAAAAATAAGAGAACTGCCCTATGATGACTGAAAGAAGTGTTTCTATAGTGCTCAGTGACATTCACAGTTACAAGCAAGGCCTCTTTACTAGTCTCTGTCCCTTGATTTCTTTCACCAAATATTGTAATATTTTCCTTATACTTTACTTACCCTTGTAACTATCAAAATAATATACTTATCAGGATTTATCATTACCTGAAGATGAACAAAGGCCATGCTTGATGTGGGTCTGCATTCACTCTCATGGTCAATAAAAGCAAAAATGAGTGGGAAATTCTGTATCAATATGCCTTGAAAAATGTCCCACATAGACTCAGGTAGAAGGAGATAGAAAGTGCTGTCTAACACAAAAGATGTGCAATGCACATACACACACACACACACACACACACACACACCAGGTTTCAATGCCCAAAAACAACAAATAGACCATTTGAGAAAGGCTGTCAGATTATCTCCATACAATAATAAATAAAATACAAGGCAGTGGTCAGATTGGAATTTCAGATTTTAAAAAAATAATAATAATAATTTTTCCATAAACTATCACATGAGGCATAGTTTGCAAATTCCTCATTACTTATCTGAAATTACAACTTGCATTTGATCTGGAAGCCCAGAGTATGACAGTTTAAGGAAGGCAATAAAGATGGGTGGACCTGCTGCAATCACATACTTGAGCTCTCAACAGTAGAAAATGTTAATGATAACACGCTTACTCATTATTTTCTCCAACAAAATCCCATCGAGTGATGAGCATATACCTGGATCAGTGGTTTCTGACACTAGATTAATGTTCACCTGTTTACTGTACTTATCGATATGGTCTACCTAGGTTAAGTTACTGTATTTACCACTTTACTGTTGTTCACACACAAACATACACAAACACACACACACATACACACACCATGGTCAAAAGCAATCCATGGAAGAAAGAGTTTATTTTCCTCTACGGTGTCAGAAGTTTAAGAGCTCGTTGTGACAGGGAGGCATCACCAGAAGCATCAGGAACGGCTGGCAGCTGGCTGCAGGAGTGGCAAGTCAAGAGACATCATCTTCAACCACAACACAGTGCAGAGGCAGAGGATGTCTATGATCCCTCAAACCCTGTCGTTTGCTAACGAGGCTGCAGAACCACCTCCCTAGAAAGTGCTACCAACTGGAATCCAAGTGTTTAAGTACATGCGTCTTTGGGGGACTTTTTTTTTCATTAAAACCACCACAGTTGCCAAAAAGATATTTCACTAGTGAAATTCCATGGGACACTTGGGTTTCATTTTTTTCTTGCCTTCTGTCTATCTACTTGTATCATACTTTAGTAGAACCCATTGGAAAGCTTTAGCCTAGCATCTGGAGGTGTAGCTAGCTTAACTGCTAGAGTTCTGGGTAGCATGCAAGAGGTTTGCTCCCCAGAACTGCATAAATAAATATGGTGGCAACTGCCTGTAATCCCAACACTGGCACGATTGAACTGGGAGTTCACGATTTTGGTTGACTACATAGCAAGTTCAAAGCTATCCTAGGGTATATGAGTGAGACCTTTTCAGGAAGAAGAGGGAGAGGAGAGGAGAGGAGAGTATAGGAGAGGAGAGGGGAGAGAGAGAGAGAGAGAGAGAGAGAGAGAGACCTTGTCTTCAATATTAAAATAATCATCTTCCATGAAGGACTGACTTATAACTTGTCACTGACCTGACATTCTTACACAACACATAGTATCACTTGGGTCCAAGAAATCCTTAGATTGCAGGGTGTTGGGCAAGCACCTCTTAGAATATCCCAGGAATAGGATTGCTCCCCTAGTGGAAGTCACATTACTGCAAAGAGAGCGACAGTAGTTTTTCAAAACAGGAGAAAACGCTTGTTGATCTACAATTGTTCACAAAAGAAAACAGAACCATGAAAACCAACCTTTAGAAATCCATATAATGTCCTCTTCATTCAAGTAATCTTCCTTTTACACAGAGAGGGCATAAAATGGTAATCAGAGCATATTTAATTCCTACTTGCTCTCCTTAGAGTGTTATGAAATATAAAATGATTGCCGAAGCCCTTTCAAATACTTTAATTGACAGTTCTAATAATTCCTTAACTCGTTAGAAATGTTAAAGTGGGAAAAAAATATTGTTCGCTTCCTTAATTCTAGAGCCTATCTTGGTAAATATAAATTTCCACAGAACAAGCTGTCATTTTGTTGTGCAGTTATAAACCACCAGCCATAATAAGTCTGTTAAACATTTATCAGGAACATTAATTATACACCTAGCATGTGTCCCCAGCTATTGTTGTTCTTATTAAACTTACATTTCATTTTCTGGGACAATATTCAACCAGAGAAGGAAAAAAATTGTAATAGTAAACAGTACAAAATCGGCACTAGGCTTAGCAATTAGTCTCGTGGAAGACACATGATTTTTCAACAGAGATAACTTGGCTTTCTTCAGTTTCGCCATTACTGAAAGAAACTGACGCAGGTTTCGTTTTTTTGCATTGGTAAGGGCAGAGCTAAAATCACATCCAACTGCTTTTGAAATCTGAAGAGTGTCAGGATGAGGCTCTAGAGAAATCTGGCAAGGTAATTCCCTAACATTAAGCTTTGGAAACAACAACAAAAAAAAATATACAAGAAAAACAAGAAAGAGAATATTCAATCAAAAGTAAACAAGATACAGTAATTAGGACAGAGAGAAGATAATCTAAAGTTAAGTATGGGAGATTAGTCTCTGCCATGGAGTGAGAACTGACCCCCAAACAGAGGTTAGCATTTTCCGAATGGACTGTGTGTCAATTAAACAGATGGACAGTCTGGGCAGGTGCAGCCGGAGCGCCCGCCTTAACCATCACGTTAATCTCCTAGCAACAAGATTCAAGCATCCCTTCATTCCACTTTGTTGCTGTTGAGCTTCCCCTGCAAATGCCTGAACTCCAACAATTAGCTGGACATGGTGTCCCCTGGGTGAACTGGGATTGATTGCGCTTCTGTGTATTAAAGGTGTGATGGGGTGGTCAGGAGTCATTCCACCCAGCCCTGACTCCATTCTCCCAGCTAGAGAACCTGGAGAAAAAAAAATTGCCTCTCTGGACTTCAGAAAGCATAGAGAGAAGTCATGTCTGAGGTCTCTCTTTAGGTTAAACTGCTGAGGATCTGTAGTCTCAGCTCTACAAAAGGAAAAAAAAAAAAGTACCGCAAGTCTAGCCTCTTCTCTGGATTAAAAACACTCTACTTTATGATCCTATAAACCTATGAACATGGACAGAGGGTGGACCAAATGAACACTGTAATTCCAACCCAATTTTAAATTCTGAGATTAGATTCACATGCAAAGGAATTAATAAGGCCCCTATCAGCAAACATTGATAGGATAACATTTAGTAGCTCTTTCTGAGATTAGAAGAGAAATCATGCCCCTACTTAATGGGAAATTGTTTAAACACACATTTAGTAAAGCATCATAAAAACAGCCATTTCCCATAAAACAGAAAGCAGCAGCCCCCAGGACATAGTCAAAGATTAAAGCTTTGTCACAACAGAGAGATATAAAGAATTGCCACAATCCAGCAGGCCAGCGGCAGAAGGCATACCATCACTTTTTCCACAGAGCATTCTGCTTGTTTAAGTTTTCAGCTTCATTTTCTAGAGTTTGAATCCCTGGTCCACTAGCTCTGGCCCCTCAAGCTCCCCTCTCTGAAGTTTAGATTCATTATCCATAAGTGAGGAGAATAATCACACTGGCTATTGGGTCTGGCATAAAAACTAAACAAGAGCATCCTTGTAACGTCATCACCATGGTGCCGAGTACACTGTGCTTAAAGCTCCCCAAGCACACAAGCCGTTGGGATTTTCATTTATCTCTTTGATTCTTAATAATTTACCTTGTTTTTTTTTAGGGCAACAGTTTTTTTGGCTCTCTGAGTATTTTCATTTCCACGGTATGGGGTTACAAGAAGACACTGCCTGAGCAGCCAAGCGCAGCATCTGCTTGCGACCTTGCCCAGCTCCTGCATGTAGCTCCATCTCAGTCTTCAAAACTCCCAGGTGAGCATCCTTTGCTCAGTCAAACCCCTCTGTGAGCTGTCTCAGTCAACTAGGACTGGCTACTTGGTCAGATATTCTCCATAGCGCCCCTAGTGGTTTCTTCCTAAACACAACTCCTGGCCCACTGTCACTTCTTCACAGACTCCTTGTCTCCTTGACTGTGAACTCCTTGAGAAGAATGTGTAAGATCTCTGTGTCTGCTATTGGATCCAGGACTTAATCAAAATCCAGTGGAGCTTGTTGAATCAATAAATTGGTGAGTTAATTAGCAAAATCTATGAAATTACTTCTATCAATTCTACAAACTATTGAACAGATAGAAGTGACCAATCTCTTTACAGCCAAAAGAAATCCCATGATGACCATAACAAAAAGGCCAATATGCACACAACAGACACTATGAAACATGCCAAACGGAGACAGCATTTGAGCTGAACCCTGACTTCCCAGTGGCGTGGTCCTAACAAAGAAGAGGCAAGGTGTGTATGGCTCTGGACAAGAGCTCCTTGGCGTGATCTCCGGAGACTGACTGGAAGGTACAGACAAGAGTGTGAATGCAGTCTATGACCACTGAGAAAGCACCAGAGGCCATTAGGCCAGGGAAGGAGCCAAGCAGACAGGCAAGCCTGGAATTAGGTATTCTGGCAGCAAGCTAAAAGATTATTCAATAAAATCTGAACTGGAGAGAGCAAAATCCCAACAGCAGTAAAGGAGGGCCAGCCACATACGAGGAAAGCAGAAGGTGACACAAGAGACATCGGAGACAAACTGCCATGTCTGTGTGTTTAAAGGCATATAATAAAGTGACTGGCACCACCCTAATGTCAATCACAGTCGGTCAATATAAAATCTCAAGAGACTGGATTTTCTGTAAGTCTTTGGGTCCCTGGATGACTTTGCTACCCATTTCCTATCAAACACAGACTTCTTAGAACAAGGTCAAATTTGTTAAATTGGGGTGGGGGGAACAGAGCTGCTTTGATTTCATCAATCCCATTTCCTAAGCACGAAAAAAAAAAAAAAAAATAACCACAGAGCCCTAGGCTGGAAAGCAGGTAACAACCCCTTATTGTTTGAGGTCTAGATCCTGATAACCAAGAAATATAGTCATTATCCACCTGTGAGCCCCCTGAGGTACAATAACAACCAAATAGCAGGATATGCCCATAGGTGTAATAGGGGCCCAAATGTTATGAAGATAACCAACTGCTTTCTGGTTGTATCTAAGGCCCACTCCACAAACATGCCTGGCACTTTACAGGCCAAGAACCCATGGTCAGGGAGCACTGGCCCTAGGGGTGAACCTACTATCATTCTGCCAAATGGACATAATGGCATACTGCCCTCTAAATTCCTAGCTTTCCATCCATAGATCAGCTGCTCTTAGACCTCATCAGAGACATTTCTTTCCGCAGTAGATAATGCTTAGCACAGAAATACACCACTGGCCAAAGTATAGAAAATACATGTCCACAGAGTGGTCAAATGGATCCCTCTCTCCCAGGCTCAGTGACCATCATAGAAGAAACACCAGAAAGATTTTAAGAGCCAGAGGTCTGGGAGGAGCAGAAGAAACAGATCCTCAGGCTATGACAGGACTACTATGCTAATGAGCTCACAGCAGTCATGATCATCAATATAAAACCTGCATGGGATCAAGACAGTCAACATCCCAGCATGGAGGAGGAAGGGACTCCCAAGCCCTTGCCTCTGGCTATGAACAGCAGATGGGTCCTGGGAGAGGAAGAGTCAGTTTTCTTTAAGATATAGTTCCTAGTCAGCCACAATCCTATAGACAGACCCACACCCATGAGTATATGGGCAGTACAAATTGGGGCTGGAGGGCTATTTAAGAAAAACATGAATGTGAAGTTGGGAGGGGTTATGAGTGATAGGCAGATCTGAGAAGAGTTGGTGTACGGTAAGTATGATAAAAATACACTACATGAATTTCTCAAAATTAATTTTAAAAAATTTTTTAAAGAAATACTAACTACATAGTTAAGAAAAGATATGTGGACACTGGAGAAGACACCCAAGGAGATGCATGTATACATATGCCCAACATTTCAAAGTCTTGCTTCTAGACATTATGGCTGAGAAGGGAGCAGGCTTGAGGGTTGAGTAATACAGAAAGAAGCCTTAGACAGAGTGCAGGGCTGAAGTGCCAAGATACAGACTCTTAGCATCCCTCCTCTTTTGACAAGTTAGTCATTTAAAACAAAACTGGAAGGGGAGAGACACCAAGAATATCATACATTCCAAGAGCATTGCTAATTTTTCAAATATTTCATGGCAGAAGGGCAAAGGCAAGTCCTCCAGTGTATTATAGACTTGTAAGTGTGGGGACATTACAACATTGAGGAGGGAGACCAAGAAGGGACAATATCAGGTGCCAAGGGAGGATGGAATGTAGGGAAAAGGATTTGTAAAGGGGGGTATGAAGCTCATTATTTTTCTAGTTTAACTGAGTCAGAATTTTTTTTCCTTTGTTGCAGACAAGTGCATAAAAATGTCACTGGAAGTGAAAGTGTAAAACCCTAATCAGAGCTCCGTGGCTTCGGAATGGCCCACCCCACTGTGCAGAAGTTCACAGAGATGGGGAGAGCTTGGGAGAGGCAAAGTGGCTGCTTGAGAAGCAACCGTAATCTAGCTGGGTGATCATTTTATCTGTGAGTTCATTGCAAGGAAATGATTTTTATTTAAAACAACAAAAAAATAAAAGGCTTTGAAATCAGGAATTTTCCAGATGTACAACTAGATTTTGTCATGCAACAACCCCTTGCACCAATATGAATTCAGTTAAAGGCTCTAGGACAGCAGTTCTCAGCCTTCCTAATGCTGAGACCTTCATGTTGTGGTGACCCACACCCATAAAATTTATTTTGTTGCAACTTCATAACTGTAATTTTGCTACCATTAGGAATCGAAATGTAAGTATCTGATATGCACAATATCTGATTTGCAACCCCTGTGAAAGGGTCATTCATCTCTAAAGGGGTCCCGACCTTCAGGTAGAGAACTGTTGTTCTAGTGGTTATGTCTTTCGATAACAGCCTAATGCTGTGGTAACTCTCTGAAAAGCCTAAATGAAAGAGAACTCTACTGGCTGGAGATACAAGACCCTACATCACCTTAATCTATCTAAGCATGAAGCAAAATTCAGATCATGCAAGATCATTAACATGCATGTGGGCTTGTATCTGTGACCTAATTTCATCTCATATCCTATGGCAAAAGTCCACATTTTTCCGTTCTTCTTTGTGACTACATCAACTGCAATTGAATTGCCTCCATTTCCTTCTGGAAAGAGGAGAAAGAAAAAGGACTGCCTCAGTCATTTCTGTCCTCTGTGCCTTCTTGACTCTGCCTTGGGCATCCACACCTGATGATGGTGTAGACCACTTGGGAATCAGTCACGAGTTCAGCTCAGAGTTTCAAACGTAACAAAACCTTGGAGGCCACCAGGGACCATTCCACCACCCCAATGTCTCCATATGTAAAACTCTTCTAGAAAGTCCATGCGTATAAAATGAGCAGAAAGTGGGTGAGGCAGACATAGAGACGTCCAAGGAAACTTCAAAGCAGTGGACTGCCCAGCAGAAAAGTCCTAAAGAGCAGTTTCTTGTTTTCTTTAATTGCCTATCCAGCTTTACCTCAGAGCAGTGGTTAGAACCTCTGAGATGAGGCCCAGGTCTGAGTAAGTTCTTAATATATGTAGATGGCTCTGCAACCATTCTCCCTGGGTGCTTACATGTGTCCCTTTGCCCCATGTCAGAGAAGTCTGTCCTCCCTGCCTTGCATGTGACAGCTTCTCCCACAAGTGGCTCAGCTCAGCATCAGCCTCGCCCCTCCATCTCTAAGATTGCTTCACTGCACCGGATTGAATGCTTGCCCTCCTTATAGACTGAATGACTCTCACTTATTTGGAGGTTGCAACTTGTTTTGTTCTTTGCCAGGGTAGTACCTGGCATATCCTAAGCAATTCAAGAAATACTAGCTTCCTGCTTCCTTCTGGTTGGAAAACTTTAACTCCTCATCACAATAGGGTATTAAAGTTGGTTCCTTGTAGGCAAATTAATCAGAAGGACAAACACTCTGCACATAGAACAAGAGCCCCTCTCTTCATCGTTGGTGGATAGCTCTCAACTTCCTCTTAAAGAAGGAATAAAGGTTGCTAGAGTTGGTGATTCCAGAATTCAGGGGGTCCATGAATTCAAGGACAGCCTTGGTTATTTAGTAAGAGCTTGTTGAAAAGATAAAAGAAAGAAAGAAAAATGGAGTCTCGGAGAGAGAAAGAGTGGAAGAAAAAGGGAACAAAATAAACAAATGGCTGGTACAAAACCATTGGCATATTACAAGTTCATGTCCTGAGTACTAGATACCTACAAATTCACTTAATCCTCACAAGACCTAAAATATGTATTTCTTATTCTGATTGGCATCTTACACATGAATATACCTTGTCACACAATTAAGTGACTTGCCAAAAATCCCAGTGAGACAAGAGTCAAGGCAGACTAGAGACACGGGCTGCTTGGCTCCCAAACACGTGTTTTCACCATGCCCTTAATTATTCCTGGTAGTTACTTTCTATGAGGCCACTGTGGATATATAGTTAATGGGTGCTAAATCCTTGCTCCTGGAGAGGTAAACAGAGTGGGTCCCTGGGAAACTCTGGTCACAGTTTACTAACCCATCAATACAAAACCTTATTTTATGTGTGTTTCTGTTCAAAGCACTTCATTTACTGTAAACTGTTGACTCCTTAACATTGAACTCACTCAACCAGATTATAGTTTATCCCTAAATACAGCTCATCTCTGGCAGCCTTTTGTACTGAGAAACACTAGATTGCATTTCAGCACTGTGCCTAGGGGCATTGCACACAGTAAAAAAAATAAAATAAAATAAAATAATAATAATAATAATAATAAACAAAAACGGATAAAAATGCCAACTCTCTGCCACCAAGAGACCCCCAAAAAGACTCATTTACAGCACAAAGCAAGAAGAAAGTATGTCATGTTCAACCTTAGAAAAGAAAATACTTATCAAATGACTTCAAATTTTTGTCACTCTGTACATATCAGCAAAATAGCAGGAAAGCATCATCCCCGATTGGCTTTGGATCAATTTCAGTGAGTGAGTGAGTAAATTTTCAAGTCGAGAATCTGTGATGGATGACGAGGGCTGACTGTGTGTGGAATGGGCTGACTATGCATGGAATGCCTCTGGAAGTACTCATCTTCCAGAGAGAGAGCCACAGACTTTCCACGTTCTTCCAAAGACATCACAAAAACCCTTCCTGCATGGAATTTCCCAGAGAGCATTGCAGCTTAGGCTCCGCAGCCCACATCCTCCCAACAGCTTCTCAACACACTCATGTCCACAGCCTCGCTGAGGGTAGAGGGAAGTGAACGTGAACTACATGTGGTGTCTGTTTGGAGCATTCAGTGCTCAAAGATCCTCCTTACTAGAACCCAAGGAGGCTTCCCGGGGTCCCCAAATCCCTTTCCTGTAACTAATGAAAACACCTTCTAAATGTCTACCTTGTGTCTTGTCGTCAAATTAGGAAATGCATCCTCCTATTCCACACTGTTGAAAATATCCTGGCACAAATACTTTAAAGTCTACCCCAAAACAAAAATTCATCTCCCTAAAAGATCATTAAAATCAATTATACTCCCGACAACAAAGCATTAAGGATGTTTCACAGCCTCTCCACAAAGCACCATTTAAATACCTTCATGGCATGAGTAAAATGAATCATAGGTATACTCAAACAGTTTTTGAAATGTGTGGCTTTTTTATTGTTGTTGTTGCTGTTGACGGTGTAGGAAATTAGCATAAATGCCTTGCACAAATTCACATGATTCTAGAATCCCACAGAACAATGGCCCTAAGTGCATTTTTAGTTATCTCTATGTTATAAGCAGAAGGGGGAAAAAACTGAATTTGAAATGTCTGTCAGTAAGATTCCCCGGCTGCTATAGGCAGTGCCATCCTATGACTGGCTGGAAACACAAAAGTGTATTTATTGTGAAATATGGCCTCCATTTTCATCTCAGATCAGAACAGGGGAGCCAAATGGAGGGATAAAGGAGATATCCAAGACATTCTGCTAAGTAGAAATTACTCCCTTATTTTCCTTCAAGCTTCTATCCATAAAGCTGAGGCAGGGGATCCTTTTTGGAACTGTCTATTTAGTTAATAGCCTCCTGAGTTATGAAGGCATAGCCTCGCACTATCAGATTTCCTACAGTAGACAGGAGTCTCAAGGCCTGTTCCAAACATTGTTAAAATAACAGATGAACTAGGTCTATAAAGAAATAATCCAGAAAATGTAGAAGGAGAAATAGGAGCACGAACAGATGGAACCAAAATAGAAAAGAAGAGGAAAGGAAAGGAAAGGAAAGGAAAGGAAAGGAAAGGAAAGGAAAGGAAAGGAAAGGAAAGGAAAGGAAAGGAAAGGAAAGGAAAGGAAAGAAAGTTTGATAAGGAAGAGCCAGAAAGAGTTTTTAAAAGAGTTTTTACGTATTTGTTCAAAGATAGAACAAAGGAAACAAGAAAATATGAGAAAGAATTGGAAATAACAAAGATCATGGAGTAAAGAAACGGGCAGCGCACAGACAGCTGCTTTTAACCTAATGCTTGGGACTATTAATTGTGAGAAACTAATCGGTAATAATTGCCTTTTGTTTTTATGACCTTAAAATAAGTTGTTTTAAAAACTGTAAGAGAGGCAAAGAACAACTAAGGTGCCTGCTAAATAATGCAGGACACCCCCAGTCCACTGTTCGAACCCCCCAAACATACTAACATTAGGGAATCTGGGAATGAAGGAAGGCCGAAGGCTGACGAAGGGACTAGAATGGCCACAAAGAGAAAGCCAAGGGCGGACAGCAATGCGACTTCCAAAGGAGAGAAAAGGGCCCCAGAACCCCGGCCCCAGAGCCCCAGAGCCCCTCTCCACTCTCCAGATCAACAGTAAATCTGAGAGTTTTAAGGGCTCGCATTAACATGCCTATTCCTGAACATTACTTAACAAACTTTACTAGCGCCAAGTGAACTTCCAAAGTTTTTCTAACTATAATGCATAAGGACTCCAAAAAGTACAAAATTATAGTGGGGGTGGGGAGAAACTGAGTCGGGGGAGGTGGGAATGTTTTGAAAATACATTCATAATAACATAAAATGTTAAAGGATTGGAATCCTACATTTGTTTGTGGTTTAGGTTTGACATTTTCACATAGCAGTAGTACGTGTTTAGGAGAATTACAAATATCAATCTGGTTGATAATATCACTGGGATTTTCTGATTCTTAAATCATAGCCAAATAAAATAAATCCAAGTGTATTAGAAGCCTTTGATGTCTGTATAGGATAAACATCCCGATGCTACATGGTATCCAGAAAAACACCATACCCAGACAGAGCCTAGTGTTCTGTAACTATCATTGTCACTATTGTTACCATCAAAGACTTCATCTGTCACCTTCAATATTATCACCACCATCACCATCATTACCACCATCTCCCACACTATCATCACAGGTCACCACCGGACTTAACCATATCACTTATAAACAGTTACAGCAACCTTATTGTCTAAACCAACTCACTTGAAATTGCTTCATTAAACTACATAAAATTCTGTCGGTTGGTAATGGAATACATATCTTTCTAAGTGTCGCATTTTAACCAAATACAGTTAAGTATGCATCACTTTAGACACTATTGATTAAGGCAAATGTGTTCCTGGAATTTCTATTAATATTCTTCAGGCACAGCACACAGCAACTATTTTTCTCCTATCCTGAGACCAAGCATATCATAAAGGTGTCTCCCTTAACCTTCAGTTGAACACTCTGGGAGTAGGACAGCAGGATGAAGAGGGAGCTCTTTGAAAAACAAAACTATCCATCAATTCACTGCAAGAGCTGGACCAGTAAAAAAAGACTCCTTAGTAACTTTGTCAAGCCACTGCCTCCTCTTGGTGAAAGCTCTTAAGCTTTCACTCTGGTCGGTAAACAGCAGTACTTTTGGCTTTATCTAGAATCTCCCTGGGGGCTATGTATTTTGGTTCTAAACAAGAGTAGCCATTCTGTATCTTCCTTTCCTGAATTAGTGAACTGAGACTCAACATTCTAAAGAAAAGTTAATTTGTTTCTTTCTCCCCTTTCACCGTCATGGTCTCCCAGGGCTGGAGGGGAGAGGCAGGGAGACACAGGACCTGACCGCCACACTCCATACACTGCTCTCTCAAGCTGGACCTTCTAAAATTACACTAAAAAGAACCCTGGCATCACAGGGAAGATAGAAGAGGGCTGAAGTTGTGTATAATATGGAGTTGGTAAAAAACATGACTCAAATCTGAGAATTTCTTCATGTAAAACTTTTCACATGATCCTTTTGACTTTGGATATACTAACACACATGTTCTTTCTGATGACCAGCAGATCTGGCTTGTAGGAAAAACATTTCTTGTTACCGCTACTCTCTGTTTATAAAGAAACTCTTGGCCACTCATATGTGTCCCTTCCTCTTGCTCTAGTGCACACAAATGTACAAACAGCTATTCAAATGTGGGTAAAGTAACTTAAAAGCCTGCAATTTTCATGTAGCTTACATACTGCCTTCACATGCACAGTCTCCTATGTAAAGCCCTGTGTTCTTGCCGTCCTCACCCTCCCTGCTGTCTACTGCCCCTGCCTTCTGTTTTAAAGTATAAGAAACCAAAAGTGCTCAACCCGAATTCTCTCAAATTATGAACTTCACAACTTTATGAATGTATAAACTGGGGAATGGGATCCAAGTTAACAGAGCACCGCATAAGATTGGAGGAAATAGCAATTACCCCTGAGAGCTCTCTCCGTGGCAGTAAGAGCCACATGGGGCTGGCAACAAAAGAGAAGGGACACAGATGTGATTCCATCCACATCCAAGCATACGCTCCGTCCCGAGCAATGTGTGGTTCCTTGCACTATTCTTAGACCAACTTAACATGGCAGGTGGTCGGCAGCAATTTAAATGATTAAGACATGTAAAGACCAAAAGAAAAGGGGTGGTCTGATCATTCAAGTGCATGGGGGGAACCACGGGAAACATGAACATCCATCCCTCAACTCTCTCCCAAGACCTCCTCAAAGCAGAAAGGTGGTCTTCAGTGATCACCACAGACAAAGTAGTTCTCCAGACTACACAGACATCGGGATCCAAATTATCAGAGGATTGGCTGATGTGGACGGCTTGTTTCTTAAGTTTGGGTTGCTTTGGTCTGGTTTGAAACGTAGCACCTAGACATACTGACAAAATTCAAAATATTCAGGCAGCATTAAACACCTGTGTTGAATTTTTTTTAAAGCCTCAGTGAACAGAAGTGTTTCGCCTTGAACTTTCTTTGAAATCCTCAAAGTTGTCTGAATCCCTAAGAATTCTGAATAAAATGACTTCCATGAAATTCTCAGTAACACACAACCTACAAAACCACAGCTTGTTGATTACCAACAGAGCATGTCTCTGCAACAAGTTACCTGGACAAGTGGCAGTGTTTCTCACTTAATTACATGCCCCAAGCTATTTTACCTGCTACATCTCCTCATACCTAAATATGGCTGCATGTTGTGGCCAATGGAAAAAGGAACCACAGCATGTAGACTCAGAGTAAATCAAGCTTTGCCCAAATTCCCTGAACATCCTGTGGCCCACTCAAATATGTTCTCATAAAGAGCTCACGAAGCAGCCCCACTCCACAATCAGGAATAATAAATCTTGCTCTTATTGGTCCATAGACACCAAGCCAACGTAGATGGAAAAAAAGATAAAATGAAGATGGACAAATTAGCTTTTTTCTTTATATAAATAAAATTACAGCAACTTACCTACACATTTTGCTTTTCTCCTAAATATATCTTAGGCCTGTATCTTTCAACCTTCTTTGCTCCCGACCCACAGTGTAAGACTTTGTTACACCAGTCTAGCACTTCTAGACTCCGAAAGTCAGAACCTGCCCTGACTGCATAACCATGTACTCACTCTAAGACATTATTCTTTTAGGGTTTGTTCCATTTTTAAAACTTAGACTTGGTAAAGTGACTTCATCATTTACTGGTTCGTGAGAAGCAATTTTGAAAAGCGCAGTTTTCAGCCCCCAAACTATTAAGAAGTGCTTAGGAAAAGTAAAGTTGTTGTTTTGTTTTGTTTCTTTAAGAGCCTGTTCAATTCTTTACTTTCTTTAAAAAAAAAAAAAAAAATTCAAGGTTATTCAAAAAAGAAAAAGAGGAAAAAAACTACCAAACATCCATTTGAAACACTGGCATAGATACTTTCCTTTCACCTTGAGTAAGAAGCCAAGTAAGAAAATCGTTTTTAAGACTAAATTTCCACCCAGAATTCCACCTGTGCACAACTTTTATCTTAATAATCTCTTTTCATTGTTGGGGTTTTTTTGTGGGGAGGGGGAAGTATTTGGATATCATCTGGACTAAAAGTTTAAGATGGGGTATATCTGGTGAGATTCTTTGATACGGGGATGCTAAGCGGTATTGAATAAAATGTGATCTCTTTTTATTTTCCCCGTTCACTTTGTAATTATTAGCAAGGCAGTAAATAACCCGACAAGGAGCACCCTCATTAGCTCCCATTGAAATGCACTGGCATTAATTTGCAAAAAAAGAACTGAAAATTAAATGGAAAAGAAAATACTTTGGGAACTCCATCATAAGGTTACAGGACTCACATTCTACCAATACCATCTTTAACAGCAAGAAAAATTTTAAAGTATGAATTAATCTTAATCGCTATATTTTGTTCCTTCAGTTTTTTTTTTTTGGGGGGGGGCGCTGGGGATCTAGAGAATAAATTATTTGCCTTTTTTTATCTTAACCCTGAATTAAAGCAAGTGAGATTAATTTAAACCCCAAAAATGCTTTTAAAGTCTCGTTCACTGTTGATCCTGAATGTGAAATCTGGGCCTGGACCCACTTTGCTGCCTGACGCTTTAGTTTCCTGGGTGGGCTAAAGGTGAGCTGGGATACAGCATGGTTTCATCCTTCAGTGTCTTCTGGGGCCAAGATGCACCTTAGTCCTATTTCTTCTACTATAAATACATCTGGAAAGAGAACCCGAGCCAGTGGCCAAAGCCAGCCTACAGTGGGCTAGTTTTGATTCGGCAGCCTGTGAGCACCCAAAGACTCTGGACACGGCCTGTATATTACTGTCCCCTGGGAAAGTCTAACAGGTGTTTACCCACCCACCTAAGCCTTCTGCAGACCCTTAGGGAAAAGAAGCAGAAATGAGAGGAAGTGGGGGGGGGGGGTTCCAAAAAAATCTCTCTTAGGAGAAACAAAAACTGAGGACACAAAACAATTGTCACTTAGGTCACGAAGAGTCTCTGTGTCCTGGATTCCCCTGTGTCCTGGACTGCCCTGGCTTCTTGCACAGTGCCTTGGGGGGTGGGGGGTGCGGACGTAGCTAACCCGTGTGCTACTCCAGAGCATTCGCTGCCTGCTGGGCCAGGCATGAAATGTAGCTGTAGGGGAATTACTGTGCTGGTGTTTCAGTGTGATATGTTGTAAACACATGGGACACCTATAAATCCCCGGCTGTCAGAAGTCATATGCCAGCAATCTGCTCGAACTCGAATTCGACCAGAAATCAAAACTTGTTGAGACCCATTCATTCAACTCCCATACCAGCATTTATGAGCAACCGCAACTCAATCCAGAACCCAGAAATGGGGAAGAGAGGGAAAGAGATCCACGGGCCGCTCTGCCTAAAAGCTTATCTTCTTCAGTAAACCTTGGGTGTTTCCAGTCCAGAACTCTAGTTGAAAGAACATTGAACCCGACACAATGAAACAATTTTAAAACAAACAAACAAAAAAGACTAATAAATCTCCCCTGGGCTCCACTGGCCTCAAACACCTGCAGCTTTAAATAATAAAGGGGTTCCTTGCTAGCACAGGCCACCTGGACCTTTAGGTTACTTGCCCCATAAATAACTTCTTTGGACTAGTTTCCAATTCTTGTGTAATTAGGGGACAGGGCCGTTTGGATCTGTCTCTCCCACAAGACAGCTACAGGCAGAGAATGTTGTTGTTGTTGTTGTTGTTGTTGCTGTTGTTGTTGTTGTTGTTGTTGTTTGTGTTGTTACTGTTGTTTTAAAGCTGCCAAAGAATCCTTTCTGACTTCCCCGAGGGCTGGGATGGGGAGACCTGCAGCCCGCGGTGACCCCCCTCGTGCGCTCCCTCCCCCGGCCAGGCCTTACACAGCGGCCACCCCGATGTGGCGCGGGTACCTGTAGAAGGCGGGAGGGCCGGTGTCGCGCACGGCGTAGGCGCTGGGCTCGTTCTCCAGGTAGTAGGGCACCTGCTGGCCGTGCGGGTGCAGGAAAGGAGACAGCTGCGGCGGCGGGTGCAGCAGCATCAGCGGGCTAGGCGACACGCTGTTGAGCTGGGGGAAAGCCCCCAGGCTGTTGGCACTGAAGGCGGCCGCCTCCGACCCGGGGCCGTAGGCGATGCCCGACTGGCCGTAGACCGGCGCCGAGGCGGCGGCGGCGGCGGCGGCGGCGGCGTTGAACTCGTAGGCGGCGCCCTCGGGGTAGTTGAACACAGTGGGCTTGCTGTTGTCCACGTATACCTCGCCCAGGGCCCTCTCCATGGGCATCTTGAGCTGCGGGCGGTTGAGGGGCTCCAGCTCGTTCCCTTGGATCTGGTGCAGCAAGGCCATTCCCGAGGCTTTGGTGTGAAGGGTCATGGTCATGGTAAGTGGCAGCCGGCGAGTTACAGACTGGCTCCCCGCGCACGCAGAGGGCTCAGCAGCGCGTGGGCCACCTGGAAAAAAGAGTAGAGCCTGCGATTAGAGAAGGCGCAGCGCAAGTCCCCCTTGGCACGAGTACTGGCCCTGGCCCTGCCTCTGCCCCTGCGGGGCAGAGCTATCCTGCAGAACACAGGTGACCCAACTCCAAGGAGCGCACCCAGACGCTCCCGGGTTCTCCAACTTTACATACTCCTCTCCTCTGCTCTTAGACAAACCTGCTGGAAGCCACTGGCCAGGGGCTGCAGCTTCCAGGCACTACTGGGAACATCACACTGTGCGTGCACCCAAGGAACCGCTAGCTTCCTTGAACTTAACTTTCCAGGTCTTCGCTGCTGGATTTCGCTGCAGGGGGTGAAAGCAGCAAAGGGACCTCCAGGAGCCGCGCCCCTACCACTCCCCCCATCCCAAGGAAGACTAGGTTTGCAACAAATGCAGACTAAGCCACAGGCCATTTTCTTTCTTTCTTTCTTCTTTTCTTTTTTTCTTTCTTTCTTTCTTTTCCTGATGTGTTGCCTGTGTGCCTCTGCCAAGCTCCAATCTGTCTCTGTTTTGTCTTCCTTTCTATTTGATTCAGTCTTCTTGTTGGCTGGAAGTACGCAGTGTATGCATAGAATGACCCTGGAGGGACGGTAACTGTATCTGTAACTGAGATATGGCAAATAGGATGGGGTGTGTGATTGCATATGCAGCCAGCCACCGACAGCTATATTTAGCACCAGTGGACACAGATAGGAGGCATCTAGGGCCAGACGAGTGGAGATGGACTATGTATAGGAAGAGCTGCACTTGGAGTCAAGAGAAAACTGCCAGCCTTCAGCTTCCTCTTCTGACAAAAAAATAAAAATAATAATTTTTTTAAAACGCTCCCCAAGAAAGCACAGCCATGGCAATTTTGCCCAGCCTAGCTTTTCTGTTTTTGTTGGACCCCGGTGCCAAATTTGCTTCCTTTAGAAATTCTCATGTGGATATGATTCAGAAAAACCTTCGGTTAGGCACACTTGGGTGTCCCTACCTTCCACAGGTTATGCAACCAAAAATTGGGAAAACCATGCAAGGACTAAGACATTTTCCCATAAAATATCACCTGAGGTCCTTGACTAAAGCTCTGGCGATCCGGTAACCTTGTCTGTCTAACCAGAAACTTTTGAAAGGCTCTCCTACCTTTCAGCTCTTGAATTCTACAAATGGACCTTCTGGGTTCCCTTGGCATAGGGTACACAGGAATCTAATACTCGAATGACAGAGAAGTTAAAATAAGTTTTTTATTCAGTATTGAATTAAATTCTGATTGAGCTCACACACACCTGTTATTGCAAATTTAGAAAAAAATTGCAGCTTGGATAGTTTGTACTTTCTTAATAAACTGCATATGCCCCAACCTAATATCCCCTAAAATAACCATTAGCATATGACTTGAATTGCTAGCCCATATACCCAGGAGAAGTACCTGACACATGCAAATGTCAAGGTTGCTGTTACTAATAGTAACACTTTAAAAATATTTTCTACTAAGCACACTATTTATCTAATTCTTAGAAAAACAGATAATTTTGGATAAACCACAGCTAAGCTGGCTTAAATCTAAAGACAAAGATGAGTTTTAGCACCCATAAGTATCATTGACAGCAAAGGAAGGGTTAAAAATACATTAGGTGAATCGCAGATATTTCTCTTTATGGCCAGCAACCATGACTTTCTAGAGCAATTTTTTCGTAGATGATTTAGTTCCCATAAATCACACTTTCAATTTTCAAATGCCTTTTAAAAAACACATGCAAAAGCAAGCACTTCAGATGAGACTCTTTAAAAATCTGAGCCTGCCAAATTATATATAAATGGCACAGAGAATCCTACAAGTCCGGAAAGCGGGAAAAAAAAAAAAAAAAGCCGCACAGATTTCCCCCCATAGAAAAACAGCACAGCTTCCTTCTCCAGCTAGGAGACAGACACTAAGCAGAAAGGTAAGTTGCTTTCTCAAATCGCTCAAGCTACAGAGAGAGAAAGAGAGAGAGAAATCAAAAGCCGATCCTACCCTGCTGGTTCAAGAGCGTCTTTCCAGAAATGTTCCATGGGTTTGTAGAAGTCAAGGGCTGAGACAGTAAGACGGAAGGAAGGAATGTGCTCGAATGATCGAGTGGCGCGGTGTGTGATCAAGGCAGAGCGTGTGTGGATGTGTTTGTATGTGGAGTGGCAGGGACTCTCGGGAAGCAGCCAGTAGGCAGGGCACTTGGCAGCCCCTCCCGGCAGACAAGGCAGCTGGGCTCCTGCACGAGCTGGATGAATGGCAGCGGGAGTCCGGGAGCCTTGCTGTCTGCTGAGGGACAGCAGTAGCCCCGCTAGAATCAGCATTCCTAGAAGAAACTCCAGCCCCCTTTGCTCCCTACCTGTAGAGCCAGAAATGTCCCGGTGCTTTCTATGGAGAGGGAAACTGAGATGGCTGTGAACCACAGGCTCACAGATAAACTAGAATGCCAGTCAAAGTGTGCAGAGATCAAGTTTATAAACTATGCCAGGATATCTTCTTCCTAAACGATGTCATTTAACAAGAAAAGCCTTCTGGGATACATATGAGTCAAGCCCTCTAGCCCTACTGTTCCCCTGAATAAGATGCTCAGTGACAATGCTACCAATAACATACAAAAGTCAGACTTCGCAATAAATATTTTTGGCATTCCAGGGATATGTTTCCAACTGAAATGCAAGACTCCCTCACTTCATTAGTCAAACCTACCAGCCTCTCTACCAATAGCCTACTGACTACTGTCTGTAAACACATCCCAGAAGAGGCATTATTTTAATCGTAAAGTTGGAACCATAAAATAGCTTTGCGTTAAAGCGATTACACGTTCACAGCTGTAGTTACCAGCATTGGTTGCAGACAGAGATCTTGTACCTCCAGTGCTGTCCCATGGATACACCTGGTTCTCAGTGCTTCTCTCCACCACAGTACAACACAGATTAACAAGGTACTCTGACTGTGTCCTCACCCTGGGTCCCAGGACACAGGAGGCCTAAAGGAGCCTTTGTTGTTTAGTAACTACTTTAGGTATTAAGTGACTCTAATCACAACGCCAGGAGTGGCCGGTCTCCAGCCCTAGGACCCTAGGCAGTTACCAAGAGATATATGAGTGGCACTTGGGCCAGTACAAAGAAAGAAATAGAAAGAAAATACTAATGATATCATGCTGCAACTATACGTTTTTGTGCTTGGAAAGACTCAAGGTCATTATATCGGGACTTAGACAAGTTCCCTCAACAATCAGCAATGACCATAAATATCTAATATATAAATAAGTATCGAGAAGTTGCGGTGTGAGTAATGAAGCATTTGCCTAGCATATGGGGAGTCATGGGTTTGAGATCTAGCACTGTATAGATGAACAAACAAATAAATAAATATTGGGGGAAAAAAGATTGCTAACCCTTTGTTGGTAATAGTGTTGACTCCTGATGACAGGGGCCCCTCCTGTAGGTCAACAATGATGTCACACTCATCAAGCCAGTCCAACTAAACTGTGTAACAAAAGAAGGAGAGATGGTAGAAAAGAAAGAAAATGAGTCAAGGAAAGTTGGTGTGTGTGTATATGTGTGTGAGAGAGAGAGAGAGAGAGATCTGGACATCTGGAGATCTGCATAGGAAGGGTATGAGAAGGCAGGTATCATCTCAGGGGACTTTGGCCGTGGAGAAGTTTACAATTCCAGTTAGCCTGAGCTATCTCAAGATAGGCATTTCCAGGAATAGCTTTCAGACTCCTCTTAGTAAACTCTGTCTCCCAGGGACAGGGGTTGTGGCGGAAAGCATGGCCGCCATCTTGGTTCCCCCACTCACCACCCGGCACCGCTACTCTGGCCACCTGTTTTCTCTTGGAGTCTCATCCCTCTCCTCTTCTCTCTGAGTCCTAGGCTGAGCACACTGTACTGCTTGCCCAGGTGTAGGGGAGAACATGGGCTGCCTTGTTTTCCTGCCCAGTGCAGACTCTGGACCAAACACCCAACATCATTCTCCTCCCGACCCAACACTTCACTCCGGACACAGGACACAGCATCGCTGTCTCTGTCTGACACTCGTATGCCTTCTATAGTTATCCAAGAAACAACTCCCAAACCCATAGTTTGCACGCTCCCTTCCCATGCATTGCCCATCCCTTTTCAGCGGCCTCTTACCTCACTTGTCTAAGTGCAGGCTCCCCTTCATCATTACCCCAAATCCCAGCTTCTCTAAGAGTAGAGTCCCTTCCTCTCTCCTGGACCTGTCTTTGCTAGTCTGTCACCCCCAACACGTAGCCTATGCCTCAGCCTGATGAATAAAAATTTGTTGTTCCAAAGGCCCCAAAGCTTTTCTTCTCTTAATTTTTTTTTTTTTTTCTGCTTAGAATATTCACTTTTCTAGCTTGGCAGAAAGCATCTGCTGTCTTGAGGTTCGGATCAAGCACCAGCTTATCCTCATGGTCATCCTCCACTCGTGGTCATCCTCCAGCGCCTCCCTCTTCTGAGTCCCAGTTGTAGTTCTCAACCACTTATCCTCTTCCTCCCTGAACTCACCTGGTTTTTGTTGCCTCATCCCACCGAGGAGCAACTCAAAGGCCTGGCCCTGAGAATCTCAATACGTAGCATCTTGTCTGCTCATCCTTAGGTCACCAAATATGGATTAATTTCCTCTCTAGATACTTCAAAGGACAAAACAACACCCCAACCTGTCTGAACGACTCTTTCTGAAAACTAACTTTTCACATGACCATGACCATCCGGAACTTTCCAGACTGTTTTTTTTTCTTTTTTTTTTTTTATTAGATATTTTCTTTATTTACATATCAAATGCTATCCTGAAAGTTCCCTATATCCTCCCCCTGCCCTGCTCCCCTACCCACCCACTCCAACTTCTTAGCCCTGGCGTTCCCCTGTACTGGGGCATATAAAGTTTGCAAGACCCAGGGGCCTCTCTTCCTAATGATGGCCGACTAGGCCATCTTCTGCTACATATGCAGCTAGAGACAAGAGCTCCGGGGGTACTGGTTAGTTCATATTGTTGTTCCTCCTATAGGGTTACAGACGCCTTCAGCTCCTTGGGTACTTTCTCTAGCTCCTCCACTGGGAGCCCTGTGTTCCCTCTAGGATGGTATCTTCCTATCTTTACAGCAACAGAAGCTATAAAATCAAACTTCAAGTCCATCTAATATCGAGGCAGAAGCCACCAGTGCTTAGCAGCGTGTTCACCAGAAAGCTTTTCATCTTAGTTCTTTTTTTTTAAAGGATTGTTTATTTATTTTATGCATGTGAGTACACTGTAGCTGTCCTCGGGCACATCAGAAAAGGGCATCAGATCTCATTATGGATGGTTGTGAGCTACCATGTGGACTAGGACCAGGCAGAGCTTCCTCTCCAGCTCCATTGAAGGCTTTTTACATTTACAAAAACATTATCTCTCTACAAAACCATGAAAGAGGAAATGGGGATGTCGGTGTATGATAACTTATGCTACTAACATGTTCCCTGCGCTGAGATGAGAAAAGTTTAGCTCTGTGCAGTTTGAACATTACCATGATTATCAATGGTGTGTATGTGTGTTCATGTGTGTATGTGTGTGTGTATTCATGTGTGTATGTTTGTATATGTATATATGTGAGTGTATATATGTATGTGTGTGCATGTGTATGTATGTGTTCATATATGTGTGTATGTGTATATGTGTGTGAATGTATATGTGCATGTATGTGTGTGTGCATGTGTGTGTGTGTGTGTGTGTGTTCTCTCTTTCCATTTTGTTCTTTCTTTTCTTCTTCCTTTTTAAGAAAGTATCAACCTGAAGACCAAGCTGTGCTGGAACTCACTGTGTAGCCCAGGATGGCTCGAAACTCGGGACAAGCTGCTAGAGTGCCGACATCTCAAGAATCAGTGACTAGGTCTGCTAAGACCCCGTGCTGAGTCCTGATGCAATGCTATTCTCCTCTACAGCAGAAGCATGTTGCGTTTCCCTCTAAAGGGTTCTTCATTTTAAAGATAGTTTGAGCACTGATTTTTTTTCTTTACTTGTCTCCTAGACTTTGGCCTTAGAATATTGCTTTTCGAAGCAAAATTAATGTTCAATGTTATGTGCATATATTAAGTATACAACCTGAAAAACATGGATCGATTTCACTCTTAACAACCATGTCAAACAAAGTATAAAGCATTTGACTATTTCAATCAACCCAGAAAGTCCCCTATACCCTTTCTAATCAGTCCCCCACCTTTACAGGCTGATGTTTTACCTTAAAGCTTTTTCTGCCTGACCCAGGTGCTCACTTAAACGTTGGAGCACATACAACCCATTAGAAAGCCCATCCAGGCACTAGGCTTCCAGCATCCGCTTCCCTTGGCATCAGGGTACAGAGTTGTAATTGCCTTATTCAGAGCCTACTGCCTGGGAAGGGGGAGCCCTGGAAGTCCCCTCAGTTTTACTAACATTCTTTCATTTGTAGACCTTTTCAGAACAGTTGATTTTTCACTTTAATTTGGTGATGGCAACCTGAGTTGACTAAAACAGTACCTGACCCTTCAGAGTTGCTCTTAGTAGATATAGCAGTCAATATTAGTAAATATACTAATCAAAATCTAATAATCAATACAAGCTTAACATGTTGAAATGTTAAGCTTGGAAGACGGCAAGGATACATAGTAACCATACATAGTAACCGACAGCCAATTGGAGCTGGGAGACCACAGGGATACACAGTAACCAGAAGCCAGGGGGAAGCCTTATACTTCACCCCATTGCCAATACAAGGAAAGAATATTTGTAAACCAATAACTCACCCAAAGTCCCTTTACCAACCTTGTGACCTCAGATCTACTCTCTGTCTCCCTGATGATGACTTGAAGATAATTTCAATTTTCGGTTGCCAGGCATAACGGCTACTTTTTATTACAGATCAATGAGTAATTCAGAGTTAATGCTCAGTTTAATGGAATTTAGCCACTTTCATCTTATCTTTTCTTGGAAATTTTTTTTCAAATACCTTGCAAACTTTTTGTACTATTTACCTGCCTCATATGTGGTAGAAGATAATTCAGAAAGGGCTTTTATGGCAAGTGCCGTGAGTAACACATGAGTTGTAATTATCCCAATTATTGTCACACAGTGTCCCTTTCCTGCCTTTATCTATTGTTTACTTGAAGAATCACATTGTCAGCTTAAGGGTGTTATTCCTTTGTGGAGAGCAATAACTGGTGGCTAAATACACTTAAATTCAGGAAGATTCATATAATGTTAGGAGAGTTTACACATACATGAATGGACAGATGCACACACACACACACACACACACACACACACACACACACACACATACACAGTCTATGAAGAATTGTCTCCAATTTCAAAGCCAACCCCACCAAATGCTAAGAAGAAAAGCCAACAGATAGCAGAGCATTGGAGTTTTGAGCCTTTGCTTAAGCCTTTCCTTGCATTTAGTCACAGTCAAGGCTGCCTCCCACTCTCCCTAAGGATCCAGGACCCTTAGGCTAGCTAGCAGATGCCCCTCCTCTCTTCTGCCCCCTGAGTGGCAATCACGCAGCTCTGAAGGAGTAGTGCCTCTGCAATCATGCCAATGAGTGACTCATTCATTCACTTCACTGAAACAATATTGATTACTATATTTACCAAGAACAACTCTGAAGGGTCAGGTACCGTCTTAGTCAGCTCAGGCTGCCATCACCAAATGTCACAGGCAGGGAGCTCAGAACAGCATGCATTTCCTTTCTCTTAGTTAGGAAAACTGCCATCTGAGAGCAGGATCGTCTTCCTACCCTGCAGGGAGCTAGCATGTCAGTGCCTTTGACTCCTCATGGGTGAGAGCTTGAGGAGAGGGAAGATGAAGGCACTCCCTCTTGATAAGACTTAATAAGACATATGGCATCCCTCCCTCAACCTTAACTGCCTCCTAACGTTCTTATAGAGAGATACTCCCAAGGAGAGGATATGAATTGAGAGATACTCCCAAGGAGAGGATATGAATTGAGAGATACTCCCAAGGAGAGGATATGAATTCAAACTATGAGTTGAGGTGGAGACATGATTCAGTCAGTGTGAGTACCATGAAACAAATCAAGCAAGTTTCTGCCATCCAAGCTACCGAAAGCTTCAGGGGGTGTCTATTTTTTTTTCCAGTACTATTCTTTTTCTGCTTATTGTTTTACATTGTGTATACATGTATGTTATTTGATGTGTATGCACTACTGGGAGTGAGGTTCATGGCAGCAGAGGCCAGAGGTAGACTTCAAATATCTTCCTCATCACTCTCTACCTTATTTTTTTGAGACAGGTTCTCTTACTGAACCTAGAACTTCCAATTAGAGCAGGTGGGCTGTCCACAAAGCCCCAGGGATACCCAAGTCTCTGTCTCCCCAAACCTAGCACTGATGTAACCTTTACATGGGTATTGGGGATCAAACCCTAAGCTTATATGGAAAGCCCTTTTCTGACTGGGCCATCTCCCCAGGCCTCTCTTACGTTTGCCTATCTTACTGTCCCTGTGTGCTGAGACCCTCCTGAGACCATTTCTTGTGCTGAGAGGTTGGTATTGCTGGAATTCAGTGCCTGAACACTCCTCACCCCTCGCACCCTTGCCTTGAATCACCACAACAGCTCCCACAAGTTACATTTCATCTGTGCCTTGAGGACCTCAGAGAAGAAAGTCACCCAAGATCTCCATCTTAGAGAAAGCTCTCTTACCAGGTGGAACATTTTTACCCACGTGTTCACTCACTCTATGAACATTTTTGAGCACCTGCTGTATAGTCATCATTTAACACTCAACTTCCTCACAGACCCGTTTTTCCTCTCCATTTCCTGTCTTGGCAAATGGTACTTCATATACATCACTGCACACATCCAAAGAACTCAGTACTCTGTGCCCTGGCTCTCTTCCTCAGTCTTGAACTGGCTCTATCACAAGCTTTTATTTCTCGTTGCTCAATCTCTTTTGAGTCCTCCTTCTGTTCTCACACTCGCTATGATTTCCAGGCCACTATCATCCCTTGGAGGTCACTACCTCCATTCCTTTGCTTGAATTCCCCATCCCCTGCACTGAAGAACAGTCTGTCTACCAGCAAAAGAACTTGAACTGCATTCCTTGATTCTCAGAAATCATCCCCCCATCTCCCCTCTCCCATGAGCCTTGTTTTCCTCCAGGCAGACAACCTCCATCGTGTGCAAATACTTACTCCTGACTTTTTCTAAACATGAGCATTCCCATATGTAGGTGGCTTTACGTGGAATCTTTCCACCTTCCTTTGCCATCTGTCTCCCATGTAGTCTTCCTTGAGACAGTACAGCCACCAGGAAGACTGCCTTGATTTCTGCTTGGATGCTTTTACAACTGCCCACATCTCCCTGATCTTTGTCTGTCCCTGCTGCTTTTGGAGAACACCATAGACTGTGTAATAAAATAAGAATTAATTCAGTTGTGATTCTGGAGGGTAGCACTCCATGATGGACAGGCTTCATCTGGGTAGGACCATGATGAAAAAGCTTGTGTGTGAGACAGAGTATCAAGCTAACCTGCTCTTTTTCTGGAACTGGCTTCCAGGAGAATGGCCTTGGTCACCTCTTGAAGTTCTGTACCTCTTAAGATAGCTACAATGGCTAATAAATTCCCAAATTAGTTTTGGAGATGGTACTCAAACCATAGTACCCATCACCACTTCTACTCCAGCCCTTGTGACTCTATTGGATTTCCTGTTCACTATTCTCTGCCCCACCACAGCCCATGAATGAAGAACAGGCTCCTGTGTGTTTTTCAAAGTTTCATTGCAGAGTAGCTCAGTGAACAAATCTCATTTGAATAATAAGAAGAGAAAGCTGACTCAAACCTATTTGCCTTGCTATCTGGAATCCTTCATGGCTTAACTCGGGAGTCATCACGGCAGTTAAAACTCAGGACCAGAGTTTGGAGGACATTTTGGAAACAGGTTCACATTTTCTAGAACAACTCATGCTTTTCATATCGAGGATCATTACAGCTGATGCCACCCACCTCTGCTCATCACGTTCAGAAGGCTAGACTTGCTTTTGTAGGACTGAGGCTCAGAAAGGCCTGGGCAAAGCATTGGATATAATTAGTGTCACCTGAAGCACTGAGCTCAGGGTGGGCTTTTCCTTCCAGGCTTGGGTCTGTGAATACCTGGCCTTCCTTTCAGTAGCCCCCATGCTCATCACAAACTGAATCAAGGCATCCACTTGGTGGCTCTGTGTTCTATTCTTAGAGCCTTAAAAATCCCCATCTTTTTGGAAAACACAGGAAGACTGTCTTCCCACATTCCCAAATCACTAGTCCCAGAGCAACTTGTGCTCAGAAGACCTTAGAAGAACATGAAGATATGAGTGGTCCAACTTCCATCCCTTGCCCTTCAGAGGACAGCTCACTGAGGTCTCCTTTTTTTAATCTCCATATAATTTGAATTGAACTTTCTTGCTACTGAACACATTTAAATCCTTCCTGAAGTCGCTAACTTGTACAAATTTGCAAATGTAACACCTCTAACCAAATTAAAAACAAAACGAAACTAATTGCTTGACTTGATGTGATATCTTTCCATTGTCCAGAGGAAGCGAATTTGAGAAATGCTCAGGCTCCTGTTGGAGTTGCTGGCACAGTGGTAAAGACTTCAGGATCACAGAGTGCTGGCCTTCCTGAAAGTTACAGGCCACTAAAGGAACTGAAATGCTGTTTGGGAAGTACACAAACGCATTATGGTTGGAGAACTCCCTGACACATTCCCAGTAACCGTCAGCCTGATGATACTACTTTAGTGACACTTGCCAGTAGCTTTTGTGGCTATAAATCCGGAGGGGGAAAAATACTTATCTCCAGAAAACTTTATACAAATGCTAGTAAATAGCCATGTTGTACCGTCTGTCTAATCCCCACATCCGTTCTTTCTACATTCTGTCCTTCTAGGCTTCCTGTTCCTCCCACAGGCCATCTTCTTTAATCATGTGGTCAATCCTGTCTATTCCCTGAGCTCTTTCCAGATAGACTGTGTCCACTCTATATTCATCATGGGACATCTCATCATTCTCAGATTCTGACCAGATCACACAGCCAAAGAAAGTGTCTAATGGGCTGGGTACTCTGTGTGACATTGGAGAGCTCAACACCCCTCCTTGACCCCCACCTTTCCACAGGTCCAAGCAATAATACCCCTTCTTACATCCAGCCTTCTCTGCCCTTCCTTCCGGTTTATAAGCAACATCCAAGCAGTATGACTTTGCAGCCTTGGAGCCACATCTCATCAGATCTTCTTCTTGATCAGGCCCTCTGTTCAGCCAGCAATACCTTTCTAACTGGACTGATTCCCAGGCTACCTTTCATGCACGAATTTGACTCTTATAGACAGAACTCTTTCTAAATGATGGCCAATCTAACTTAGAACTGCAAGCACGGGTCTTGGAGGAAACACTGCTGTGGAAAGCATAGTCCTCACTTTTCTCTCTGAAGACATCAAATATCACAATGAGAACAAGCTGTGTTAAGCCCCCACTCCCAGCACGACATCCAGAAAGATTCTTAAGAGCCAGGATGTGGGGAGGAATGCCAGGAAGTGATGTATTCTGGACACAGCATGGCCATTCCCACTCATGAGCTCGCTACAGCTCTTGTTGCCTTCACAAGGACAAGTCAAGATGGCCAGTCCACATTCCAGCAGGCACCACCAATTGGACTCAATGGGTATCACCACTATAATAGTCCCAGAGGAAAGCAACTTAGCTGATGCACAAGACAAGCACTGTGAACAAGTAATTATAAATATGATTATGGAACTTAAAGAGGATAAGGATAAATGCCTGAATGAAGACCTCCCCCCTCAAATAAACACAAACATTTGAATGGGAATAATAAAAACATTCCAAAAATATGAAAAAATAATTTAATAAAGAGATAAAACCCCTAAAGAAATGCCAAAGAAAAATACCTAGAAATAAAATAATTTCAAAATATAGAACAAAAGGCTCAGAGGAAATTCTCACTGACAGATTAAGTCAAGGGAAAGAGAGAATAGCATGTCTCAAAGACAAAGTAGAAGAAAAAGGACACATAAACACACACACACACAAATACCAACAAGTTTTGAGGGAGTGATGTGTTGGAGCATGTTCAGAGGAAAAAGAAGTTGAGGTGGATCTAAACAAAATATGTATGTATTTTGATACATACAGAATAAATATAGGTATTCAAAAAAGAGGAGGTGGTAGCAACTATGTTAAATCATTCCATGGTTGTCCAAGACAACTGATCTTTGTGTTTTGGTAAGGATGTATTTTGTCTGCCTTCACAGGGGTAGTCGAACACCACCTGTGGCCATGTTAGAAGACAATTCACCATTAGCTTAGTGAGCTTGATGAGTCACCCAGTGGAAAGGGAGCACATTTCTTACACTGAAAATGTGCTCTTTGGCTACAGGCTATATATACAGAAACATTCATAGCAATAAAATCCTCCTTAAGCATTTGTATAAAATGCCCCAGAGTTTAAGTTGAATGATCCAACCTGTACTTGGTTCTCTTTCATAGGCGATCTTTGAACTCCTGAAACAATAATTCAACTTTTTCAGAATGGGTACAAGATTGACTAAATTAAATACAATTCTTGTTCAGTGAGCCTGGGCACGATCTTTCCTGTATATAAATGTGAATTCGTTCCAGTGAAGGTTTCCCAACTAGCAGCAATTCACTTTCACTCAGTCCTAAACTCACCCCTTTGCCCATCACCACCACTGCCCACTGGTGTCAGCAGACCCTTTCTGGGTAGTCAACAATACTTAAGGCTTCATTAATTTTTTTCATTTTGTTGAAGGGGAGCTTACTCCAATGCCTTCTCAAGTCTTCTACTTCAATGCCTTACCAACCTCGCTGTAGGTTTTGCTTTCACTCCAATCTGGCGGTTGAGGGAAAGGAAGTTGGCCAAGGCAAGTAGACTGGAGTAATTTCTTTGTGAGCAGGGTAATGGTGAGGGCCATTGCTTTTCCCTGATAACTACTGCAGTGTGATGAGGCCATCCCATTTGGAGATCTTTTTTTTTTTCTTTCAAATACATTTGACTACTCTGGTGGGTTGAATATAAATGGCCTCCATTATGTGGAGGTGGGATTTGAGGCCTCCTATGCTCAAGCTAGGCCTTTTGGCTCTCTCTGTCTTCCTGCTGCCTGCCTTCCAGATATAGAACTCTCAGCGACTTCTCAGCACCATGTCTGCCTGGATGTCACCATGCTTCCTGCCCATGATAGTGGACTAAACCTCTGAAACTGTAAGCCAGCCCCAACGAAATGTTTGCCTATATAAGAGTTGCTGTGGTCATGGTGTCTCCTCATGGCAATAGAAACCCAAACTAAGACAACCACAAAACCTGTTTTCTAGAGTTGATTTTCTAGAATAGCTAGAATCCATTCCTGATGCTGTTAAAAAAGCCAAGAAGTTGTGGCTAGGTAGGTCATAGGCCCTAGAAGAGAAACTAATACTATCGCTCTGTGACACAGTGTTAAAGTGAGTCCTGATGGCTCACTGCTATACCCAACAGATGAGTGTGTATCTCTCAGCCTTTATCAGAGATTTTCTTCCAGTAGATGATTAACACTGAAGTGGAAACTTAAGGATTATTTGGAGAGTCAGTTGTGTTGGATGGTGTTTTGCTGGGGCAAACACGTGAAGGAGTGTTTCCCTGAAGTGGACACAGGTGAAAGACTAAGGCAGGCTCATGAAGGAACATTTCATTGAAGCAGACTCAGGAGAGAGAATGTTCTGCAAAAACAGCTTGAAAGGACACATGATGAAGGATTCTTTGCTAACAACATCCACATATTAGTCCACCTTACATTGCATAGTTCAGGAGTCTTGTCAGGCTAATTGGACGCATGTCCTGAGGCAAGGCATGTGGAGGACATGTGACGTTTGGAGGGTATAAGTAAGATTCAATGGAGTGACGGAGGCAGAGCTTGGCTTGCTGGTACAGCTAGATGTGCGATGCTATTGTGTCTCGAGTCTTCACTGATCTTCACTTTCCTGAGAGAGGGACAGCCAAGAACTTCTGGTGTCCTACACAGATCCCTCTTGACTGGCTCTCTCTGCTAGATAGTGCCACCATTGCTATCCCAACTCTATTGAACTGGACTGCTGATGTATCCATGAATTATTTGTGAGTGGATCAAGCTGTCACTGCCAACCTGTGAACTGAAATCCTGATTTCCAGGCAACACAGACAGGAGTTCCTCCAAAGAACCTTTCTAAACAAATCCACTTCCCACCTATCCGTTCTTCCCTACAGCCTATGGTGGGTCATGGGCTAAAAGGGAGGTTAAAGCATTTAAGAGCCATCATTAACAATAGGATTTGAAAAAAAATCAAAAGTTACATAACGCAAAGACCTTCAACTGGTCAATGTTGAGAGAATAAGATTGTAGAGTCCTTGGCCCTAAATGGGACTTACATATCACAATTCTCCCCCTCAAGGGCCAGGGATCTTAGCAGAAAAGCAGGTGGGAGATTATAAGAGCCAAAGAAAATGAATAACATCAAGGAAACAGTATTTTGCAGATACAATAAGGCACAAAGTCATAGCGATTGTGACAACATGCACAAGTCCTGGGCAAGCTCGAGCCAAACTTCTAAATATGGTTTATAGAGGAGGTGGGTACAAAACCCCACCGCTATTGGTAGTTGGTAGCTGCTGGAAGAAGAGGGGTCCCCTTTGTTTAACTTTGTGACTTTTGGTAGGTCAGCCTCCCAAGAGTAGTGATGGAGAAAGAGAGGAAGGAAACTCAACGTTGGGTAGGTAAGGAGGTGAGGGTGGAGGGAGCAGACAGAGGGGAGTGTGAAGGAGAACATGATCAAAATACATTGTATGAAATTCTCTGAGAATTAATTACAATATTTTTAAGTGTTAGATGCAATAAGACTTGCTTATGACACTTCCAGAAGAATTGTTTGCTTAACATGCTGTCCTTCTGATACAGTGTAAACCAGGACTCATTCTCTGGGGAATAAAAGGTTACCATGCACAATGGCATCTGAAGCCAAGTACATGAACTGGAAAAGCAGAAACTCACTCACCAAGCCTGTGTGGCTACGGAAATGAATTGTAGTAGTGTCACTTCTTCCTATTAAACAGTGGCTACAGAGCCATTGAAAACCACCTTCCATCATCCCTGCAGGGATATTTTACAACATGAGCCAATGCCCATCACAAAATTTTAAACCTCTGCAACTAAGTGATAGATTGTGGACAAAATCATCGCTGACATGTTGAGAAAAGGATTGTGGCTGACACAAGGAGGAAGGAAATGTTCTGAAGTCACCTGTCAGCTTTAAGGGGACATGATTTTCTGTACAGCTAAGGCTCTCAGAACAGGAATGACAAAAGTGTCTAATATCACTGAGAATTCCTTTAAGCACAGAATTACCAGTGAGGGGAAAAAACCACACTTCATCCAATATTTCTTAAGCATATTCTTTATCTTTCCATTCATGTAATCAACGAACAACTAGAACTGAAAGATCCAGAAACCCACTGAAGGCAATAAGAAAAAATGATCATGACCTTTGTTTACTAGGAAGAAGAGATTATATATTTGTGACTGATTTCTATCTTTTCAAAAGAGCCCAAATAGTTTTATTTTCATATTAAGGCAAAACATACCTGTTGTGCATTTATGATTTTTTTGTCCATATCAAGACATGAAGGGGGGGTATACAATGACAGTTCTTCAGAGTTGTATATACTCTATCCCAAATTTTCAGGACTTAATGATGAGGAAAAATATCATCATACTCCCCTGGTATTTTTTAAAAATTTTTATATTGCAAGTAACCAACCAAGTAAATGTAATTAGTCTCCAGGGAAGTCGTTTGGTAGCCTGCTGTGCACGGGCCTCTTCTCTTTGAACTACATATACTTCATGTTGTGTTCCTCCCTCACTACATGTTGAGATCCTTGCAGCCAGTACCATACAAGCAAGCTTATATTTATTAGTCAGCAAGTATGATAGAAGCAAATGAATACATAAATACAGTCATCAAATTTTCTGTTTAGCTTCTCAAAGAGATTTTTAAAATGCTGTGCCTACTCCTCGGGGCCACAAAGCATTAATCTAGTATCTGTTGCTGTCTGAAATATGGAATGATATGGACTTGCCATGACCTACAGGGCACGATGAGAAGCAATAAGCAACAGATGTCAGAGTTATGTGTCTCCCAGCCCTGCTCTGTACTTGTGAGTCAACGAGTCAATGTTGGCTTTCTGGTGGTTGCCCTGAATCTCCTAGGAGGTTTTCAAGTCTAAGATCAGCCCACAGCATTGATCTTGCATCTTAATGACTTAAAGAATTTCATAACAATGTGGCCCAATAATCAGACTCACCACACAGATGATAAAGATTGAACAAATCTAAGGTCCCCCTAAAACCTTTCATCCGAGATGAGTTTGAGGTTCTTCCTGTCTCTGGACCTGATCAGGTCAATTCTGCTCAGCGAGCAAGTCTTCAAGATCCTTCATAGAGTTTATTGCTTAGATTTGATGCTCCTGGGGAAATGTGATATCCAGCTTTCTATCTTTCTCCAGGTCCTGAAAGTTCAGTTTTAGAACAATCTATCAAATGCAATCACAAAGCTCTTTGAAGGTGGAGACTTAGCCTGGAAATCCATTCCGATCTGTGCAGTGCCGAGCGTTGTGTATTAGGAAGACTAGCTTTCATCTGATTCTTTCAATTAACTGAATTAAGTAATTTGATTGTCAATAGATTACAAAAGCTGAACCACGTGTATTAGAACAAATGCATATTTATATGTAAAATGTAATAATGGGGCCATTTATTTCTACTGCTGTGCTTAAATTCCTCAACATTCAATGGCATAGTCAAAGTGAATTTTAAGGACACTGTTGGATTCTTAAAAAAAATTTCAGTGGGGTATCATTACTCCCTTCTGTTTTCTGAGGCATGAAAGCATCAGGAACTGGGAAATGAGAAGAATTTTAAAGACCTTACTTCTAACAAATCGCTTCCACTTTAGATGAAAAAAGTAGACTGAATCCATCTCACCAAGGCCTAGGGGGAAAAAAGGGGGCTTAATTCAACTCCCAGATGAAGAATTCACAAACAGACATCAGGTATCTGACTCACTGACAAATCATAAGAACAAAGGAATTCTGACCCCTCTTCTGAGGGCAAGGGAGAAGGGCTCAGACCAGAATTGGACACTTCTCAAAGTTTCTAGAAGCCAAAGATAGAGCTGTTCCAGATCATGTGCAAAGGGGGATAAGTATGTCTTTAAGATGATAATACCTGATGGGATTCAGAGGTAAAATGATGAGTCAGAAGCTGTCCCCATGTGGCAGAGTAGATAGAAAGAATCACCCTTTAAAAAAAATCTATTATGATAAATGGACAAGAATCAGAAATCACAGTGTGGATGTTAAGACAACTTTAAAAGTGTGGAGAAGAGAAAGCATTGTCCAACTATAGGAAGCCAATACCGAGCTGCTGTAGCTGTCCAGCTCCTCGGCAGGGGGAGGGGCAGATGCCTCATCTGTACAGGCTCACAGATAGCAGACTGCCTTGAGTCTCAGAAGACTCTCTGGACTTGGGACTTTTGAACAGTCTTGGAACTGTTAACCCTACAGGGAATCTTGAACTTGGACTGAACATAGTTTTCACCAGGGGATGGCCATGAGCCTATGGCAGCCAGGGGTTGCTACGGTTGAAATATAAAATGTCGCCCACGGGCTCATGTCTGTGAACATCTGGTCCCCAGATGGCGGTGCTGTTTGAGGAAGCTGAGGAATATCTGGGACATGGGGACTAGCTGGCAGTCATGGGGCTGTAAGAGTGAGGTCAGAGGACAATGACCCCAGTTCATCCCTAGCCATGAATTTCCTGACTGCGACACACTCCTTTCACCAAGCCATGCCTTCCCTACCATGACAGACTATATCCCCTGAGCCATGAGTCATAATAAATATTCCCTCCCTTTAAAAGATTTTTGAGAGGTTTTTGTTTGTTTTGTGTGTTTGGTTGGTTGGTTTGGTTAGCAAAATTCAGGGTTGCTGCAATTTGGATCCACCTCAAGAAGACAACAGACTCAACAAGAAGCACTCTCATGACTATGAAAGCTAACTCCTTAAGTCTATGCTTCAAATATTCTGATGACTGAGATGGGCAGGCAACTTGTTATGTGCCATTGGCCTGTGCCAGACAAGACGGGTAAAGGAAGGGACTTCTAGGACTATAGAAGCCTTGTGCTTTTGGGATAAATGAAGCTGAAATGGTCCAGTTTCAGAGTTTGGTAGGCAGTAAATGTTAACATCTTTGTGCTTATTTGGAGAATAATCTTATGTTTCACTCTTCATAAAAGACATATGTCTTAGTTAGGGCTTTACTGCTGTGAACAGACACCATAACCAAGGCAACTCTTATAAGTGATAATATTTAACTGGGGCTGGCTTACAGGTTCAGAGGTTCAGTCATCATTAAGGTGGGAACACGGCAGGCATGGTGCAGGAGGAGCTGAGAGATCTGCATCTTCATCTGAAGGTCATAAGAGAAAATTGGCTCCCACATGGCTAAGAGGAAGGTCCTAAAGCCTATGCCCACAGTGACACACCTACTCCAGCAAGGCCACACCTCCCAATAGTGCCACTCCCTGGGCCAAGCATATTCAAACTGCCACAACATACCTGCGTATTTGAATACAATTTTAACGAACATTTTTAGAGTTACAGGAAAGGTAGGTAGATATTGGGATTCCAGGTGTAGCCCACACTGCTTTCTCTATAGTAGGATGGCATGCCACATTTAATCAACAAATATTGACACATTATTAGTAACTACTTTCCAGTTTTCTTAATTTCAACCTGATGATTCTTTGCTATTCCAAGATCTCAAGCAGAAAGCCAAATCCAAAATTCTCTCTGGGCTGTGACATTTTCTTAGGCTTTTCTTGTTTTGGATGGTCATGGCAGTTTTAGTGAGTATCAGCGAAGCATTGCATGGGTTGTGCCCTTGGCTGGGACTTGTCTGATGGTTTTCCCAGTAGAGTGGAACTATAGGACTCTTTTAGAGGGAGACTGAAATGTTGAAAGTTGTTATTCTTGTAACACCACATCAAGTGCACACACCATCAGTGTGCCTTAGGATGGTGACACTGATTGTAATTTCAGGTTGGGCAGTGCCCCTCTATACCCAGTCTCCTTAGAAGTCACTGTGTGCAGTCCTTACTGAAAGAAAGAAGACTTGCTTTCCTCCTCCATGAGAATAGAGTACCTATGGAAGTCATTCGGGATTCTGCCTGGGAGATTTGTCTACTCGGCCACACTCACCTATTTATTCAATCATCTATATCAGTGTAGACCCATGAATATTTATCTTATGCATTTTATAATACAATACAACACAATATAATACAATGCTACTTTGTTACTCAAATTGTTCAGGCTTTGGAAATACACGCACACACACACACACACACACACACACACACACACACAAACAGACACACACACACACACACACACACACACACAGAGTACCAAACAATGAAGTCAGCAAACTTTTTGTTTGCCTCAGTGGATATCATTTATATTATTTACCCATTGAGTAGATTTCTGTTGACTATAACTTAAGAACTAGCATGTCTATTTTTTTATGTTACGATAAGAAAGAGGGAAAAAAAGAAAGGAAATCCTGAGATACATTTTTTAAGCTGTGTCATGCAACATGCGACTCAGTGTTACAGACTTGCCCTCCCATTCCCCATTCTAAACCTCTGTGATGGCCATCTATCCTAGGGCAATGACAAGTCTCTCTCCATGGCTGTCTGTGGGCCACTGGGTGTTCTCACTTTGACCTTCCTGATTTCCCTCCTTGAGTTCTGATTGCTGCCATTCATTTGAAATTTTTTAGCATATCTTTCCACCAATCAACTTATTACATCTATGAGCTCCCTGTTTTGAAATACCCTGTACATGCACATTTTTGTCTATATGTTTGTAGTGTTTGGATTTTGGCTCATGCCACATTGGGAGATGGAAAGTTCAATGTTTGTAAGGTAGCTGGCAATGCAGCCTGAGAAACTTCCATTTGAACTAACTGGATAAGGCCCACCTAAATTCCAGAGGAGAACCTGAAGGCAGTGAGTGTAAACAGTAGCCATATCTTCAGGATACCTTCACAGTAACACCAAGCCTAACCAAGTGGAAACCTAATATCAAATATGACTATCATAGTGACCAAGATAAAAATAAAATGTTATGAGCCAGACCCAGGAATAGAACTGTGAGCAAGAGCCTGGGATGAAGGATAGGGTGGAGCACAAGTGGACCACAGGAAGCATGGCTGAAAGAGTTGATGTTTAAGTTAAGACATACAGTTCTTGAAAATGGAGAGAAGGGATCAGTTATTCCAAAGTACGGCATTTCTACGATTACCAGATATCCTTGGTGCATTTTCTCCAGGGAAATAATTGAAGAAGCACTGATTATTTCTATACTTGTTTCATTATACAATAATGTAATTCTCAGAAGGTCTGTGTGGGGGTTTGAACAAGACTGGCTCCCATAGGTTTAGTCACCAGGGAGTGACACCATTTGAAAGGATTAGAAGGAATAGGAGGTGTGGCCTTATTGGAGGAAGTGTGTCACTGAAAGTGGGCTTTAAGGTTTCAGAGCCTCTCTCTGCTTATGAATCAGGATTAGCTCTCACCTACTGCTCCAATGCCAGGCTCACAGCCATGCTCCCTGCCATGATTTTAAGGGACTGACCCTCTGAACCTGTAAGTAAGCCCTAATTCAACACTTCCTTCTGTAAGAATTGCTGTGGTCATGCTGTCTCTTCATAGCGATAGAACAGTGACTAAGGGAACCTGTTGGCCTCTCAGTGCTATCTCCTCCCCCCAAAGGCTCTGGGGGCTGCAGCTTTGTGGGAAAAGCACAGTCACAGAAGGAAAGTAGCAATAAAGTGTTGCCATGTGTGAATATGAGGCATAGCCGGAGCTGATACTGAACAGATTCCAGCCATTTTAATGGGACAAGACCATAGTTCTGGTTGTTACTCTGGGAAAGGCAATGAACTTGTTTTCCTCAGTTTCCCCATTGAATCAAAGAGGTGGGAATGAATAACTAATTCTAAAATACATTTTGATGACACACTTGGGTGAAGAGACTTCTCAGGAGGCATGATTTAGGATCTTGCTATAAACGAGGAATGCATGTCATGTGTGGAGAGGTTCTGCTTGTGTTCTCTTCACCCTCTCTAGCTAAGAGCACATCAAACTCTTGAACGCCTTGCCCTTCATATGACTTAGGATGGGATCTGTCCAACCACAGGGCCTTCCATTGTCCCCTCAACCCTGGTGTCTTCTAGAAACTTGTCACAAGGTGCTCACGATGCTTCTCACTGTGCTATAATTTTAACATGAAGGTCACAGTGCTCTAGGCCATAGCTGCAGCTTGGAAAAGGCTGAGGCCCTCCCTCCACCCTCCAACATGAGCTTTCTCTTTCTAGTTTCAGCTTGGGGCTCAGGGGAGCTGTGGAGCAGGCCCCTTGCATTCCCAAAGAGTGGTTGATCCACGGGTAGTCTGGGCTTCTCGTAACTGAACACATACTTTCTTTGTCCCATCCCCCTGCACTTGATTTAGAGTAGCCAGGAATGAATATGATAATTTTCTCCCAATTTAGTGTTTTTAAACATCAACAGATGATCACTTATGTACACAAATGTCACTGAAGAAGACATTTGGCTTTATGCAAGGGTAAAATAAATGAAACTCTGGGGTATTATTTGTTGACTAATTTTAAGTCTATAGTTTTACATAGGAAGGATTATTCCCACATTATTTTTCTGGTAGGTATCAAGTTTTCCATTGAAATAATTGCAGTAGGTCATATGCTGAATTGCTTTGCTTAGCAAACTTAACTCCAGTTTAGGCTACACCACTGGTTCTCAACCTTCCTAAGGCTGTGAGCCCTTAATACAGTTCCTTGTATTACAGTGATCCCTAACCATCAAATTATTTTGTTGCTACTTTATAGCTGTAACTTTGCTACTGTCATGAACCATAATGTGAATATCTGATATGCAGGATATCTGTCATAAGATCCCAAAGGGGTCATCGTCCATTGGTGTAAACTGTTAGCCGTCAGGTCCACTTGTTCAGTATGTTAGAGGGAAAGATCAGATAATGGCCTAATTCCTTGAGATACTATTAGTGTGATGCTTACTCTGAGGGTGTCAAGTCTACATGTGGAATGTTCTGTGCCTCTGTTCTTGTTTCATGGGGTTGCTTCCTTCCATGAAGTTAACCTGAAGCAACTTCAAGAATTGTTGGTCACTTTCAAGCATTACAGACCCTCTGGCCACTAATTAATGCAACCAGGTAATGTAAATATCCAAGTGTGAGTTTCATGTATTGTCACAACCCCCTCGCCTTTCCAGGTCTACGCCCAGACAAGCTTGCTTACTGCCTACAGTGTGGTCAGGGGAAGTTAGTCTTCTTGTCTTCCCTCACATTTATTCATCTTGGTGCATCTGCCTGCCCATACTTCTGATCCTTGCAGGGTTTTCCAGGAGCAGATGCAGGGACTGGAGAACACCAGTGTGAGCTGGTGCCATGTTTTCTGGATCTTTAGCATTTATTTATCTTTACAATTATGGAAGCAGAGAAATCCATGGCAGCAAGGATTCCTTGCAATCCAGGCTTCTCCTGTACCTCTCAGGGTAGAAGGTGAAGGGCAGAGGTGTGCACATTGCCTTTCCCTTCCCCCACAGCCTGAATGCCCAGTCTCCCAGTGGTATTACACTCTCCAACTGTACAATGACAAACCTCAGCAAGAATTTTAGGGGCAACTTTCAAACCTTAGAGTGAATACCTCCACAACGATGCAGTGGGCTGAAGGCACGTAACAAGGGAAGAGCCACTGGTAGGAGGATATTCATGCACACATAGACAGCACTAACTGGACATGGTGAATTATTTAACTTTTTTGAGGATGTAAAATTAGAGAGAGGACGTGTCTGAAGTTATCTGTGCAGAGTTGAAGTGAAAATTTGGGGTGCATATGATTGTATTTCACTGTATACACTATGAAATTCTTAAGGAATAAGTGAAAAACAGGTAACTTGAGATCCTGCTAAATTAATCATATATATGACTATATATATATATATATATATATATATATATATATATCAGAGATATTTCTTAGGAACTTCTAAACCCTAAACCCTTGAAAATAAGCATCAAACAGCAACAAAATATGTTAACAGCAAAATGGCTAGAAAAAATCATTAGCCATAACACTGAATCATGATATCATTTTTTAAAAAAATGATTTGTTCCAAAAGGGAGTCTCCCTCTGATGTATATATACATCAGAGACTCCGTTTTGGAATAAATATATGCACACTGCTGCTGACTGCCTTATGGTTTTTAATGTTTTCTATATTTCCACAAAAACATAAGCTAGTGTCATGAATTTAAAAATGGAAACTTAAAACATTCTCCTTTGAAGAAATAATACCACCAATAAAAGAGATGGAGAAGTAGATGTTTCGGCTCCAAGAGGTTGGAACGATGTCTCAGGCGGCCAACCCTACAGTTAAGGAAAAGCCCCCTCTTTATGAACTCCATCTCTCTTTATTATTACTGTTGTTGTTGTTGTTGTTGTTGTTGTTGTTGTTGTTTTATCATCATCATTTAGATCTAGTTTTACTATGTAGCTCCAATTGTCCTGGAATGCACTATACACAATATACTACAGATCAGGCTGGCCTCAGACTCACAGAGTTTGCCTTCGCCTCCCAAGTGCTAGGATTAAAACAGGCCTATACCACCATGCTTGACCCCCAAACTCTACAGGTTTTACTTACTGCTCCCGCGGAACTTTGGCACAGTCATTTCACAGGGGTGGAAAATGAGTTACGTCAGCTGCACATAAAAGCTTGATGTCCCCAACTCAAAACATTTTGAGAAACTAGCCTTGGCTTAAACGTACTTTGGGCACAACAACTCTTTTCCAGACAAATATTTGTCACTGTTTCTCAGAACTGCATTCTATTCCATTCGATAAAATATTTGTATCACTCTGGCCTACTTGGTGTAAAGTTTGAAGTATGTCACAGTTGGCAAAGGTGTAACAAAATCAATGAAGAAATAAAGGAAAGTATAGACACAAGGAAAAGATGGGAGGAGAGAGAAAAAACTGTGGGTACCTCGGGGTTTGGTCTCTAACTATCTGTTTTTAAAGACTTGTATAAACTGTGATAACATTAACTAAATCAGTCGCTGCTTCCCATATACAACATTAAAGGGTTTCATTCAAATAAACTTCAAGGACACTCAACTATAAAATTCCACTTCAAAAAATATGACCTTAACAGAAAAATTAAAACTTAACTTCATCTGCCATTTGTGTTTTACATAAAAGAACCAAAATCCAGTCATTTACAAACTGCTTCTATTTAATAGCGCCACCACATTTTTATTTAAAAAAAAAAACTAAATTAGAAAAAAATGAAACAACTTCTAGCTTGAAACTTCTACAACATTCAAATTATTTTCTAAAAAAATGCTGAAAACACTCTTTGACTGCAAAGGGCAAGCAGTTGTATGTCAGTGTTGATTCCAAATGTTCTCTTGGGATGTGTTCAATGGATAGAGCTTCAAAAACTGATGACATTAAGTAGAAGCCTCGATTTCTGCCCTTAGAACACTTGAAAGCCTAGTGGTTTCCAGCCCTGTCTATGCTGTGGGGTCGTGACTAGAGGTTTCCAGCCCTGTCTATGCTGTGGGGTCGTGACTAGAGGTTTTAAGTTATATGCATTCCTAAGCTCCATCCCATACCAATGAAATCAGAGACTAGGGAGAGTCGGCCACAGGTATTTTTTTAAAACTCCTCTGAGTAATCGCAAAATTCCACCAGGAAAGGACCAAAAGGTTGGAACAGTAAAATGGCTCAGCGGCCAACAGCTTGACCTGCTATTGCAGAGGACTGGACTGGAGTTCCCAGCACTCATGTCAGGTGGCTTAAGACTGCTTGTACATGAGGCTCCAGGGAACCATTGCACCTCGTATGGCTTCCTGGTCTCCCATAATCAACCTATTGTACACATAATAACAACCGTCACCCCTCTCTTCTGAGTTCATCATTCTGAACTCTTCTCCACTGTGAATTCTATACACACACACACACACACACACACACACACACACACACACACACACGCACACACACCACCTCCCATAGTCACATCCTTCTAGGATTCCACATCCCCACAATCCCCCATTCAAATCTTTTCTAGCCACACACACACTCCGCCCTGCTCTTTTGAGCATCAGCCCTCAACGTACGTGTCCAGGAAAATTCTCAATTCACCTCTTCTTTCCAATCTCCAAAGCCATAATCCTAACCAATGCTCACATTTGAAACCTGTAAAAGAAGAAAGAAAAACAGCAACAAAGAAAAAAAAAAAAAACAGCAAAGCCTCATAGCTGGCTGGGCATGTCTCTGGGTTTCTCGTCCTCAGAGCTAGCCTCCACACAAGGCTGGATTTGACCTTTCTCAGAAGCCATTTATACCCAATTACCATTTTGGATTTTACGAAGGTTGCATAAAACTTAAATATCCTCCAACTAACCCATCAACTTTTCTCATGTATGAAAATCTCTTCTCTAACCAAACCACATTTAATCTCTGCATCCATGTTCATAAAAACCCCTTACTACTCCTGCAGAACAATCATTCTCTCTGCTGGACAAGCAATCCTTTCAGTCCTGGCCTGGCCTCAGGAAACCGAGGACAGCTGCTGCTCTACCATCTGTCTACATAACACACCTCAGGTGCCATTGCTGTTGCCTAAAATCCTCTCCACACTGAACTGATGTCCAGGGGCCAGTCTGCCTCTCAGTCCTGTGGTTTCTGATTGTTTCTCTTTCATCCCAAGCATCCAAGACTATTATCTGTTCCTCTGTTGTGTCCTCTGCATAGGTGACAAAGGCTTCTGGCTCCTGTTGTTGGGTCCCTTCTTGCTTTGAACTTCTTGACGCCATTCTCTTAAGTCTCCCCAGTCCTGACCCTTCATACTGGCAATCAAAATGGCCCAGTCACCCTGGCTCCCTTCTGGAATTTAAAGTGTTCTCACACCCACTCATATTTAACTGGCTTCCTGACCACACCACTGCCTATCCAGACCATACAAATCCAGAATATCTTCTGGCCAGACCAGACTTCTCTGGACCTGTCCTTTGGGGAGGTCATCTGAGTCCTGGCATGATCAGACCTTCTGTACCATCTCAGCCTATCATTTTGTTCTCTACCCACTGCTCTAGACAGCAACCTGTAACTTGTTAGTCCCAACGCCCCTCACCACAACTAACCATGCAGTTACATCTCGATAAACCCACCCCAGGTTGAATATATCTGTTCTAATTGGAATTTATAAAGTGTCCTCTATGGAATCATCTTTCGAATGTTCTTCTCCCCAACTGCTGGTCCTGTTTAAGAAGACTCGGGAAATTTTAGAAAGTGGGACCCAGTAGAAGTTGGTCAGTCAAGGTAGGCCTGAGGGGGTTGCTTTCCCCAAGTCTCTCCCCCTTCTTTTCACATCACAACCCTCTGCCATGGGTTCCCACTGCCATGATATTCTACCCAAACTCGCTGCCTTGACCCAGAGTCAAGAGGCAGGATCATCCATCCATTCTGTACACTGGTAGCACAGGAAAAGACCAGTATCCAAACGTGGAAGGAAAGCCTTCTCCCCTATGGAACATGTGTTATTTCTGCCATTGGAAAGCAAAAGCAACATAGGCTGTATGGAAACAGTAAGACAAGCCATCCTCATCTCTTGTGCTGTATGTCCATGTGCTTGCTGCTGCCTGGTGCACATCTCTTCCCTGAGGTAGATCCTTTCTTTCCTATCCACATTTTCTTTTCCCAAGCCCCCTGTCCTTTACCTCTTCTGTTAACTGTAGCTTCTACCCTCTCTGTCAGTTACTGTTGTGAACTGGGACAAGGCCTCACAGAAACTGTAGTGGGGGCCTGATGCTGCTCATACTCTAATGCTAACATTGTTTCCTCAAGACCTGGTTGCGCCAGAGACAATAGAGTCCACAAGTAGACCCAAGTGACACCATGTGACCTTGCCCCCAAGTTATTTCTGATTGGTGAATAAAGGTACCAACTGCCAATAGCTGGGTAGAAAAGACATAGACAGATGTTAGGGTTCCCAGCCCTGGAGAGGGTGGGTAGGTTTGAAGGAGAACCATGAGAGAAAGAGAAGGAGGGGAGGAGAAGAAAGAAGCCGCCATGGGTTAGGTGGGTCATGAAAACGTGACACTAAATGCTGGCCAATTGGAGTTAAGAACAGAGTGAAATAGTAAATAATAATTTGGGGTTATTGATAGGAAAGTAGATTCTAATGGCATAGAGGATAGATATCAGTCGTTGGTAGTTCTGATTAAGGCTTATTGTAAATATAAAGGCTCAATGTGTCTGTGTCTTTTATCCAGGAACTGGATGCTCAAGGCTGGGCAGAAACCCCAGATAGGTATTTGCATTTTCTATAACAAGAAACAGCCTGTGAGAGTATCTTATCTTGGCACCCATTCTTAGGGAATTTCAACTCATGGCAGAGTCATGGTAGAAAATAGTCAATGGCAGTAGTAGAGGCTGCTCATGATGTGGTGGATCAGGATACAGAAAGTAGAATTGGAACTATGGTCAGACTAGAACCCTCAAAGGTACTTCTAATGACCCACTTAAGGCTCTTCTTCCTAAAGTTTCCACGGCAACCCCAAACAGCACCACCAGCTAAAGGAAAGCCATTTAAAACACGAGACTGTGAGGGACACTTAAGATCCAAAGCACAGCCTCCACTGATGGGATTTTTCTGCCTAGACAGTTGTCACTGGTGACTCTATCTGCTCCCACACCTAATCAGCTACTTCTATTAATACACCAGTGGGGATCTAGCAAGATCTGCTTCCTTCAGTTTTACCTGTAAATGTTCCACTGCATAGAGAAGACTTTTCCTAAATATAGACCGTCTGACTCATGTGTGTAAGCAATGTGCTCATCAAAGCCTTCTACAGATACAAGCTGGCAGTACCACTGCACCCGGTATGTGTGCAAAATCAAAGAATCCCTTCTAGTTTCCTTCACCTTCAGCTAGCACAGGAAGACCTCATACAGGCTGACTACCCATCCAAGACGAATGAGTCTCTGGTGATCCAGAAACCCTTACCAGTTCTTGGCATAGGATGCCTTGGCTGGGGACAGGAAACTTCAAACAACATGACTTCAAACAAAATGTCAGTTATTCATTATCACAAAACAAGTACTTGTCCCTCACCTACCACCACCAAATCCATTGTGTTCCGAGACACCATACGTCCCAAATGGCACCGTTTCAAAGCACGTGTTTGGCAGTAAGTCCACAAGGGAAATGAGAGGTATTCTCTACAGCCGGCTGAGTAAATGAAACCGGTTTCCTCCAAATTCATTGCAGCAAATCAAATAGAGCAGGCTGTTTCTGAAGGCTCCCTTCTGCGCGGCGACAAAAATCCTTATACTGTCCCTGTTTGGTCAAAATTTTTCCCAGCTCTACAGGTATCTATCATATATTCACTTCACACAAAACATCACGTGCCAATCCACCCACCGTCTTGCTAAAAACAAACACACAAACAAACAAACAAAATCCTCTTGGCCAGGAATGTGCCAAAATTGTCCTACATATCACTTTTCCAACTGGTACCCCACAGCCTTGTCCATCAGCCAGTAGACAAGACAAGAGGTGACATTTTAAAGATAATTGAGCTCTATCTGAATGGTCTACAAGAATTAGCATTCTCTTCCACCTCTCATAAATAAGTAGGAGAGATGCTTCAGTTTCTACTTGCACAGAGATACGTGGGATGAGGACACAACCCCAGTTCCCTGAATCATTGGCTTGCTTGCCAAGAAGGCTATCCAACTCCACCCGGGGCCCTTCTTTCAACTGGGTCAAGGATAAAGGCTTCCACTTGCCACCACGAGGTTGCCTTCAGATTTACAGTTGTGCACAAACATTCTTCATCACTAGACTTTCTGTTTCTAGGAAAGAATGTGTAAGGCTTGCTCTGAAGTAGTGGGACAAACGAGAGAAGATATTCGCTTCCTACAGCTGTGAGAAAAAGCAGCACAAATGTATTGTCTCACAGTCCCAGAAGCTGCTGTCGCAAGTCAAGGCATTAGGATGACTGGTTCTTTCTGGGGCTGTGATGAAAACCTCTCTTTGTGCCTATCTGTGGATCCTGAGTCTTCGCTGGCAGTCTTTGGTGTACCTTGGCTTGTGGAACCATCACTCTGCCTCCTGCCTTCATCTTCCGGTGACTTGCTTCCGGTGCATGCCAGTGTCGCAAATTTCCCTTTCTCATCGACTTAGGCCAGCTCTTAATCCCTTACTTTATCCCCATTACTTCTGTGAAGATTTCCTCTCTTCCCCCACCCCATGTACAATTTTATTAACATGCTCTTTGATACATAATAATTAGTTACATTGTGACATTTTCAAGCATGTTTTTAATGTGCTTTGTCACATTAACTCTCCACCCGCACCTCCTCTCTTCTCCCTCCAAGTCCTACATTAGCTCATTCTGTCTTCCCAGTTAGAACACTCTCCACCTTCATAGATTGTTTTATTTTCCTTTTTTTTTTTTCTTTTATTTTTTTCTGGCGCCAGTGAGTTCAGTTAGGCTTGCTTACCAGAACATAGATGGAGAGTCCATCACAGGAATATGAACAACTTTCCAGTGGCTATACCACTGAAGAACTCATCCCCCAGTAACATTAACTACCTATAGGTCTTCAGGGAGAAGCAAATTCCTGGGGAGACCTTATCACTACATCAGGCCACATCTGTAATACTGGAAAATTCAGAGCTTTAACCTGTCTTTTTAACTCTTCTTCAGAGAGACATAATTCCACATAGGATGGAAATACCCTAAGATAATGGAGGAAGAAAACAATGTATCAGGGAAGAAATGGAGGCCAGGGGTGGATATAATCAAAGCATGTTATATAGAACTCTCAAAGAACTAATGAAAAATAAAATAGAGTTCACAGACACAGTTGATTAGAGCACAGAGAAAAGACAATGAGGATTGTTTTAGGAGCGGAGGAGAAACAGAATATGCCTGGACAGAAATGAAATGTGTCTATTGACAACCACCCAGGGCTTTTATCCTTGGCACCTCCCTGTTGAACAGCCTTTTAGCATTTACAAATATGTTTGTAAGGTGGAGCATCTGAAAAGAATTTCAAGTTTGATAATTGGTTTGTTAATCCTCATTTTCCCGTGCAACAGAAATCAATTCTGAATTGCCTGCTGGCATGTAGCATCACGGGACAATCATAGTCGCTGTCTCTTCTGTCTTTCTGGACCAAATTGCCCTCAAGTTCCCCCTAAAAATGCCTCCCCGTATAAATCCACCTTAGCCTAAATATTGGTTTTAATTTTTATGATTTTTGATAAGTAGCTGAAGAATCCATCGCTTCTATTTTCTTTCAAATCAAAATCAAGAGTATATGAGTGTATACCCCCTTGCCTTTGGGCATATGCCTATGGACAAACAAGTGAAATCCACTCTTTGTAATATGTTGCAAAAGTCATTATAAAGATTATTAGGAAAAAGAAAAATTCACCTTACTGGTTTGTGGTACATTGGAGAAAATTCAGAGAAGTTCTAGTTGGGGCTCATGCTGGAAGGGCGCCTCCTTCATGACATCTGAGGTGCCATGTCACAGTGCCCAGTACAACTGAGACCCCTCCTGGTACCTCATGCCTCTTGTCCCAAGCATCCCTACCTGCTTCAATTTGGTAAGTCGGTGTTTATAAACGCATGGCTTCCATTGAGCTTGCCTGTTAGACACCCACAGTCCTGTGTTTGCTATTAAGACTGCTATGCAACATTTATTGCTAACAAAACTAACCTGAGGCTTTTGGGCAGGAGGTGGGAAGGCGGAGTTGTTCATTTCATTAGAAACGTTTACCTTCTCATTGCAAAGCAACCTCCTGAGAAAGGCAGGGGAATTTTGATTTAGCAAAAGAAAATAATAGCCAAGCCGCATATTGACAAATTAATTATTTAAACATTTTCCACTCCAAGTAATTTCTTACTCCCTGTAGTTATTTGTCAGTTGATTTTTTTTAATTACAAAATAACACTTGTTCATTTTAAAACTTTAGACAATACAGAGGGGATAAAGAATAATGTGCAAGCAAAAAAACCTCAACTACCTTTTACTAACTTAACTCCAAGGGGGTAATCACTGTTCTCCATTGAATATGGCAACATACATATTTAAATGTGGCAATCACCTCTGCTTACTCAGTAAGGAGACTCTATTTGACACCTGCACTGTAAATTTCTTTAGTACCTCCATAAGATGCTGTTTCTTACCACTCCCTGTTCCTTTGGATGTATTTGGTTTGGCTTGGCTTGGTTTGGTTTTGGTTTTGTTTGGGGCTTTGGGGCTCTGGGGGCTTTCTTTGCTTTGCTTTGCTTTTTTTTTTTTTTTTTTTTTTTTTTTTTTTATGGCTGGTAAAGTAGCAAAGTATATCTCTGTGAGCCTGGACACCAGGCCTGCAGCGAGACATGCCTGAGTGTCTGGGGCTGGGCTCCATTTTCAACAGGTTGTCCTGGGAAAGTGGAAACTTTAGAACAAAGCTGACGGAACAGCATTTTCTGTGCCTTGGACAACGATGGGGGCTTTCATTATGTCCAAGTGCTCAATTTTTCTACTAAGAGAGGATAAACGCTTTCAATTATGTGAATTCCTGTCAGCGGGGCAACAATAGGCATGGATACAATTCTATAGCTCTTGAGCAATACAAAGTATGTCCAGGGATGGAAGGAGGGACAAAGAAAAACAGCTCTGCCTCGAAATAAAGTGCAAAGTGAGAGTCGTTTATCGGCAAAATGCTGCAAAAGTGCATTAACTGAAAATTTTAAGCAAATAAGTTGTACACTATTTCCCAGTGACTTTCCATACTTCCCCAGACAGCTCTGGTGAATTCATACATATCTAGGGAATCTTACTCGCTGAGGGTTTTCCTTACGTTTTTGACTGGTTCTGTTTTCCTCTTCCAGCCCTTTCTCTCTCTCTTTTTTTTTTCTCTCTTCTTCAAACTTTTTTCTTTCCACTCTGAATATTCACATCTTTTTTGTTGTTGTTGTTCCCTTTTGCTTCAAACTAACCATCTCCAGGTGCAATTTGTAATGAAGATAGATCCCTGCCTGTCATCTGTCCAGGACCTATTATGATAGAATATTTAATAAACGCCAGACTCAACTAGAATAATGATAACAAAATTAAACGTGATCATTTATGCAAAATTAGTTATCTCAAAGGTATTTTTGTTTAAGAGTTTGACATAGGAGGCTGAAGAGACAATTCAATAGATAAATCACTTCTCACATAAAGCCGGTGACCTAAGCTTAATCCTCTATCTTCTTTGTCATTTAATATTCTTTTCTCCAGTTTTATATTTAGTGATAGTTATATTAAATTAAGTATTAGTTACAGTTACATATCAATTATGTGCAATAACTGGAGTGTTATTAAAAAACAGTGGAAATTAGCCAGGCAGTGGTGGCACACGCCTTTAATCCGGCACTTGGGAGGCAGAGGCAGGTGAATTTCTGAGTTCGAGGCCAGCCTGGTCTACAAAGTGAGTTCCAGGACAGCCAGGGCTACACAGAGAAACCCTGTCTCTGGAAAAAAAAACAGTGAAAATTATGCCTCACAATTCATGTAACCATATTTATAATTACATACAATAAAATAATATATCATAAAATAATAATATAATAAAATTTTCAAGAGTGCTTTACCCTAATTTAATAAATGTTTATAATAAAATCTCTCCCAACAGAATTGTTTTCCAATTTTAATTTCATTAACATTCTAAGTTCAGCTGTGAGAAATATGGCAAGTGTTCCATGATCATCTTATTTATAAATGAATAATTAAGAGTGCATTCATATCCATTAGACTGCCACGAAAAATCATCTCAGCTCATCACAGAAGCAAAAACTTCTTTGACAGACCTACATGCCACTGCCTGGCTCTAGTCCGCCCAGACAACATAACCTGAGTTCTCCCCAGAAATCTTATTTCCAAGTCCTCTCTAAGAAATATCCTTACATCTCACAGCCATCTCTTATCCCTGTTCAAAGGACTCCAGATCTTGTTTTCTTGGAAGCACACTGACTGACAGGAATGTCGCCATGGGAATGCAGCTCCCACTTGGACATCTTCATGGGGACATTTTATAGCAACCTAAACTTAGCACCACCCTGACTGTAAAGTCTTCAGATGGAGACTCTGATATATCCAGACCATTATTTGGTCCAGGGATGAGAACTTCACTTTAGCTGAATTCATCAGACCAAATGGGACTACTAACATCCCGTGCTTTTTGCAACTTAATCATGTCCTCTTGTGAACGTGAACCAAAACCATGTTTCTAGAGACTGGTGGGGACATCCTATGACAGTGTGGTGGCCCCACCTGGGATACAATAGATACAGGGAACACAGCAGAGTAGAAAGCTGAAAGCAACCCAGAGCTTTGATAACATTAAGTCAACGGATCAATCAGCCAGAGATTCTAGCCTGCTGCACGCCACATCTGGAACATCTGCTTTGTGAGCTGAATTTCTAATTGTCAAAAACAATTCGGCTTTGTTGTGTGTGTGCTGACGTGCACACTAACTGATCTCTCTTCTTGTGAACAGGAGGCTATTGAGGAAGGGGGTGGTACAAGCTTTGGGGAGAGCACTGAGTATACTAACCAGTCTTTAAGATTACCAAGAAGAAGGATTTCCCATTTGCAAATAAACTTAACCTTAAGCTTACTTGTGCTGAAAGAATTCTTCCTGTGAAAGTCATGGGGTGGCAGAGTGAAAGACTGCATTTATTTCCGTTTCTTACTCTGCAAATGTTCCTCCACTGGGCTGGTGCTTAAGAAGGCTGTGTAAATTAAATAGGACCATCGGTTCTCTGAGAACCAAGACTACATCATGAAACTGTAACTTCAAAACATAGGCTCCCTCTGCTATCTTCCATATATAGGCTTGGCAAGATCCAAACGTAATACATAAAGCTGGAGTGCCACTGTTTAAAATGGTGGGGATTGGTATGTGTCGACCACCACAACCTGGCAAAGGCATCATGGAAATAGGAAATAGTGATAATACACACACAAGCGTCTATCTACTACCCACTGTGTGCTGGTGGTATGCACAGTTTTAGACCCAGGAATCTTTGCTCTAGGAATCTCCTAAAAGCAAAATGCAGGCAGAGTCTTTGCAGAGGAAGTGAAGACCTAACCTATGTGTTATTTAAAACAAAACAAAACAAAACAAAACAACGACTTGAATAAGTTCCAGTGATTACATGTACACTGTATGTCATTGCACTGAATTAATGCTGAGGAGATACACTTAAAAGGATATATAAGGTAATCAAAAGTTGAGAAATGTAACTCAGGGTTGACAATATGGCTACTTGGTGAGTTAAGACACCTGCTGCCAGGAATGAGGACCCAAGTCCAAGGCCCCAAAGTTGCCACATGGTGGAATGAGAAAACCGACCCTTGCAAGTTGTCTTCTGATGCGTGCAATGCACACGCAACATCAATAAATTAAAATGTAATATTTTTAAAAGCATAATAAGTGATACACTGTATTGAAAACTATAAAACAACTCCATACAAAGAAATCAGGCAAAATCCACATTAAAGGTCTTCAAGAGATAACTGTGAAGAGGATAGGATTTGGCAAGAGCTTAATTTTTCCTTACTTCTTTTTACAACTAAAATTCTTGTGTTTCTATCTGATAGAATGAAAATAAAGAAAATATCTAGAGCCGGGCATGGTGGTGCACACCTTTAATCCCAGCACTCAGGAGGCAGGGGCTGGCAAATCTCTGAGTTCAAGGCCAGCCTGGTCTACAAAAGTGAGTTCCAGGACAGCCAGGGCTACACAGAGAAAGCCTGTCTCGGAAAAAAACAAAAAAAAAACAAAAAACAAAAAACAAAAAAACAAAACAAAACAAAAAAACAAAAAAAAAGAAAATATCTAATATGGGGGACCTTTGGGATAGCATTGAAAATGTAAATGAGGAAAATACCTAATTTAAAAAAAAAAAAGAAAATATCTAATAAAAAAAAGTCGATTGTCCCACAGGGCTTATCATTTGACTCCTTGTATAAGATCCAGTTGAGGCCTTTGTAAGAAAGTTTTAGTCACTGTATAATCAATAACCGGACTTTTGGGCCTGTACAGTTCAGGGAGTCTCATGAACTTTGGATAAGGAAAAAAACTGTCTTCATTCTTCCTAACTTTTAACTGGAATTTGTCCAGTTAAAAGAATGTGTCCAGGAGCTGTCTCTCCCTTGCTTGTCTTTCAAATCACGCATACTTGATGATCCTTCCTTGAAATATATTTACTTACCACTAATTTGAAATTAACATTATATCCTGGTCTTCTTCTTCAGTTAGGAACACCACTCTGGGAAGACGTTCACAGCCTTCCCATGACAGTCCAAATGGTCCAAGACATAAACTAAGTCCAGATGAGGGGTGTGGTCCCCTGAGTCACCCAGTATAAAGAGTCACTTGGGAAAGCAGGTGGGGAATGTTTGCACTAGAATTTCTATGACAGAAGAATAAACTTGGTCTTAAGCTGAGGTTTATAGAGTCCTTTATTCTGTAGCTGTCCTACCCTGATGAATGGAGAGAAGAAAGTTGTAAAATTGAGCACTGTGTGTATGGGAAGGTGAATATGATTATTAAGAATAAAGAGAAAAGTGAAAGTGCATTTTTGAGCGGTTGCTACATTTTGGAGATGAACACAGGTAAGAAAGCAGAAGGACACATGGCCCTTTCGAATGACGCTCTCTCGGGAGATTATGGAAATCAGACACCGTATTTTCTGTTCTCTGGTGCCTTCATAGACAATGAGTCCTTGTCAGGAGTGGCCACTGAAAGCAGGAACCATCAAAGGACTTCAGCAGAGTTTTCTCTGCCAAATCTGTCATTTACAAGATGACAAGGATGGCTTCGCTCTTAGACCAGTTTCTTCATTTTATAAAGTGCTCTGTGGTTTGTAAAAGTTAATATAAGCAAATATATGGTAACAGTCCTAATAGAGCTCTCGGCATGTGCAAGCTTGGATGGACGGCTCCCCTTTCCTATCTTTTCTCTCTGCTGTAAGCCATTAACAGTCCATCTCGTACACTCAAGCTTAAAAGAATTAAAGAATATATTAAGAAAACATTGATTTTTTTTTCTCCTTGAGTCAAAAGCATAGCACTTTAAACTCATTATATCAGGTACAGTACAATGTTGGCATGAAGCTAAACTAAGAAAAATTATGATTAAAATTCAAATAGAGCATTGAGGTTGTGCTGGGGGAACAGAATGAGGAAAAATTACCGAAAAGGGAGCCTGTAATTTAAAACTGTCAGTCAAAGGGAATCGTGACATCGGCAAACAGTTTGCTGGGTTCCACACAGGACTCTTGTGGTAAGCATGCATGTGTGCCAGTCCTAGGGAAACCCAACTGAATTTCTCCATCTCTTTCCTTGGTGCTTTATTCCTTACGTAATGGTCTCTTAATCTTATCGCCAACGTGATGGGGAAGGGTATTTCTAAATGCAAAGAAGCGAATTTTAAAAATATTATATTAGGTTCACTTAATGTCTGATGTGGAACTCTGAAAAACCCAGTTACAAAATCGAGTGGAAAGTGAAAATATAGGATAATACTGTCTCTGCATGGGAGACTGAAGCTTCCTCCTGTCCATTCTGATCTCCGAGGGAGGGGTTGCCCAGGAAAGATCACGGAAATGCTAAGGGATAGGATGAACGCCTGACCTCTCTTCTACCTCGCTCTACACCCAGCAAGCGGTGAGCACCTCTCCGGGGAGGAGGCAAACGGATTGTTTCCTGAAGCAGTGGGCAGAACAACGAAAGAACTGACAATATTCCGACTTATGCTTCCAAAGAATTTTCTAGAGAATATAATTCTTTCTACGAAAACTGCAGGACTCTAAGGAGAAAGGACTCATACCGTCAAGAAGAAAGTGCTGCCACCTACAGGAAAAAGACCAAACTAGCGTCTGTAGGAAAGGGTGGGAGGTGGGGAGGGCAGGGAGAGGAAGTGGCAAGCCTCCAGAGGAACGAAAACTGCCTTCAAAATCTTAAACCTAGTGGATCCTATGTCCTTGCTATCCCATTTCACATACACCAACCACCTGTGGCCAGCAAGTGCTTAAAATATGGGTTGTCTGGCCAAGTCTGTGTTATTCTTAAGCCTAATAGTTTAGTTGATTAGACCACTTTTCAACCCAATAATAAAGCCAACATAGAATTTTTATTTGTTAAGTAAATCAAAACCATGATCAAGAGACTATGTTGACCTTTGACCTTTTCTGAGCACAGACCATTTTCCTGTGATAAAAATTTAGCTTGGAATTGGTGTTCAATAATTAAAGGATGTCGGCTACCACATTCCGGTTCTGAGGTCAGAGCAGTACTATTGTGAGATCTATCACTATGTCTTGCATTGCTACTCAAGGTACAAAACTGCTTATCAATATAGCAGAATTTGTAAGATTTTATCCAATTTTGTATCTGCTAATTGCCATAGCAAACATTTCAGATGTAAATAACACTTGATAACCAGATATATATCTGACATGTATATATATACATATATATGTGTATATATATATATATATATATATATATATATATATATATATTCAGATATATAGGCATATATATGTTGTGTGTATACATATTACATATGTATGTACATTATATGTACATACATATTTATTCATATATGTGTGTATATACTTATGAAGAGACACCTGCTGTGTTCTTCTTTCCATTAAACACTAATTACAAGGCTTACAATACTCGGGTACCTGGTTTCCTTCTGTGCCAACCCTTGAATAAGTCACTACAAGTTTCTGTACATAACTCTTTAGGTTCTGCTATTAAAGTAAATTTGAGATTTCAAGCTGTTATGCAAGACAATACTTAAAAACTAAGATATGCTTCTAATAATTCCAATATTTTAGTTTACTTTTTCAAATTTCCTAACTTTAAAAATCTCCATTGAAGTCAGACATTTCTAATAAACACTTTGCATTTGACTTGGGAAACGGAATTACTGACAGTACAAAGCAAAAAAGAAGTGATATTCTCAATCATTTTATGATGACTACAAGTTAAAATTGTGATGCTTTAACTGTGCTTTTCGAGTAAAATATATTATAAAGATCAATTTATTAGTATCTCTCTTTTTTTTTACTTTTATAAAATGTAGTCACCAAGACATCCTAAATGACATGTGGCTGACATATTTCTATTGCACAGTGACATTCTAATTGAGTTGAAGTCAGAGAAAGAGATAGGTAAAGTTTGTTTTGCTAACACCGTCACTTCAAGCGACTGTGTCTACAAACAGCCTTTGCTCTCAAAATGAACCTGCCTTTATTTTATTTTTATTTTTATCTTATCTTATCTTATTTTATGGGCAGAGCCTCATTGGATAATACAGTCAAGGTTGAAACTCTTGATCCTCTAGCCTCTGCATGCTAGGTTGATAAGCATATGCCACTATACCCTGGAAGATTAATTGTTTTCTTTTAAGACAGGCTTTCACATAGCCCAGGCTTACTTCAAACTTACTAGGTAGCTGAAGCTAAGCTTGAACTTTTGATCCTCCTAACTCCACCCCCGAATGCTGAGATATCGGGTTTGTGCAATCATTCCCTAGAAAGAAGATTAATTTTTAAAACATGCAGCAAGCAGTTTGAATAGGTTAATATAACACAATTTTTAGAGGAAATAACCTAATTCCATCTTCAGTGATTATCACTGTAACTAATGAATATCTTTAAGTGGTAGGAAATTTAATTTTAATGAATTCAATCACATGATCATTTCTATCAGAATTAATGAACTGCTAACACCTTTTTATAGAAATTCGATTAAAATTTTTCCTGTTCCATTTCTTCCATAAATTTCCAGCATTATTGCTCCAGATTGATACCTTCTATAGATCATAGCTACATCAATCATGAAGGTGATAGATAGATAAATGATAGATATACAGACACATAGATAGATAGAGATGGATGGATGGATAGAGAGAGAGAGAGAGGGAGAGAGAGAGATAGATAGAAGATATACAATGATGATAGATATGATAGATAAATGATATATCAATAGATAAATAGAAGATAGATGATATGCAACAGATGATAGATGATACATAAATGGGTATAATAAATGATAGATATGATAGATAGATGATAGAAGAAAAATAATAGATGATAGATAGATAGATAGATAGATAGATAGATAGATAGATAGATAGATAGATAGATAGACAAATGATAGACTAATATAGACAGATAAATGATAGACAGACAGACAGACAAGTAATAGATATACAGACAATTGATAGATAGACAGACAGACAAATATAGGCAGATAAATGATAGACAGACAGACAGACAGACAGACAGACAAGTGATAGACATACAGTCAGACAAGTGATAGATAAGTAGATAGATAGGTAGATAGATTGATAGATAGATAGATAGATAGATAGATAGATAGATAGATAGATAGATAGATGCCATCTCTCACTGGTTTTTATATTGTAGAACCTACTGTATGTTCTCCTGGGTCCTTTCCTGGTCCTCAATGTCTGAAGTCCTTTTCCACAGTACGAACATATCTGTTACCAAATATGTCATTTTTCAATCTACAAATGCCATGCTTCCCCTTCCTCCTTTCTCATATCCCATTGGTAACATGTTCACCTGTTATCCAACAGGAAAATAAAACAAAACCAATCAGACAGGCCCTCGATTCAGCCACCAAATCCCCACATAACGATACCATGTCCAGCCGTCTGGGTCTGTTTGCCCAAGACAGTCCTTGTGTGCGTACTGAAATTCTTACCTTCCAGGAGCCACCTCAGCCCTACACACAGCAAGACTGTTGGAAGCCCTTCCTGAGTCACTCAGTCTTGAACACAGAGTAGGACTTTAGATTCCTTCCTTGCCAGCCAGGAAAGCAAATCAAGAGGGTGTTGGGTGTTGCAACCACCTCCGAGCAGTCAGTGTGCTGCCCTGCTGACCTTGCCCTCTGTCCTCTCATCCACATGGCTGCCCTTTTCTCCGTTGCCAAAATTCTAGTAATGTTCCAGGCCTCGGTGTCTCTCCAAGACCATGCTGGTTCCCTGAGGTTAAGCTAAATTGTACTTAGCACAGTGTATTTTAATCTTCTGTCTGACCCCCAAAACTCCCACCTTGATGTCTGGCTATTCTTTGAGACTTTTTTTTTTTTTTGCTACATATATGCCAAATTTGTGACTTAATGAAGGTTGTGTGTCTTGAAAAGCCACTGTACTCTTTTTAACTTCCTTGGCTTGGCTTTCTGCCAGCTAGTAGCCCTCCTCTTCTAGTATAAAAAGCAACAACCCGCTGTCAAGATGACATGTCTGTACATTTTTGCAGTACTGGTGAACCTTGCTCTGTTCTTAACCCGTCTAATGCAATGGGTAACACCACTACCGAGTCAGTCAGTAAGCTAACATCTCTGTCAGGACACAGAGACACCTGTGATATAAACACTCAAAACACAACAGCAACAATAACATCCAGAGAAGCAAACCAAAATACTCTCACTTTCCTTTTGTAGGCAGGTGGTGGTTTCTACCTGACATCTATCCTAAGATCACACATGGAAGGAGAGAACTAACTCTACAAAGTTGTCCTCTGACTGCCACACAGGCACTGTGGCACGGACATGGGACCACATGCACACATTCACACACATGACCAGAAGCATTTTAAAGAAACACAATGCCAACATATGAAATGGGTCATTCTGTCTCATGCAATGGAAATCTCAGATATACTTTGTGCTTGGTTTTCCCACCCACACAGTATACTTTGTTGAGTTTGTCATCATTGTTGTTCTGGTGGCTGCTCTTGCTCCTGGGTTTGTGGTAATTTTCATTTTCACTCTCTCTGATGACAAGAACACTCACGGGAGATTAGGAAAAGCAGCTTCAAATGTTTAACCCTGCCAGAAAATCAATGTGGAACTTGAATGAGTCACCACCCCTCTTCACCCCACTTTCCCCTTCTGGAGGATAAGTGATTGGCATTCTCCAACATCCTCTGGAGCTCAAACACGCTACAATTTTCTGATTCTAAGCATGTCATTACTGTTGCTTCTCTTGAATCATGGTAGAACAAGTTATAAAGGACAAATTGGTAGAAGGTTCCTAAATAGATGTATATAAAGGGACAGAGGTGACAGGCATATTTTTTAAGTAGTCCTGATAGAGACCCTGTGAGGCCTGGGTCATAATAAAGCAGTTTGCATTTTAGCACGTTTGCTGGCTATATTTAGGAACACCAAACAAGTCAGCCCGTGCCTAACAAAATTGCACAGAAATCTCTACTAAATTTCTAACATACATTTGTCTCTAACGAATGCTAAATAGTCAAGACACAAGATGATGAAGAGTTTAGATGCCACAAACATGCAATACTCTGGGGGACTCAGGAGAGTACAAAACTTGGCAGTTCTGAGGTCCCCAACAGGTGACGTAAATGTTTATAGACTCTCTCATTTGGGGATGCAGCTGAGGGCAAATGCTATCCAACATGGAGCCCTCAAAAAGACCTCTATGTCTAAAAACACATTTAAACATTCCTCAAGGTCAGCCCTTGCCTCGGTACCGGAAATGGGTGATGTCATTCTTAGAATATCAGGTTTTCTGGAAAGCTACCTGCCATCCCAGTTCTCCACCCCTCACCCAGAGGCATTCCCTCAGCACCACATGTTCTCAGAATCTAGACCTCCATCTTAGCCTCACTCTAGCTGGATGTGAGGAAAGAGATCTGGGAAAATAGAAAAAAGCAAAGGGCCACACGAGACAGCTGGGCAGAACAGCAGCTGGAGGGCTTGGCGATGACAAGCACTCATGTGCTGGCTCCTACACAGGGCAGTCATTTGGACAGTAACTCTGAAGTCAGGACCTGAGGACTGAGGCTAGCTCTGGCCCAGCTTTGTCTCATGCATTTCCTCCAGACTCACAGGGCCTTGCTTTGGCCCCTTTGAAACCCAAGAAAGGAAGATGAGAAGAAAAGTAAGAGACAAAAGAGATGGAAACTTTTTAATATGTGCTTTTAAACCTCTTTATAGAGATGAGTAATAAAATGACCAGGGCCAGCAGACACAGTCAACCTTTCCACATTTTCTCTAAACAGTTATAAAACTGAGAGTCTTGTAAGGTCAGAGTTAAAGAAATACAGTCTTGTTTTGTAATTTAAATGGTGTTTGACAGAATGATAAAATAGTCTCAGTACTAGAAAAAGATGTGTTCAGGCACACAGGCTTGATTGAGAAGGGATGATGGAGCCCACTCTGGTGATCAGGAAGAACTGAGTTCAACCTGGAGGCTGGGCAGGGCTGCAAGCCACGAACTCCCCCTCCCTTGCACACACACATCCCTTCCTTCTCCTTGAGTCAAATGATAATGAATTATGACATTTAATTTATGGTAAGGAAGTATCATGTATTGTTCTCAAAATACTCAGAAAACAAAACATAAATTGAATGCCTACTATGTGCCAGCATCTGTCCTAAATATTAGCAACATATAATTGGACAAAACAGAATTCTGCCCTTATAGTTGTTCCATTCTACTTTAGGGTAATGGGTAAGTTTATATATATATATTTTTAAAAAGTGTAATTTAGGTGAGCAAAATATAAAAATAAATAAATAAATACATGGAACAGAGTGAATTCTAAAGCAAGTTTGGGAGATACAGAGACAGTTTCCACTTTGGATAAAATCATCAAGGTGAAACTGGAATCATTACCTTATGGAGAGAGAGGAACACGGGATGTGTTTGAGGAGACAGCAAATGAAAAAGTTCTGGACCAGAGGTACATCCATTTCACTCAACCAGCAGCCAAAGAGACCAGTACCCTGAAGCAGAGAGAGCACAAATCAGTAAGGAGTCCAAGGGAAGCCGGATATAGTGGCACACAACTGGGACCCCTGTGTGTGGGAGGCCACCGTGAGTTTGAGGCTAGCCTGAGCTATAAAGGAAGACCCTGTCAGAAGGAAGGAAATAAGAAGAAAGAAAGAAAGAAAGAAAGAAAGGAGGGAGGGAGGGAGGGAGGGAGGGAGGGAGGGAGGGAGGGAGGGAGGGAGGGAGGGAAGAAGACAGACAGGAAGAAAGAAGAGGAGAAGAAGGAGGAGAAGGAAGAAGAAGGAGAAGGAGGAAAAGAAGAAGGAGGAGGAGGAGAAGGAGAAGAAGAAGGAAGCGGGTAAAGGGGAAGAAAGAAGGAAGATAAAGAAATGGAACCGTCCAAAGCATGAAGATGACATGGTGGTAGTTTGCTTTGTGTGAACTTAGAGGTAACCTGGAAATACTGAGTAGTCCCTATACCACCCGGCTTCTATTTCAACATAATAGAGATGATTATTTTCTGACAGGAAAGAAAGGTAAAGGATGCAGATTCAAGATGGCACAATGCTCCAAACAGGGAACAATGAAATCTGAAATAAGACTGAAGAATACCTGTCATAGGCTACATTCTAGGTGCATTCTTATAAGACCAGCAGAATTCTGTGCTCTCTGGGTAAGCAGTGTGGATTAGAGGAGCCAAGAATTATCCCCACAAGTTTGGCTGTGCCTGAAAGGACCTTCTACAAATCAAAGTGAGATCCACTATGTGATGAGGGCCTTCCAAGAGAGACTAGAGATCTGTTTTATACACATACTATATAAGAAAGCTTTAGAAAAACTGGGAAAGATGTCAAGAGAACAGTTGGATGGTCAGGGCTAGTGTCCTGAGCCATGGCTGTTACTTTAAACCAGGTGTGAAAGATACACTGAGAGAAGAGAAAGGACTGGGCCCCAGGGAGTCCCATTCTTAAAGGCTTTGGAGAGTCATGCTTGGGGCTAGGGCTGGGGCTGAGGCTGGGGCTGGGGCTGGGGCTGGGGCTGGGGCTGGGGCTGGGGCTGGGGCTGGGGCTGGGGCTGGGGCTGGGGCTGGGGCTGGGGCAGGGGTGAGGGAGAGGGCAAGGGTTAAGATATAACCAAGAAGAACGGAAGTAAGGAAGGTCTCTTGATGGCAAGAGTGAACCAGTGTCTAATTTAGATTAAGTAGGGAAAGGACTTCCTCAGACTTAGCACCTATCACAGTTAACATCGAAGAAGACCAACAGCCTACATGGCAACCAACTTTCAAGAAATAAATCAAACAATTCCAGACAAATAATTGTAGATTATAGAGGAAAGATTATTATCTTCAATTACTCTTCATCTTTTAAATCTTTCCTCTCAGTCCAAAAGTTGGATAGAAGCATCATTCTCTTTTGAATTCCTACCAGTGGGAAAACTTAATAAAAGACGGACATTTTTACATCTTTTCAAGGAGTGACTTAATACTAATCCTCTTAGCTAATCGTGGGGAGTTTTACATATGAGCTACAGCTATATTTTTTCCTATAATGTGAAAGTTACAGGTGGCTTTATTGTTTTATTTATTATTGATAAATTTAACTTTCTTTTCCAGATTATAAGTCTGAGGCACAAATTTATTTCCAGGTACTTTCGTGATGTTAAATTTTTTTCTTAAATTGCTTGCACATCCCTGAAGATTCTCACTGACTATGTGAATGTTTTCAATTCCCCAACTCTGAGTCTCCCCACATATGTGTTCTGCACTGTCCTAAACAATTTGATCAGGGTTAGAACATTTCACTCATTCCACCAAGCAGATCCACGTCATGGAGGGACAATAATGGATTCTGACAGTGTGCCGGAAAGAGGGACAGTGGGCAGGTGTGGACACTAGTAAAAAGAGACTGCCGTTTGGAAACTTAACCTCAGGCTTCCATAATTTCACACATAAGCCAGGAGTGGCACAATCTAGAAATCTCACACAGACAGTCTTGCCAGACTTTCAACACAACTAGATAATCTCATGCTAAGTCAACAAGCACCTTTGGCAGCATCAATGCACCCAAACTGGTGGAAGTTGACCCATTAGAAATCAGACAAGAGAACTCAATTTTGAGAAGAGCTTGCAATCTACATAATTTTCCCCAACTCTTTTGTTTTGGTTTGGTTTGGTTTTGGTTTTTTGTTTTGGTTTTGGTTTTGGTTTTTTTCAAGACAGGGTTTCTCTGTATAGCCCTGGCTGTCCTAGAACTCACTTTGTAGACCAGGATGGTCTTGAACTCAGAAATATGCCTTCCACTGCCTCCCAGGTGCTGGGATTAAAGGCGTGCACCACCACTGCCCGGCAACTCTTTTCTATATAAAAAGGATTGTCTGGTTCTCAATGGTTAGCCCTACAAACCAATGTGGTTTGGATTCTTTACAATGGGAGGTCATAATCTGAGAGTCACAGACGGTCAACAGTTGAAGAAGTCACACCCCGACTATGATATTAGTGGACTGAGCGCATTAAAAACTTGAGGCTGTAATATCTCAGGAGGGGGATCCTAGAGTTCTGATGAGCAAATGGTGAAGAGTAATACTACTCTTGTTCTGTAAGAGGACCTGGGCTCCACTCCACACGGAGACTCACAGCCGCTGTAACTCCAGTTCCAGGGGATCTAATGCCCTCTTAAGGTTTCCACAGGGTCCTGAATGAGCATGGTACACACACGTACACTCACTCACACATGTACATGTTAAATAAATAAATTAGTAAATAAATAATGTTTTTTCTTAAAAGAAAGAAAACTACAAGGAAGCCAGCGTGCTACCCCCAAAGCATTCAGGAACTTTTTTTAATTGTAAATAAACATAGAAATGGGAGTATCAAATGTCTAAAGGAGAAAAATACTGAAAACAGTGTTTTAAAAGTATTATGTGTTGACGGTAGCATATTTGGTTGGGGGGGCAGGGGAGAAAGAGAGGGGGTAGGCACTGTGCACATGTGGAGACAAAAGGGGCATTTGTGGAGTCATTTCTCTCCTTCCATCTACTCTGTTTCTGGACATCAGACTCCTGTCATTTGGCTTATTCAGCAAGTGCTCTTTATCTGCTGAGCCATCTTGCCAGCCTGACAGAGGCTCTTGAATAGTATACCGCAGTTCTTTCCATTGTATTGATTTGACACCTTGAAAGAAGAACTTGAAAAGAATACTCTTTTGCTACATATTTGCAGTTCGGGGCTATCATTTTTTATCATCCCCGTGACAAGTCTGGCAGCAAACCCCACACATGTTGGGAGCCGGGAGCAGTGTTATAATTTCTAAGGAGACAGCTGCAGTATCAAAATGATCATAGTCAAAAGCAGGAAGTGATCAAAGGGAAACAGCATTTCTAAATTCTGCCATTGGAAAGAATCTTTCCCCAAGCAAGCCCCTACATTCTAAGTCAGTATCAATAATCAATCTCAGAATGTTCCCAGGCACCCTTACTAAGTTTTCTTAACGCCCAGAGAATGAGGAAGTTTTTTGTTATTTAAAGTAAAAATAAATTACATTAAAAATCAGCCTTAAAAGGGACAGAATTCTGAGCAACATCAGGTTCTGGCTCTCACTGCTAATTGGAGTGACTGCTTTTAGCAAACCCCATAGCCGCTAAAAGCCTCTGTTGCTACGTGACTCCTTCACCAGCACCAAGGACACAATGCTATTGGCTGTCTTCTTCCAGAGCCACAGCTACAAAATTTGCCAACCAAAATAGGGAGCCAATTCCATTGCTCAAACATAGGGAGAAAAATCTTAAAGATGTCACTGGAAGAAACTGCAGACATATTTCCGTCTGAGTGGCTTGGGTAAAGTAGTCGACCCTTACAAGATACTGTTTGAAACTGTGTATGATGTGGAGCTGCCTACAAAATGAAAAGCCATTAGCCCATTCTTGGTTACCTTCTTGCCAGGGCACCAACCAGCTGGTGCACTGCAGTTTTGGAAAAATACTGTGAACCTCTGTGTCAACAACTGTGTTTCTGTAGGATGCTTGTTCTGAGAAGGGTAAAGTTTTACTTTAAATTGGATCGAGTTTTATTAGTTAAGACTCCTGGCTTGGATATCAACTCTCTGTTGGGGTGTTTTGGTGTTTTTGATTGGTTGGTTGGTTGGTTGGTTGATTTTTGTCTTGGTGTTCCTAAATTTGCAGCTTCATTCATATATGCTGGCTTCTTTAAAAAAGAAGAAGAAGCAGAAGAAGAAGAAGAAGAGAGAGAGAGAGAGAGAGAGAGAGAGAAACTACATTTGAACAATACTCCTCAGGAATGATTTCATGAACCATTCAGGGTTCGACAATACTTTTCTAGAAACCTCATTGGTCTCATTCATTTCCCAAGATTCTTAGCTACATGTGTTGTGCTATGACTAAACTATTAGAAAGAAGTTACTGAGAATAAGTGGGGAGGGAAAAATCCAAAACTGGTATCACTAAAATGGACCCCACTTTTCACCCAAACAGTGTCATTCCCTTCCCCAGAATTAAGGACCAGACATATGTAAATATTATGCAAATGAGCATATATTCACTCTTTCGTGGCTGTGACATATCATAGCCCCCAGGATCCCTAACAGCTAGCCTTTCCCTAAAGAAATCTACACCACGTATTTTAGGCATGCTTGTCTGAGCTTGAGCCCACTCAGGCTGAACGAGAAAACAACTTAAATATCTAAGTCGTCTCCCAGATGCCGGCCTGAGTGTCTGGTACGAGTGCAGAAGCCAGTGAAACATCGGGTCTCTGAGTCATGTCTACACTGCAGCTCCACGGAAGCAGTTTCCCAGGTTTCTGTTTTCTGTGGGTTGGGTTTTGTATTCTTTTCCTTACTTGGGTTTGCTTTGCAGGTTTCTCCTCAAATCAACCCCCAGCTCTTAGAACAAATGTTTACCAAGCCAAAGAAAATGCCCTGCACCGCACCTTTGTTTCCCCCATTGAGACAGTGTGTTGTTGTTTTTGTTTTCTTCTTTTCTTTTAATCACAGCCACAAAATTAGGCCTGATTTCCAGAACAAAGCCAACCTGATTGGCACAGACTTCTCAAATCTTGTCTCTTGGGAAATTACACATTTAGAGCAAAACAAAATCTGCCTGAAAAGGTCTTATTTTAGGGTCAGCATTAAAAAGAGGCCTCAACTTCAGGAAAATCAGAGGATTGTTTCTCACCTTGAAGGCAAACCACTTTTGAAAGCCTGAGAAAATTATACCTAGTCATTTTAAATTGTCATTGAAAAGCTAGGAAATGGCTTCATTCCAGTATGTCTCCTTGGTGTTTCTGAAAGAAAGCCATAGGAGTTTCTTTAAAATCCCTAGAGAAGGGCTGACAAGATGGCTCAGCAGTTAAAGATGCTTGCAGCCAAGCCACCCATTCAGAGTTCAGTCCCCAGGAACCTTCTATTATTGTTCTGCTAAATGGACACCGTGTTAAAGCATCTCCTAATGACTTTTCATTACCCCCATAGCTTAGGGCCTCTCTTAACCCTCACCAGAGAAGCTTCTGTTTGCAGTAGACTCAGTTAACACAGACTGGTCAAGGTGCAGGGAATAAGAGACTATGGAATGTTCAGCCGTAAACAGGACACCTACATTACATCCGGTCCTCCCATGGCTCAGCGATCATTGAGGAAGATGAGGGGATAAAGCTTGTAAGAGCCAGAGACAGTGAGTAACTACAAGGAAACAGTGGGTTTTCCAGACACAGCAGTACAGTTGCACATGTGCTTGAACTTACAGTGTGCACCAGACCTGCACAAACTGGAGCCCATACCCAGCATGGGGTTTGCGACGTGGGCACAAAGTCCCATCCTTGGCTGAGGAGCTATTCACAATTGATAGTTGCTGGGAGAGGGAGAGTCCATTTTCTTTAAGTGTGTGTGGCCCCAGAGGGTGCTCACACACCTAAGAGTATGTGGGCAACACAAATTGGACTTGATGGTTCAGAAAGAGAGAGAGAGAGAGAGAGAGAGAGAGAGAGAGAGAGAGAGAGAGAGAGAGAGGGAGGAAAGGAACAGGAAGCTGTGCAGATCTAGAAGGGCATGTAGATTTGGGAGAAGATGGGACAGGGAAATGACGACAGTCAAAACCCATTGTACAAAATTCTCGAAAAACTTATTAACAAAGGAAACTGCAGAATCTGTTTATACATTAGCTCTCACTTGATAATAAAAAACAAAGGCTGATCTTTCCCGACGAATAAAACATTATGGTATGCAAAACAAGACAGACTAAAAAGCCATAGAGTGTATTGCTCCATTTCACAGAAAAATTCAAACCAGGACTCCACAGAAACAAAAAGAGATGCTGTAAATTAGAGTCTCATGGTGGCTGCACAGCTCTGGGCCTTTTGCACACTCCATGGGTGGATTTTAAGTCACCTGAAATGTGTCTTGACAAAACTGAACAATATCGTTTAGAAGTGTTATCCACCACGACTGCACATCCTCTTCACACTCATTCCTTGAAAACACAACCATGTGAGAAGACACTGGTTGAAAAGAAAAACAAGTAACAGTGGCTACTTTTAAATTCATAAATATCTACCACCCGGAAGGAAACAGCAAGCATTGATCTCTCTGAGACAACTCCATAGTAAGGAAAAGAATGTATCCAGGGCTTGCTTCCCACAGTGGCTCATTGGCCTGCTCAGTGGTTCATTCATTAAATACCCTTGCTGCCTCCTAGAACCTATCTGGTCTGTGCACATGTGTGCGCCTGTGCACACTGACTCTCCTGGACTTCCCTGAGCAATCACCATCTAGAGCATTCAGGATATAGAACATTTGCCTATCACTCTTTCCATCCATTGACCACTAAAAGACTGAGAGAAAAAAAAAAAAAAACACCTTTGATTTGCTCACATCGAAAATCAAAGCATCCAATAAAGAAAAGACAAATGTAGATAACCAGAGTAATGTGAAAATGGTACAACCAGCCTACGACATCCTGGCTGGTCCTAGAAAATCAACAGAAAAGCTCTCTTTAGCCCCTTCTTAGTATTTGACATTGCGGTGGCAAGTTATGTATATTCTTTTAAATTTGGTATTGATTGCCAACCTGATTGCATCTGAAATCAATTAAGAACCTCTGGGTAGGTCCGTAAAGACATTTCCATGAAGGAGTAGCTGAGGGGAGAAGCCCCTCTCCAGTGTGGGCAGCGCCTACAGTACCCCAGGTCTAAAGACATGTGAAGGCAAGGTTTTGGGCAAACTCTAACTTTGCTCCTTTCTGATAAGCATCGTCACCGCCACCGCCACCATCACCAGCACCAGCACCGCCATGCTTTTCGAGGTTTTGAGCCCAGCTTCCTCAGCCTTCCAACAGAAACTAAAAATCAGTCACTCTTCAAGAATTCTCCAGACCTTCAGCACCAAATTTGGTAGAGTTGAAGCATCCAGCTTTGTGAGCCGGGAGGTTCACAACGGGTCCCTAGCCTGGCTGGAATGTGGACAGCTCCTGGTACAGTTGCCAGTACTTCCTCCATAAGGCAATCTAGGAAACCTCTCTCCATAATACTATCCATTCTCTCGGCTCTGGGCACGGTAACCACCCTGACTACACAGCAACTCAATATTAGCTGTGTTTTGCAGATAAGACCTCTAAATCTATTGAAAATAATAACAAAAACAAACAAACAAACAAAAAACAAAAAAACAAAACAAAACAAAACAAAACAAAAACTTGTCCAGAGCTACCCAGCCAGTAAGAACAAAGCCAAGACTAGGAGAAAAAACCTTGAGTCCAGAGTCTAGAATTTGTGCTCTTAAACCCACTCTCCCTTCCCTTCCCTTAGTCCCAGTTTGTCATTAAGATTCTTTGTGTGTGTGTGTGTGTGTGTGTGTGTGCCATTTGATATGATACGAAAGGAGTCAGATCCCTGAAGAGTTACAGGTGGTTGTGAGCTGCCCAGTGTGGGTGCTGGGAACCAAACATGATGCCTTGGGAAGAGCTGAATCTGTTCTTAATCACTGACCCATTTCTCCCTGATATTTCTTTTAGCCAAGTTAAGACGTTCATGCAGTCACCTAATGTGAACCTTTCTCCACTGAAGACTTGTGCACAGACTTGGTGAGACTGACCGGCCTGCTATGAACATCCATCCACTTCTTAGCACATCAGATAAGATCACAGTCCCTACAGCACGGAGGTGACTTTCATAGGCATCTCTTCCCTGTACTTTGATATAAAATGGCCCCAAGGAATTAAAATCTGACTTTTGCACTAAAACACATAAACTGCTATAAACAAAAAGTATAAACAAACCTTTAGAGAAAATTATTGAAAACCCATACAGGAAATTTTTAATTATTGTCACAGAAACAATTTAATCATTCCCTTGATTAGTGGTGTCTAACATTGTAAGCAAAACACAAATCTAAGAATAAACATTTAAGTTAACCCAATGTTTTTTTGATTTAAATGGTTCTTTTTAAATACCAAAAAAATAAGGATGGTGTGTGTGTGTGTGTGTGTGTGTGTGTTCGTGCGCGTGCGCATGCGCGAGTTTCTGTGTTGCTCTCACTTGAAGCCAGGGCTTCCTGAACACCAGGCAAGCATAGAGGTCCACCCAAGGCCCATTGTTCCCTGGTAACGGGTCTGATACATTTTTCCCTGAATTGACCAATATTTTCCTGGAGCAGTATAAAATTATTCAATAACACAACAACTATCGATCTCCTATTTTTTTTTAGATCTGCAACATTCACTAACAGACAGCACTCTGTTTAAAAAGAAAGTAGAGGCTAGTAGAATTCATGCAGAGATCTGTCGGATCTTGTTACCACAAGAAGGATATCTAGAAAAAATACAAAGTATTGAGTTAGAAAGGGTCGGCAAACAGTGAAAACCGTAAATTGGCAAGTAGAAGCCGTTAGCTAAAAATTTCTCTATTATTTAATGAATTGAGTGTTCTCAGTCAACCTGGAAAGAAAGAAGAAGAGAGGAAGGAAGGAAGGAAGGAAGGAAGGAAGGAAGGGAGGGAGGGAGGGAGGGAGGGAGGGAGGGAGGGAGGGAGGGAGGAAGGAAGAGGGGAAGGAGGGGGAGAGGGAGAGGAAGAAGAGGATAAGAGAGAGAGAGATTCATTTTGACTAGCCGCATGCGTGCTACAGACCTTCAGCTTAAAGACATAGCCCATCTCTTCTTCCTCTAACACTCCCTACCATGTACTTAATTTGTATATGATATGCACATATACATGTTCATCTGTGCAGTGTATGATGGTCAGGGGTGGAAGTTGGCTGCCTTCCTCAATCTCTTTCCACAAGACTGGTTTCAAACAGCATTACTTTTGCTGCTGTGATAAAATACCATGGCTAAAAGCAGCCTATAGACAAAAATGTTTGCTTTCGCTTACACTGTCTGGAACTTAGAGCCCATAGTGTCAGGGATGGCATGGCATCCATCGTGTGAGCAGAGCTGGAAGCAGGGAGATAATGGCTCCACCCATAAGCAGAAAACAGAGAAAGGACAGGAAGTGGGGCTATGAACTCTCAAAGGCCACACCCCGTTAGGTGTCACCTCTATATTCTAAAGGTTCCATAACCTCCCCCAAACAGTACCATCAACAGGGGACCCAGTTTTCAAACACATGAGTCTACAAGGGGCATATCTCTCATTCAAGCCACCAGAATATCTCTCCCTGAACCTGGAGCACCCCACAAGGCAAGACTGGCTGTCCAGAACATTCTATGAATCCAAGTGTCTCCATCTCTTCGGCACGAGGTTTACTGACTTGCTCCACGCTCAAGCCCTCCTGCCTGGCTCTTTTCTGGCAGAACCATTTCTGCAGCACCTTAAACAGAATTTAATTAACATCTTATCTTTGTTTTCTGTTCCCAACCAGTAAGATCTGAAGACAGAAATCACACATTTCTTTGTATCTTCGACACCTAGCACTGTCATTCTTTCATTCATTCACTCACTCATTCATTCATTGTCATAATACTATTGAACACCTCTATATGCAGTGTTCTTTTCTAGGAGCAACTACCATCAGTGAAAAAAAATATGTTTACTCTAAAGTGACTGGCTATCGTGACTGTGGTTTTAATATGCTGAATTCAATGTATACACGAAATATTGCTTAAGCCTCATAATTATGACCCCCATGCTATAAAGGAAAAAAAAACTGGAGCAGAGAAAGTTTAAGCAACATTTTTAAAGAAACTGAAGGGACAAGACATCAACGTGAGCAGGCCAGCTCTTGAAATAGTGTTCACAGCCAATCTCTGTACGTGCTGTCACATGCACACTGCTGAGCTTCTCCATAGGGATAACCTGTATCAAAGGGCAAGATGGGAGTAATCGCAAGATGTGAACATCAGAGAGTTCTCTCTATCCTTGGTAAGCATGAGGCTTGGTACATCACAGGAAAACTAACATGGAAGTCCCTCATATCATTAAAAATGAGACTCAGAGTCTGGGGAGATGGCTTACTCCATGAAGTGCTTGATGCACAGTCATAAGGACCTGAGTTTGGATTGGCAGCACCCAGACAAAAAGCACGAAGTGTCAGCCTAGCCTTGCTATCCCAGCCTCAAGAAGACAGAGATAGCATTGTTCAATCTCAGATCGTTATCATCCAGGTTATTAGTTGCAAAATACCTAACAAGACACCTTTATCCATCTTGTGATTATAGTAGTGCAAAATATAGAATGTATACTTGCAAAAAATAAAGAAAGGGATGACGGAAGGAAGGAAGGAAGGAAGGAAGGAAGGAAGGAAGGAAGGAAGGAAGGAAGCAAGCAAGCAAGCAAGCAAGCAAGCAAGCAAGCAGAGGCAGAAGGATCTCTGGAGCTTCCTGACCACCTAGTCTAGCTGAATTCGTTGTGAACGCATACAGTACGAGACCTTCTTCCCAAAATAATAAGGTGGGGATCTATAAAGACACCTGATGTCAATTTCTGGCCTATATATACACACTGCACACTCACAAACACACACACACTCTAAAAATTGGTTTAAAATGAAAATCAGTCTTAGTGCCACATGACTATAATCGATGCACCTGGAAAGTGGAGGCCAAAGGGGTCAGGAATTGGAAGTCAGCCTCAGTTATATATCAAATTTGTGGAAAGCTTTGGCAGAAGGAGGAGGAGGAGATCGTTTCCCATGCTAAAAGATTAATAATATCATGCTGTGAGCCTGTATTAGGTCACAGGTGGTACGAGAACTAGAAAACAAATGAGAAATACTATGCCAAAAAGATAAGCAGAAGAGTGCAGAAAAGGACTTGATTAGTTCTATTTTTAAATGAGAAAGCTGTAGGATGAGAAACTTCTATGCCTTGTAAAGGAGATGGAGGAGAAAGGGGAAAGAGGCAAGAAGACAGGAGGAGGACTAGGCAGACAGGGAGATGGCGACAATTGGTGTGTGAGGAAGATGATGTAGGAAACTGAACATGCGCAGGTCAGAAGCAGGAGCCAGCCCCAGCCACCCCGCCCCTAAAGGATCCTGCTGGCTGGGAGGCTGACTTTGGCCACCAGCTGCAGTCCTATCTGCTCTGAGGGCCGTCACAGGTGGCGCTCTGAAAGGCTGCCTCTAAAGCATGGGTGGTCTTCAGGCCGGACAACAGCCTTGGTATTGTTTTTAGTAAAAGCCTGGAGGTCAAGGGGACAAGTTCAAATGCTAAAAATGTATCTCTCTTAGTAGAAATGTTATATTTTCTGTGAATTAAACAGAAAATGGAGCATTGTGGTTAGCACAAACATGCACACATAGACAAAGGCATGTCAGAAACATGTCCTCAACAATTGCTTAGCTTAAAAAAAATTACAGAAAATAGAGTTACCAAAAATAACTGAGGAAGGGCTAAGAAGACGCCTCCATCAGTAAACTGTCTTTCACACAAACGTGAAGTCCTAACTTCAGATTACCAGCATTCATGTAAAATGTGGGGTAATGTGCATCTCATTAACCAGCACAGAGGGACAAGGAGAGAGCTGGATCCCAGAGCTGGCTGGCTAGCCAATCGAGCCAATCGGTGAGATCCTGTCTCAGTGAGAAACCTTGTCTCAAAAGTAAAGAGGAGAGTGATGGAGGAAGTAACCAACATCAGTCTCTGGTCTCCATGTATGAACACACACATACACACACATATACTCATAAACACATATACACTCATATATATGTATATACATGCACACATTCATATACATGCATACACACACATACACTCATATACACACACTCATACACACACTCATATACACACATATACACATACAATCATATATGTATTTATATATACTCATACACACACATACACACTCATATACACACATATACACTCATATATGTATATATATACACACACTCATATACACACACTCAAACACACATATGCACACTTATACATACACACTCACACAAACTTATACATACAAAATTTAAATGGAGAGAATAAAAGGAGACTTTCGGACAGACATGGGGAAATTCCAGTGAGACTCTGAGGTAGACACTGGAAGGAACCACTAAGGAGACAGACAGAGGAGATGGGCATGGGTGTAAACCAGCAAGTAGCTGAACTGAGAACAGAATGCCGAGGAGATCTGTCCTGGACTTGGAAGCCGGTGCTGTGGAGAGGTGACTAACCATGTGGAAGACAAAGAATAGTTTGAATGGGTTAAGTAAATTACTAGCTAGTCAGGGAAGCGGCCAAAGCTATGGCCTAGGCATTTAATAATAGATAATTAGAAAGTCTGGGAGGAAAAATAAGGCCTAATTAATTTTTTTGTATGAATTAGACTTAGAATCTCTTCATGTTAATAGAAAGAAGGGAGGGAGGGGGTGAAGAAGGAGAGAGAGAGGGAGAGAGGGAGAGAGGGAGAGAGGGAGGAACAAAACATACCCAGAACCCAGTACCTAGAACCCAGAATCCAGTACCCAGTACTAGTAAAAGCCCCCTTGTAAGGAACCCACAGCAGGGCTTCACACTTTTATCCAGGGCATCTAGAATAATAAACCTAATCTGATTGACCTCAAGAGCCACCACAAGACACTACCCTCATCAATGACAGGTGCAATTGTTTGGCACTTCCATGAGAAAGCCACTGCTGCCCGCTCCCCTTTGTTCCTCAAAGCTCGATGAGGTAGGCACCTAGGCTATTATATCTCAGTGTCACCTCTGTTTCAAATATTAGAAATCACTTTACCATCTTTAAATCTCAGACAGTCTCCTAAGTGGATACAATATACTGTGTGTATTCAACCCCTTTTACCCTCTCTTGTCTCCTCCCACTCCTCCTGATCCCTTCTTCATCCCAAGTGTCCCTCCTACTTTCGTGCTGTTTGCTTGTTTATTTTGGTTTGTTTTGTGGATCTCTCGTGTGTTCAGAACAGCACTGGACAGATGATATCCAGAAGTCATCCAGATGATACACAGAACTCCTCCTGACCCTCCAGTTCTGACCTACTTTCTTCCCCCTCTTGCACTGAGCCCTGAGCCTTAGAGGGGTGAGGCCCTCAATAGTCACTTCTCAGCAACTTATGAAGGTCTTTGCCCCTAATCTCCTAGTTTTCAAGATAGTAAAATCTGCCCGGTAATCTCATGATTACAAGTGCCCCGTTGCCTTCAGAGACTAGAAATTACACGCTGGGTGCTAAACATAGAGCTCATTTTTAAGTCAGTAGGAACAGAGGTAAACAAAGTTTCCATAATTCCTTCTTTACCCAACATTTAGCCACCAACAACACCCAAGTCAATATAAAGCCAATCAGATACTTCATCTTCATCAACTCTGATTCACAAACCACCTACGTGAATGACAGGCATTGAACTGACGGCCACATCCATTAGAATTAGCTCAAAAATAAATCGTATGCAAAATGGAACTGATTAATACACAGCAAATCTCCCAAAGACAAGACTTCACAGCCTCGTATGTTTTATGACATCCTTCTAGGATGTATGAAGTACAATGAGTATTACCTTTTTAAATTATAATCAAAATGTTACATTTAGAGTAACTTACATTCACATACAATACGATGTGATATTCTCAAAAAGAGAAAGAAAGAGAAAAGATTATTGAGCTGGTGAGATGGCTTAGTAGGCAACGGCACTTGCCACCAGGTCTAATGATCTGTGTTCGATCGCCAGGAACCACGTGGCAGAAGGAGAGACCCGGATCCTCCAGATCGTCCTCAGACCTCCTCCATATGCGTGTATGGTATGCACTCCCAACTTACACGTCAACACCAAAATAAGGAGGCATAGGTAATAAAGTGTAGAAAGTCTCAGGTATTGGGGGTGGGTGTGGAAAACTGGAAGCTTTCTACCATGTTGATTTAAGGTGGTGAAATTTCTACAGAAAACAGTAGAGTAACCTCTCAAAACATGAAATGTGGGCGAGATTATCCAGCAACCCTCCTCCTGTGTACATGACCAAAAGAAAAGAACTGAAAGCTAGACCTCAATGAGGTACTTTGGTACACAAGAGTCCTGCGCACAACAGCTAGTCTCTGTGACAAAAAGAAAAAAAAAAAATCAAGGAAACAAGGAAACAACGATCATCAAAAAAAAAAAAAAAAGGTCAATCACAAACTAAACCAAAAAAAAAAGAAAGAAAGCAAAGAGAAAGAATAGATTTGATTATATAAAGTTTATCTGTGTTCACATAAAAAAACAAGACAATGGCAAAAAAAAAAAATAGGAAAGGAATAACAATGAAATGTGAAAAGAAATTGGTATCATTTAACCCAAATGGCTTTGACCTTTTTTATAGCAAAGATCACAAATCATCACAAATAACAACTAACTAAAACCACAATGCAAAAATAAATAAATAAATAAATAAATAAATAAATAAATAAATAAAATAAATCAAAGAAAACTAGTAGGCAGTTCCAAAGAAAGGAGTGCCCCCAGCCAATAAACATGTGACTATCTGTAGCAGCCATTACTTTACAAAACAATTTTGTGCCAGTATTATTTTTTTTTCTTATAAAGGACAACATTTAATTGGGGCTGGCTTACAGGTACTGAGGCTCAGTCCATTATCATCAAGGTGTCATCAAGGTGGGAACATGGCAGCATCCAGGCAGGCATGGCGCAGGCAGAACTGAGAGTTCTACATCTTCATCTGAAGCCTGTTGACAGAACGCTGCTTGTGCCAGAATGAAAAAATAATAAGAAAATTCATTGTGTACGAGCCTAGAACAGTCTCTAGGATATACCTACCGGTAAGTGGAGAGCACAAGAATAAAGCAAAGTATAGTTTTGTTTCAGGTTGTGCTATTAAAACTACTGAGAGTCACCCACAGGTGAAGTATCCCCATCACGCCTGCAGGGAAACTAGGCTGTAAGAGCCTGAAGTCAGAGGAGACAAAGTGGGAGAGGGAAGATATGGGAGGAACTAGGTGAACATGCTTGAAACACATTATATTAAATTCTCAAAGAATTAATAAAGACATTTTCTTAAAAGGCTGAAAATAAGTGGCTATGAGTACCCAGCCATTGACCAGACATTCATATCACACATGCAGCCAACGCCCAGGGACCATGGTAGAAGACGAGAAGATGATGTGGAAAAGACGCAAGGGCTAGAGGGTGGGAAGAGTGCCCTGAAATGCTATCCACTGCATGGGCCCTCCTGCTGCACACACACACACACACACAGCAGGTAGCTGTGGCCTCCTGCACAAGATGGAACCAGCCAAACATTCCAACACGGATGGGGCAGGGCTCCGGATGCAGCTGATGGCTGCTGGGGATAGGACAGTCACTTCTCTTTAGGCAAGGTGGCTGTTGCTAAATTGCTCAAGTCCCAAGAGAGGACCTCACACGATGATACATATCTGTTGGACTCAGTGGGTTATTTAAGATAAAAACTGTGAGAAAGATGTACTGAAGGGGTCCATGAGAAGTTGGAGGGAGGGAGTAAGAGGTAGATATAATCAAGATGCATTGCATATATGTATGAAAATTTCAAAAAGTAAAAAGCTACACATGCATTTTTCATGTATGCATGCCTTTGTGTCTATGTACCCAGTAATGGAAGCTACTCAAGAAAATGCTAATAGAGGTTGCCGCTGAAAGGGTATGAATGGGTGTAGTAATTATTCTTTTCACATTTTTAACTTATGTACATATGTTTAGTCAAGAGATAGTTAAGTTTTGAACTTTTAAATCAAGAAATTACACATAAAATGTTTTTCTTTCTTTTTCTTTCTTTCTTTTTTAACAAATAGAGCAGGAAGAATAATGACCCCCAAGGTATCCAATATCCAGAAAAATGAGCGCCTTTGTTAACTACTGTTGTTAAAGAAAATTGAGATGGTTATTCCGGAGGGCAGCTGACAAGATGGAGAGAGGGACCTAAAATGAGTGTATCCTTCACCTGACCTCCATCACCCACACAGGACTCTGAGAACCTACTCTAAGGAAATAAGCAAGCATACACCTAAGAACAAGATGCAGGCATCTCCTGCAGACCTGTCAATACCATGAGCATCTTTTAACCAGAATCTGATGATGGAAACTGCATACCTCGGTGCAGTGAAACACTGAGCTAATGAGATGCAGGGAGAGGAGGAGCCTTGGGTCTGCAAAGCACCAAACACTCTCCAAAGTAAAGGACGGGCCTCTTTTATGTTTGCACATTCATGACACTTGGGAAGTACATTGGTGAGGTTTGGTTTGTTGCCGTATACTGTAATGCTAAATACTGGCCCCCAAGATCCTTAGCAAGGAGGAGGTCCTCAAGTACCCCTAGTGATGCTATATAAGCTTGCTTCTTACTTTAAAACTATTGGTTGAATAAAGTTGAACACAGCATGTAGCTGGGCAGAAGAGTCTGAGGCAGAGGACAATAAGAGAGGAGAGAGAAGGAAGAAAATGCCAATAGGTAGGTGGATCCTGAGAGTGTGGCCAGGAGGCCTGGTCAGTTGAAGTGGGAGGGGCTCAGGTGGAACATGGCAAAAAGTTTTAGGGATTATTGACAGAGATGTAGACAAAATAGCATAAAGGGTAGTTATCTGCCCATCCCTAGTGCTTTTAAGGCTTATTATAAATATAAAGGTTTTGTGTCTTTGATTTGGGAACTGAATGATCTAAGGTGGGGTAGAAAACCCCCAAGTAATGTCTACTATAACAATACAGATAGCAATATAGCAGAAGTATCAGATGTTGCCTTTTAACAAATATCTTTGAGTGATATAAAGATGGAAGTTACTTCCCCTCATTTTTTATGATCTTGATATTAAACAAATAGAAAGTGGAGATTGAGGTGAATGGAACCAGAGGCCAGATTACCAGGAACCAAAACCTACACTGCTGCTTGTCACAGTGGGGTGTGTTACACCGCCTCTCTCAGGGTCTACCACTGTGCTTCTCCTACACCTAAGAAAGGGACAGTAACTGTTACTACCCAGAACGTTAAAGTGAGTTCAATGAACTGACAGAGACACAGCCCTTAGAACAGGTCCTAGAATGTAAGGTAGTTGTTGCACATGTGGCAAACACACACACATCACATCACATCACATCACATCACATCACATCACATCACATCACATCACAGACACCTCTGTCTTATTTAAGAATTTTTTTCAAAGCAAATATATTTAGGAGACAGTGAATGAAAATAAATGCAATTGACAGAGATCATTTAAGCCAAAACTAGTCAAAATGTAGAAAGTGGGGGGCCTGGCCCCAGTCGATGCATCCGTAACAACCCATATACCTAAACCTCAGGGCACATCACATGTAGGGAGCAGGCAAGGATGGAAAGACTGTAATAGCCAAAGGTGTATCTGCCGTAAGATTGCACTGTCTGTATATGACAGAAAAGGTGCACCATGAAATATCAATAATATGGTTTCTTAGACCAGACCTAAGAACTGACAAGGAGGGAAACCTCGCAGGAAAGAACCACAGACAATTAATGACTGCCGAGAGAGAGAGAGAGAGAGAGAGAGAGACAGAGACAGAGACAGAGACAGAGACAGAGACAGAGACAGAGACAGAGACAGAGAAACAGAGACATACAGAGACACACAGAGACAGACACAGAGAGACACAGAGAGAGACTCAGTATTCCCTGGGTATGAGCCCACTAATTGGGGACTAATACAAAGTGATCAGCCCTACATGAATACACACAAAGAACATTAAACAGAATCAGAAAATCATTATTATGTGTTGATTTTTTTAATACACACATCTGTAGATGTAGTGATAACATTTAGAGAGAGAGAGAGAGAGAGAGAGAGAGAGAGAGAGAGAGGAAGAGAGGAAGAGAGAGAGAGAGATTGACCATGAATTGGAGAGGGAAGAAATCACAAAACAGTCTGGAAGGAGGGGGAATGATATAAACATATTATACATTTATAAAAATCTTTTCATTAAAAATATGTATAATTAGCAGATTCGGATAGTGCAATTGGCTACAAGTGATTTGATCTTCTCATATTGATAGCGTAATGTAAAATCAACAATACAGAGAAAAACCTAGAGAATCCGAGCACAGGACCTCCCCACAGGGAAGACTTTGAATCTTACCTTGCAGGAGGGACACATTCTGTTTGGACATCTGATTTCAGATTCAAAAATCAAGGCACATTTTTCTACTAAATTGGGGGAAAAACAGGTACTACAAAAAAAAAAAACAATCTCTAGAGATATTCTGTGGTTGACAAGAGCAAAACTTTTACCAAGCTGTGGGGGCCTGGTGATCAGGCCCGTCCTTCTGAAAGGAGAGATCTGTTGCTAGGATTCCAGTGCCTCCGAAATCTGCAGGACAACAGGCAACTGATGAGACAGGCTTGGCAAGAGAGAATCGCAGACCCAGAGGACCACAACAATGCATTATGCTAAGAAACCCAGTCCAGAACTGTGAAAAAAATAACCTGTTGGTGTTAGATGGCTCCTATTAGCCATCAGCTATGCCCAATTAACAAAGCCATGAAGACAGAGTCTTGTTCGAATGAAAAAATAGCCAAATAGAATATATTCTGTGTGTTCACAGTTGGCTATAAGATATTTTATTTTAAAAAATCTTTGTTAAATCATCTAATAAACCACTAGGTCCTAGATTACCTTTTGTCTGATGCTTTTTTAGTTGTTTGGAGCTTATGTTTGCGTGTGTGTGTGTGTGTGTGTGTGTGTGTGTGTGTGTGTGTGTGTGTGTGTATGTATGTAAAAATTATTGTAGTAAGTGACCTCTAACCTTCCCACTGGGTGGCAGTGGTCCTCTTCCCCTGCAAGGCAGGGCAACAAGGTGGGTCCCCATCCAGAGTAGCTGCAAGTGGAGTCTTGTCAATTGGGAGATAGCCAGGTCCTTTGAAAGGTATCATAAACTAGTCTTGGTAGAACAGCTGAGGTGGCAGAACCTCCAAAGACAGCTCAAGAAAATGCCTTGCTGTGACCGTCAGCTCCCAGCTACCAGGTGGCCTTGGCACATGTGTGGCAAAGATGGTGGGACCTGAGATTGGACTGTGCCCATTCCTTTCTCTGTGCCTCTCTCGTATTGAAAACTCCTATGCCTTTTCTCACAAGCTAGTGACTGTCTAAGGACACCCAGGGAGAAACTTCATTATTTAAACACAATTTTATCTTTCTTAAAGTAACCCTATATCCCAAAAATAACCTCTCAATCATCTGGCAAATTAAAATGCCCACTGCTGAGGTCAGAGGTATTTCTCAGTGATAGAACACTGGCCCAGCATAGGTTATGCTCTAGGTTCAATGCCCAGCCCTCCCTAGAGGGTAAATGAACACTCCCACTTCTGTACTGACATGATCTGAGATGTTACAGACAAAGAGACCTGCCTCAGGAGCTGCATACAAAGCCAGAATGGACTAGATTGCCCCATCGTTCTAAAAGGAGGGACAGCACCGTCCATTGATCCCAAATGAGTATATAATCAATGGGAGTCATTGAAGGAAGTCACTGAGCAGAGAGCAGGAGCGCCTGAGGAGGGACAGGAGTCCCATGGCCCTCAAGAGAGAGCTCTGCGTGTGGTCTGAGCACCCAGAGAGTCTGGCAGAGAGAAGGAGGAATCCTAACTCAGAACACAGAATTCATGTCATCATCCCTCTCTTTGTTTTCTGTCCCTCTTTGTCTTTTCAGTGCTGGGGCAATCCTGAGCCTGGCCCATGCCATGTAAGCTTTGCCACTGAGCCATCTCCCTGGTTCCCTCGATAAAGTGAGCATGGGACGGCTTACGGTGCTAAAGATGAAGAATACAGGGACCAAAGAAAGAGGACTCATAGTCCCAACCTACCACTCCTGTGTGCAGGATCTTTGCAACTGTAACATGAGAACAATATCAATCTAATAAGAATGCCGAGAGAATTGAATCTAATATGAGTGATGCTCTTGACACATAAATGTGCCTACCATGTAGAAGCTGGTGGCAAAGACAACAACGATTAACAGGTACAGACCACACATATGTGTAGTCCCAAGTGATAGAGACTCAACATGCTCCTCCCTCATTAAAGTGACGACCAGTTAAGCAGAGACACAAAGAACCATGGCACCAGCAACAGCGAGCTGACTAATAACATGGAATTTGAGGTTCTACTGCCTAAAAGTCAAACCTTGGCTTCCCTACTCACTAACTTGCCGGAGTTGGACAAGTTGTTTAACCCTTATCACCACAATGCACTCAACCCCAACGCCAGGTATAAATAGGACCCATCACATTGGGTTCATTAAAATAATATATGTAAATGAAGTCTACCAGGTATAGATAGTACACAGCACGTGTCAAATAACTGGTCTTGTCTGTTAATGTTATCTGGAATTTCCATGGGTCTAGAAAATGAGAATTCCAGGTTGAAGGAAAAAAGCAGTGGGGGGATGGGGGAATGGGACAAGGTATGTGTGGCCTGGAGACCCTAGTAGAGGTATCCAGACATTAGATGCCCAAAGCCAAAATTGTTAAGTCACCTCTTGTTCAGAACATAGCCATCCTCTCAATTAAATACTGTGGCTTGAACTGCCTACCCTTCATGGTTCATGATGACAGCAGCCACAGCTACCAAACAGCTGGACAAAAACTTCTGCTCCAAACTGCATCCCTGGGAGTCTCTGTGAGAATCCTAATGGCTTTGTGCTGATGGTTAATTCTTGACTAATATATTACACCTAAAGATTTTTCCATCTTCAAGATTCATTTTTATTACACATATGCATGGATGCAGAAGCCCACGGCGGCCAGAAGCATCTGGGTTTAGAGGTAGTGACTCTGCCTAACAAGGGTGCTGAGAACTCATCTCAGTGCCTTTTTAAGAGCAGTATGTTCTTTTAACCACAGACCTATTTCTCCAGACCCAAATGTTATCTTACAATGCAATTGATGAACTGACAAACACTACTAAAATGAATTATCATAGAAACATTAAGCATAAAAGCATGAGATAGCTAAACCTCATAAACACACACACACACACACACACACACACACACACAGAAAACCTGGTTACCAAAACACATATCCTGAGAGAAAAAAACGCCTTTCTTTCTCTAATCAAAGACATAGTGTTTCTTACTCATAAACAAAATAACTCTAATTAGCAAATAAATCTAAGTCTATAATAACCCTTCGGAATTACACAGAGGAGGTCACAAAGTCACTTTCCATCTTCCTGACAAAGTGGATCACAGGCAGTATCCAACAACAAGCTGTCACTTACATTTCGGTTAAATGACTCATATATTTTTTGCAATGTAAATTAACTGCCTGATGAGACTAATACCCTATGAACTCAGTCGACTATTTATAGTGGTCGTTTTGTAATTGAAATCAAACCGTTATCCTAGAAAAAAAGAAAGCAGTGTGGCTTTCAAAAACTCTATTATAAAAAGTCACCAACTGTAACTTTCCAGGGTTTATTTCCCGAGGTTGGGGTTGGGGGGGGGGGGTTGGGGGGGGAATTATGGGAAGACTTTCAGAGTAAACCAGGCAGTTAATGAAGGTGATCTGAGGCACAGGCTAACAAGGGTGATTCTAGCATTTTCTGACTTAGCACACAATTCCACGTACCCAGTCTGTTCCTGACTTCCACTTACAGAGCATCCATTTCAAAATGGCTAGTGATTTCTCTCTGACTGAGAGGATAATGGTGTTTTCGCCTGCTCCGGAATCCTGGCACACTCTATCAAGAATGAGTATGGATCTGCCTCCCACTTCCCCTTGCATAACACAAATGGATATGGAAACATCTTATTTCCTTCCCCAATGAGAGGCGCGTGAAGATTCTGAAGGCTGGCAGCAAAGATTGTGCAACTCAAATCTCAGCAGGATCACGTATATTCCATGCGACTCGGATTAAACCTGATCTGTCATTTATCATAGAAAAGCTATGGCTGAGGCACTAGGTTAGTGTAATCTTTCTGAAGATTTAGAAAAGTCCGATTCAAGTCTGGAATTGGCCTGGTAAGAAGCAGCAGGCTTCGACGCTTCCTCTCACCTCTTTGCAACCATGTGGCCTCAGAACAGTTGCTTCATTACCACCACACTTCTCTGGCTGCCCAGCCAGCCAAGTCCAGTTCTTTCTAAATTTAACAACAAAACAGGGCAAAAGAAACCTTCTCTGCACCTACATTTCTGTGTGCTAATCGAATTTCCTGGAGCAAAACAGTAAGGCTGCAAAGAATAGGTGTGCCTTTCACCCTTGGGTGACAAGGGCAATTCCAGAGAAAAGAGACAAGTAAAATGTCTTCATCATGATGAATTTTATACAAAGACCCTGCTAACTGCAGTTTGGCTAGACAGAGAAAATTGGACCTATTTAATTTAATGATCTATTAAAACTTGCGTGAAAGTGGCCTCAGAGATAAGAGGAAAAAATTACGATGAAAATGTCACCAGAGAGAGACTACCAGTTCTGTTCTTGAATCTGGCAACCTCTGCACATTACAGAATCAAGCCCAGGGTGTGCAGTTCCTTGTAGTGATGGGAAGACACTGAGCATGAGTGTGGCTTCCTCGTTATCTACTGGACCAAACTCAAGCACGCAAACTGGAAGGATTCCATTGCTAATACACAGACTAATCTGCTAGTGTTTCCTACATCAGAGCCAACATTAATGTGACACAGAAAATGACAAAAGCGAGCAAGTGCTAAAGTCACAGGGGGATAGCAAGGGCACAAGTTGGCGGTGGCAGTGGGCTTGCTGGATCTGGACCGGCTACTTTGAGAAAAAGTAAAGAGCAACTGAGAGAGGAGAGGCTGGAGCAGACCAGATGTTCAGGGAGCACGGGACCAAAGCATGAGACAACAGGCAGAGGCAGGGAGTTATAGAAAGTAATGGGCAAGTGGGGTTCAAGGTGAAGGATGGGAAATCAGGCAGGATGCAGAAACAGAGCAAGATGACAGCCAGCATCAGGGTCTAAGGACACGGAAAGAAACCAAAGCCCAAAGATGGAGACCAAGAGGCCTGCATAGCTGTCTGGCTTTAGAAGGAAAACAATGTCAAACAGGGATTGGCTGGAGCTTCAGACACTCAGAATTGGTTTCCCTAATAGAAACAGGACCCTGGGAACCACATCCAATGCTGTAGCCAAGAAGAAAAGAGTTACCAGACCCTAGTACACACAATTCCAAGTAGGGATCATAGCTAGGCTAGGGCAATGCCATTACAGGCAGATTTCTGAATAAAAGCAGACCTTTACCACTTCCAACCTCACCACTAAGACTTCTATAATCTTGGGTAAATTATTTAACCTCTCTCAGTCTCAGTTTCCTACCTGCAAACGGACTCCTAGAACCTCCTTCATAGGCTTGCTGCGTGATTTAAATGAGATGTGTGCAGCACACGGTGAAGCACAACGCATATGGCATCCTTCCCTTTGCTCTCTACCTCTCTCAGTGCACTCCCCACACTGTTGGTTAAGGGTGTTTCTGAGCATTATTTAATGAGCCTACATCTCCCATCCAGTTCTTGCCACAGTGGCAGTGACACACAGGGCTGTCTCCTCGGTGACAAACTGGTTTACTTTGTGCAGGCTGTTGTAACAAAGTATTATCGACCTGCTGGCTTATAAACACCAGTACATTTCCTGTACTTCTAGATGCTCGCTGAGAGACCCAGACAGAGTGCAGTAAGAGTGTGCTTCTTGCTGGATATGGTTGCCCAGGCCTTTAATCCCAGCACTCGGGAGGCAGAGGCAGGTGGATTTCTGAGTTCAAGCCCAGCCTGGTCTACAAAGTGAGTTCCAGGACAGCCAGGGCTATACAGAGAAACCCTGTCTTGAAAAAAACAAAAAACAAACAAACAAATTCCTTGTGTTCCCTGTGATAGCGTTGGTGACAACATACGTCTGTCAGAACATCAATGTATATATTTTATGTATGTACAGTTTATTGTATGTCAATTAAACATCAATAAATTATTGTGTAATTCATTTTAATACACTTATATATATACTTATGTGTACATTTATATATGTGTGTGTGTGTGTAGATAAATATACATATATATTTTTGTATTTATATATAAGTATGTATAAAAGTATATATACATTTTTAATATACACATATATATAAACCTATTAAAAGTGCAAATGCTGAAGGCCACTGAACAGTTCAAATATCAAAAAATGATTTAAAAAAACTATTCAAGGTTTTGAATCAAGGCAAAATATCAAACAACTTGGTATTTTCTACTAATGAAAACTTTTTATGATGAATAAATTTAAAACTTTTCACTATCCAGTGAACATTTGCTTTATAGGACTGAACTTTCTATGCTTTCTGTATTCATTAGTAGCAAAACTGTGAGTGCAAGTTATCATTTTCTATACTCTTGCAGTGATCTGTGTACTTTGTTTTGCTGAATAATTTAATCTTAGGATAAATCTGAGGTAGACATAGCATCGTCCTCAACTAAATAGAGCACTGTACTGACTTATTACTACTTAGCATTTTTATTATTAATTTTTTATGTTTGTTTTGTCTTGTTATCAAATACCTGAGAGAAACCTTGCAAAGTACAAAGGTTCCATGGTTCCAGAGGTGTCAGTCCATGGCTACTTGACTTTATGGATTTTAGGCCTGTGGCAGGGCCAGAATCCTCACAGACATTGGGTGTGAACGATGCTCACAACATGGCAGTCAGGAAACAGAAGTAGCTAGAAGGGACCAGGGCAAAGACACTCATGACACACTTCCTCCAAAAAGGCCTCACCATCCCCAATACCTCCCAATCATCCATGAGGCTTTTGAATTGATCGATGAGTAAAGCATCATTTAGGACAGAGCCCTAACCCAGACCTGATCTGTTGGGGTAACATGCTCACAGATAATCCCAGAAACACACTGTTCTAATCATCCAGGTTTTTCTCAATTCAACCAACTTGACAGTCAAGGTATACTTAGATACAGGGATACTTAGAGCTAACGTCACACTCCAAGTAAGATCAAGATGTGTTTGAAATGAATGGGTCCAAATTTGGAATCCCAGCTTTTAACAACAAGCTATGCTGCCTCCCCTCAAAGGAAACCATCCCGGTTCAGCTGGGGAGGGGCGCTCCTCCCCTCCTGGACACTCACTGTAGATTCTCGGCTTTCCCCTCCCATGGCTGCCATCTTGGCCTGTTTTCCTGAGTCTGATTTGCTAGCTTCTTCCCTGACAAAAGCTAATACATAACAAGCAAATTGCATTTAGGTTGGAAATGAAAGATGTTTTTGAAAATCAACTACTGAAATTCACCATACGTAATAAGAGTCAATATTCATTGGATCTTCTTTTTTTTTTTTTTTTTTTTTCTTTTGGTTGCCTTGTTTTATTTCGTTTTGTTTTTCCCTCACATGTTTTTTTTTTTGTTTGTTTGTTTTTTTTTTGTTTTTTTTTCCATTTTTATTAGGTATTTAACTCATTTACATTTCCAATGCTATACCAAAAGTCCCCCATATCCACACACCCCCACTCCCCTATGCAGCTAGAGTCAAGAGCTCCGGGGTACTGGTTAGTTCATAATGTTGTTCCACCTATAGGGTTGCAGATCCCTTTAGCTCCTTGGCTACTTTCTCTAGCTCCTCCATTGGGGGCCCTATGATCCATCCATTAGCTGACTGTGAGCATCCACTTCTGTGTTTGCTAGGCCCCGGCATAGTCTCACAAGAGACAGCTACATCTGGGTCCTTTCAATAAAATCTTGCTAGTGTATGCAATGGTGTCAGCGTTTGGATGCTGATTATGGGGTGGATCATTGGATCTTCTTAATAGATGCATTAAAATGGTACATTTACAATAAGATGAATAATAATATGTTAAATAATTTATTTTGTATTAATTCATTATTTAAAGCAAACCTTAACCAACTACTTAGGGTGAGCTCCTATAGACTGTAAAAACTCCCAGTTTTGAAGAAAGTCACTTCAAAAGTCTACAAAGCTATGCATGATGACACATGTCTGTAATTCCAGAATTTGAAAAGTGGATGCAGGAAAATCACATTTAAGCCAAGACATTAATCCTTGGCTACATAATGAGTTTGAGGCCAACTTAGGCTACATAAGACCCTGTCTCAAAACAACAAGCCAGATATGGTGGCATACGCAGCTACCCAGAATTTGAGAGGTAAAGGCAGAGTCAGCCAGATCGCTGTGAGTTCAAGGCCAACCTGATATACAGAGTAAACTCCAGGACAGCCTAGATTACACACTGAAACTCTCTTTTAAAACAAACAAATACTATTTTTTTGTTTTGAAAGCAGTTGCTTGCAATATAGAACACACAGTTCTCATGAGCCTCAAATACAGTAGAAAGTGTTGATGAAATGGTGATACACGTAACAATAATAGATTTTTTTAAAAGTCAGAGTGTTCTCAAATAAATAAATTAATGATGCAACTCAAGTTCTTAGAAAAATAAAAACACTCCAAACCCCAAACCAGCTGACAGGAAGAAATAATAAAGACAGCAAAAGCTAAGAAACTAATAACTTAAGTGTCCATCAACTGATAACTGGATGAAATATGATCTATATATACTATGGAATACTATTTATCTGTAAAGAAAAGTGACATCATGAACCTTAAAGGTGAATGGATGGAACTAGAAAGATCATATTAAGTGAGATGACCCAGATGTGGAGAGACAAAGTTCACATGGTCTCTTCCATGAGAAGTTCTCTACTCCAAATGTGAGTAAACATCTTGGAGTAACTACAGAAACCAACAAAGGGAAAAGGGATCGTTACTTGGGTGTGAGGGCAATAAAAGATGTCCAGAAAAGGTATAATGTTCATAATATTAACTATCTACCTAAAAAAATCTATAATATGTGAGTCTCTAGTTATGGGCTGACAATGCTTCCTTTGAGAGCCAAAAATCTCCTACTAAGAACCCCAACGTTAGGCATAAGAATCCTTTGACTTGGTCAAGGTTGTCTAAGAGCTTCCCAAAATACTATAGACTATTGCTATTTCCCTTGGTTCCCCTACAACACCAAGAATGGAAAGTAAGTTTCTGTTGTTGCAGACAGCATAGACATCAGACCCAGGGTCCAGAGGCCCCTGAGATGCAACTTAACTGAATACCTCCTCCTCAAGGAATAATTCTCATGGTACCAGAAGGGAAACAACTAAAAGTCCTACCTAACTATGATACCTATGAACTACATCAATAACTGTCCAACATAGCACAATAATCCTAAAGGTACAGTAGTGGCATGCATATCTTGGCAGTAACTACCAGCTCTCTAGTTGGACTTAAGACCTGCTCAACAAGGAGGAAACCATGTTTAATACTAGAAATATAACCAACTGCCTTATTTGTGATAGCCAGAAGCTGGGAACTCATCCTGAGTTTTGCAGGCAAATGGACGGAACTAGAAAATATCATTCTGGGGTAACTCAGACCTAAAAGGACATTCATGGTATGGACTGACTAATAAGTGGATATTAGCCAAGAAAGAAAGAAAGAAAGAAAGAAAGAAAGAAAGAAAGAAAGAAAGAAAGAAAGAAAGGAAGGAAGGAAGGAAGGAAGGAAGGAAGGAAGGAAGGAAGGAAGGAAGGAAGAAAAGTACAGAATACCCAAGCTACAGACCACAGAACTCAAAAGGTCAACAAGCTGAAGTGAACAAAGAGAATACCTCAGTCCCACTTGAGAGGGAGAAGAAAGCAATCACAAGTGGGGAGGGAGGTGAGGATCTGGGAGGGAAAGTGGATGGGATGGGGGGTATGGAGTGAGGGGAAGGGAACCTGATCTGGTATTGAGTGATGGAAAAGGACTGAAGTTCTGAGGGCCAGCAGAAAGAATATAAACAGGCAACCTCAGGAGATAGGAGGTTGGGGGGACCCTTCAGAATGCACCAGAGACCTGGGAGGTGAGAGACTCTCAGGACTCAAAGGGAGGAACCTTAGATGAAATGCCCAACAGTAGGGAGAGGGAACTTATAGAGCCCATCTCCAGCAGGAAGATAGGACATGAAATGAGGGAGAGGGGGGCCATCCCACAGTCACAACTCTGACCCATAATTGTTCCTGTCTGAATGAATTATAGGGGTGGAAACGGAGAGGAGCTTAAGGAAAAGAAGGTCCAGCAACAGGCCCAAAGTGAGATCCAGCTCAAGGATAGGTACCAAGGCATGACACTCTTACTAAGGCTATGGAGTACTCACAAAAAGGGACCTAGCATGACTGCACTCCAGAAGACCCAACAAGCAGCTGAAAGAGTCAGATGCAGATATTTGCACCCAATCAATAGATAGAAGCAGCTGACCCCTGTTGTTGAATTAGGGAAGGCTGAAAGAAGCTGAGGAGAAGGGCGATCCTGTAGGAGGACCAGTAGTCTCAATTAATCTGGACCTCTGAGATGTCTCAAACACTGGACCACCAAACAGACAGCATACACCAGCTGATAGGAGACCCCCAACACACATACAGTAGAGGACATCTAGATCTGTATTCATTCAGAGATGAAGCACCTAACCCTCAAGAGACTGGAGGCCCCAGGAAGATTATAGAGATCAGGTGAGGTGGGGGGTGAGGACATCCACATGGAGACAGGGGGTAGGGAGGAGATATGGGATGTGGAACAGTCGGAGGATGGACAAGAGGGGGAATAAAATATTGAGTGTAAAAAGTTTAATTAATTAATTTTTTTTAAAAGGAAAAAATCTCACAGGTGTACCCAGCCACTTTGGTTTTAGTTCATTCCAGATGTAGTTAAGTTGAAAAACAAGAATAGCCATCATAAATAACATTTCTAACTACATTCTAAATATGTGTTGGAGCTGAAGAGATGACTCGGCAGTTAAAAACACTAGCTACTCTTGCAGAGGTCCTGAGTTAAGTTTCCAAAAACTACATGGCAGCTCATAACCATCTACAAGGTGATCCAATGCCCTTTCGGGCAGTCAGACATACAGACAGACAGAGTGTGTATCTATATAAAATATATCAATCAATCAATAAATCTTTGTATATACACACAGGTAAGTGTAGTCCACACCTTTCGTTGAGGAACTGTCTCTCTGCAACAGATGGAGACCATTACATAAAAGCACAGCCCATCAAAATGCAGAATTGTGAAACCCAGAGCCAATGAATCCATCTACAGAACAATCCCAGTAACTAAGGCTTGGAGACATAGCAGAAGAGGAGACAGAAAGATCATAAGACCCAAAAGACCAGGGAGTTTGCTGTGAGATTGTCCCTAAAAATGTTTCCAGTGTCACCTTTGATTTCAAGATTTCCTTTCTTTCCATCTCTTCAAATCTACTCATCCAACAAGATTCTCCGATGGTTTTCTATCTGTCTGTCTGTTTGCTTGTCTGAGAATCTTGAGCTGATTTCTTTTGTGTTGTCATTGTTGTTGCTTTATTGTTTGGCTTTGTGTTTGGCTTTTGGTTTTATACCTTCACCCTGTGTGGCTCAGTTCAGATTCACTTCTCTTGCTCTGAATTCTGTAATAATATTTGGCCTCTAACTAGTCTCAAAATCTGTCCACTTATAGAACATTTACATTAAGTTCTTTTTATTTCACCTTTCATAGTTCAACTCTTCTGTGAGAATATTCTCTCTAAGGAGACAAGATTCAAAATACAGATCTTTCTTTGAGATCTGCAGAATTCCTTTTCTGTAGGAAAAAAAAAATCAACTTCACGTTTACAAACACCACTTGGGACTTGCTCAGGAGGCTCATTGCCACAGTTGCTAGATAAGGATTTTCGTGCTTCCAGGCCAAGTGTGAGAATAGACTAAGATCTTCCAAGTTTATTTGGCTTGTTCCTTATTAATTAGAAGAACATGAGAAGCCGGATGTTGGTGGTCCACACCTTTAATCCCAGCACTTGGGAGGCAGAGGCAGGCAGATTTCTGAGTTCAAGTTCATCCTGGTCTACAGAGTGAGTTCCAGGACAGCCAGGGCTACACAGAGAAACCCTGTCTCAAGAAAAAGAAGAAGGAGGAGGAGGAGGAGGAGGAGGAGGAGGAGGAGGAGGAGGAGGAGAGAAGAAGAAAAAGAAGAAGAAGAAGAAGAAGAAGAAGAAGAAGAAGAAGAAGAAGAAGAAGAAGAAGAAGAAGAAGAAGAAGAAGAAGAAGAAGAAGAAGACAAAACAGCAATCTTGGGAGCTTACAATTCCCAAAAAATTAGAGGCCTTTCACACAAACTCTCTAATCCCAACTCAAAGAAGTTAGCTTTAAACAAACAAACCAAACCAAAACCACGAGATTCTTTTAGGTGAGGTTTATGTTCTTGGAGTTTGACAGTGCTAGTCACAATTAACTTACCACCCCTACACAAGTTCAGAATACTCCAACTGTGGTTTGCCAGACACAAGAGCTAAGCTTTGATCAAAAAAACTAAGAGTAGGCCAGCTGCCCTGAGGGAGAGACATGGATTTAATGGGTTGTCATGGAAAAGTCTGCAATTCCTTAATAAGAGACCAGATGTGGGGAAATCTTTAAAAGTCTATAGTAGGAGACCTTTCACAGGATCACACACAAAATAAAAGGTTTTGGATTCTCCGAGTTTGAAAGACAACTCAAAATACACAGGATGGCAGCACATATATTCCCTGTTGTGTTTGTTGATAATCTGGAATAAAGTACTTGACATTCAGAAACTCGTCTCTTCAAATGACCAAGTAGTAGCATATTTATTTCATAGGATTTCTAGGGTTCCTGGAAGATGAGTCTTGGAAAAAGAGCCACAGCTTTGCAACAGGTGTTCACCTGTAGTAACCATGTCTGAAAACGAGTCAGCGGGGTCCAGACCACGATGAGACCATGCTATACTCCACGGGCAAACAGGAAGCAGGTTTCTCTGCCTTTCTGTCTTCTGGGTGGTGTTGTCTTCATCAAGAGTACACACAAGCATTCCTTTTGGCAAACAGTAACTGAGGAAAGATACAAGATGATCTTCATCCTATATAACTCTGCAGTTTCTCCAACAGAACTGCATGATAAGGATTGAAAGATATCTGTCTTTCTTATTAGCAGCATCCCATGGCAATGCATGATAATCACATGGTGAGTCGCGATTCATGGCTGTCCAATCACAGTTTTCTGTGTCCATCTCCAGGGTGAGAGGGCATGAGTCTTCCTTCAGTGTTGGACTCAGAAGGTCCTTCTTCTATAGTGATTATCATGCTCAGAAATGCTCCTTCAAGCCCCTTTCTAGGTGTGTAGCACAAGCTTCGGCACACTGCCAAGTCTTGAGGGAGGAGAGGCTGGGCAAGATGCGCTCTCCACATCTGCCATGGTGCCTTCGTTTACCGCATCTGTTTTCTGGAAGGCACCTACCTCTCTGCACTAAACTGAGGGTTGTCTAGCAATTGGACAGGCACCTCATCTCTTAGAAAAGCAATCACACTTGACTAATTCCCATGAGAACTCACTCTGAAGACAAACAGAAAACAATAAACAAGGATCTCCTTGGCTTGTATACTAAATTCCTTGAGAACAAGCTGCGACTGTCACTCCATGTGCATTTACTTAATTATTAAGTAAATTAAGTATTTACTAAAGCTTAGTAAATACTTGTTGGGTGCATGACTTAGGTTTGAAAATAGATATATATACTGCATATCAGATATTTACATTACGATTCATAACAGTAACAAAATTACAGTTACAAAGTAGCAACAAAACAATTTTATGGCTGGGGTTCCACACCATGAGGAGTGGTATGAAAGGGTCACCATGTTAGGAGGGCTGAGAACCACTGCTTTAGATGGTCATAGCAAATGCTCATGATTGTACATGTAAGACTCAGCTACCCTGAATTTCAGCAAAAGAGGGACTGAACCTTTCCAGCAGCCCACACAGAGTCTTAATTCCCAACCCAGGTGCCCTACCTTAAGGCCTAGAAACTCTATGCATAGGAGCCAGGAGCCAGGCAAATGAGGAAAGTCCGTAATATTCTCTTTTATCATTCTGCTCCAAAGATTTCTAAAGACTTAGCAAGGAAAGGCCATCCAGAGACTGCCCCACCTGGGGATCCATCCCATATACAGTCACCAAACCCGGATGCTATTGTGGATGCTGGGAAATGCTTGCTGACAGGAGCCTGATATGGCTGTCTACTTAGAGACTCTGCCAGTGCCTGACATATACAGAGGTGGATACTCGCAGCCAACCATTGTTCTGAACACAGGGTCCCTGATGGAGGAGTTGGAGAAGAGACTGAAGGAGCTGAGGGGGTTTGCAGCTCCATGGGGGAAGAAACAGTGTCAACTACTGGCCAGAACCCCCGGAGCTCCCAAGGACTGGACCACCAACCAAAGAGTACACGTGGAGGGACCCAAGACTCGGGCCGCATATGTGGCAGAAGATGGCCTTGTTGGACGTCAGTGAGAGGAGCAGCCCTTTGGCCTGAGAGTATTCGATGCCCCAGTGTAGGGGAATGCCACGGCGAGAAGATGGGAGTCGGTGGGTGGGTGGAGGAGCAGGAGGATACAAGGTGAGAGGGGATAGGATAGGGCGTTCCCGAAGGGGAGAACTGAAAAGGGGGAAACAATTGAAATGTAAATAAAGAAAATATCCAGTGATGGCACTCGCCTATAATCCCAGCACTTGGGAGGCAAAGGCAGGCAGATTTCTGAGTTTGAGGGCAGCCTGGTCTACAAAGTGAGTTCCAGGACCGCCAGGGCTAAACAGAGAAACCCTGTCTCGAAAAACCAACAAAACAAAAAAACAAAACAATAAAAACAATAAACAAACAAACAAACAGAAGCAGATGTATGATGCAGTGTCCTCTTCTATCTCCTCCGGATTCTTGCACTATCTATGATCCATCAAGTTCCGCATTTCAACCAAGGTGCCCTTAGAGGTCTTGGTAACCTGCCAAGTCTGACCAAGGCCCTACCCCTCTATGGAACCCTGCATTCCAGCCTTCCTGGATCGATGCCAAGGGCCCAAATGTGTGAAATCCTAGCCTGTCACCTGGATACAGTTCTCGTGGCCTTCTCCTTTACCACTTACTCCCAGGATATTGCCCTGGTCCTCCCTTAAGAATAATAAGTATCTGTCCGTCCTTTAAGATTTATCTCAAATATCCTCTCCTCTTGGAGGCGGCTCTGGAGCAGAGCTAATCTCCTGTTACTTTGCTTCAGAGCACATAGTTGACGTCACAAACTTGGTGCTTATTTCAATCTTATACATTGTTTATTATTATCTCTTATTATAACATGAGCCCATTTAAATAGGATGTGGGCGTGAGGGGTGTTTATATTTTACCTTCATATTGTCAGCACCCAATGCAATGCATGACAATTGACAATGATTCATTAAGTAAATACTTTCTTTAAAAAAAATATTTATTTTAAGTATATGAGTACACTGTAGTATCTTCAGACACACCAGAAGAGGGCATCGTGTCCCATTACAGATGGTTGTGAGCCACCATGTGGCTACTGGGAATTGAGCTCAGGACCTCTGGAAGAGCAGTCAGTGCTCCTAACCACTGAGCCATCTCTCCAGCTCCCAAGTAAATACTTTCTCTAAAGTGACATAAGATTCAGAAGAAAATAAAAAGAAATTTAAAAAGTATGTATCACTGGAAACACACAGGTCCTTATTAATCTGTGTCAGATCACCGAAAATTAAAATCAATGTCCTTCTCCAAAATACGGCCATGCTCAAGAGTTCTACTGTTTGACACGTCCACAGGTGCATTTTCACAGAACCTTTCCCAAGTGTTTCCCAAGAATATTTCAGAGCCATTATATTACCTTTTTTAGAGTTTGCATGATTAAAAAAATTTTTTGGGAAAGTTGGAATAAATAAGTTAATTTTATTTCCTTTCTATAACCCCCAAGGCCTTTTTATCCTAATTGGCATTGTAAAATCTTTTTATGAAAAACAAGGAATTTACAATATATTTTTTAAATCATATATTAGCCACTTTCATATAAAATGTGAATGAAATTTAATCACTACCGTTTGAAAGAAAACAACAGTGACTTTCAAATTCAAGTTATGAAATCTGGAACAAGTGGGTTTTTTTTAAAGCCAAATATTTAATTCCAGTCTGGATTTATACTTTGGGTTTTGTTGTTGTTGTGTTGTTTTGTTTTGTTTTGTTTTGTTTTGTTTTGTTTTTACAACTAAACTAAAAGCTACTTCAGGAAAACGTTGATGCACAACAAGCCAGTAAGAGTCACAAACCCAAATCACCGACAAATAAAATTAATCTCTGTGGGAAGGGACATGGCTGAGAAGCACCTAGAGCCTCTCCTAAATGTGGAAGAAATCCTGCCTTCCGAGGACAGGGGAAAATGTCTGAATACTTCCGCTGCAAGAAATTGGCAGAATATTTCTAAACTCATATAAACAAGACACTGGGCTTGGAGCTTCTGTGGAGTTCATCTGGAAAATGCTACTGTCTAAATTGCCTTTTTAAAAAACGGGGCAGAGTTGGGTTAATAAAGATATTTTGTGAGTAGGGCCTAGGCCACTCAAAAGAAAAGGTCACAAGTAAAATTAAAATAATTTTTAAAAGTCAGACATCATTGACGTCACAATAGCCATATATGTGACTGGAGGAGGTGTTAAGGTCTTACCTCCAAGGGGCGAATAAGGAACACAAGTGAGATCAAGGGGGTGAGGGTGGCAGTGGCTGTCTCCTTGTCAGGGGTTATATGCGTAAGATCAAGTTTGGCTCACAGCGATTCAGGAAGGTGTTCCTGTCAGACGGGACAGGGGTTCCCTTTGGTGGGCTCTTAGTCCCATTGATAAAGTAATTTTAAAAATGGATTCAGAGGGAAACTTGAAGACAATTGTTGTTAGAGTTTGAGATAAAAACTCGAGAGCAGGCAAACTGACAGCCAGTGAGTCCTGAAAGCTGGAAGGAGAGCGGGTGGAAGAGAAAACCAAGCCTTTTTAAGTTTAAGCATGGAGGGAGGAGACAGAAACAGAAGAGAAAAAAAAAAAAAAAAAACCATGTTAGGGAAAGCATTCTCTGGCCGAGGGCCGATGTCCAAGGGAGAGATAGGGAGGGAGGAGAGGAAGCTATATGTTTTTAATTAGAACTCAGCAAAGCAGTCTCAGCTGTGAAGAGTCAAAAGCATTTTCAAAGACACACACCGCTTTTCAAAGATAAATCTCTCAATGCGCCGTGAGACTTGATCAAGGCATGCGGTAAGTGCCCAAGGAAAAAGAGGATATTGAAGTGTGTTTGCCAAGTCCATACATGATCCTAGACTTCAGAACTTATCTTCCTGAAACTCGTTTTCCTTTCCTTACAATCACAGAGCCAACAACAAGAAGGTTGCGTGGTATACGTGCTATGAGGGAGGAAAACCACCCAGAATATTGCCAGGAATAGGATGAGGCAAAGATACACAGAAAGAGGAAGGCATTGGCCACATTGGTTACCTAGTCCCCATATGCTGACCTAAAAGCCAACCGATTGCCCAAATGAAACCTCTGCCCTATTCTTTGTTATCGTCAGCCGCTGAGTTTTGACCTTGCATTCTCTCTGAAAGCTCACAGACTCTCCTTTCTAAACAATCCTGTGCTCTGGGTTGAGCACTTTTCTACATTGAAAAGAAACATAACCAAGACAGTAACCGAAACGCCTTTTCTGCCTCAGTAGCTCGGAGAGAGATTTGATGGTAATTTCTGTGGCTTTTTTGTAACTCTCTGTTGGTGAATGAAAGAAGAGATGTTTATGAACAAAATTTCCTTAGACTTCCTAGAGCTGTCTGCTTGTCAACCACGTTTTTACATGAAAGTAATTACATAGAAGATAGTAAAAATATAGTAAAGCCGCCATTTACATTTACCCATACAATTACTCTTTAGTTTTTTTTTTTTTTTTTTTTTTAAAGGCAGTACATAGCTTCCCTAACTGTTTCTCCCAGACTGGGCTCCAAACACACTACCCTCCGATGATTCTCCCATCTCCCAAATGCCCCTGCCTCAAGACTTAGCACCATTTCTTCCTTTGCCTGGAAACTACTGTTCACTCCCTCCTTTCTGTCTCTCTTCTCAGGGAGGCTTACCTTGACCCTCTTCTCCCCCCACCCCTCCACACCACACTGAAAGGGGACAGAGGGAAACCTGCCTAACATTGGTCTGCTTTCTCTCTCACTCTCAGGCAGCGCTGAGCATCCACAACCGCCCGTTGAGTGTGTTGTTGATCGTCTGACTGCTGCTTTCCCCTCCCGGGCCCTCACCTGCAGTGAGACCTGTTGCTGCACTGTTCACTGAAGGAGCTTAATAATGAACAGGAAGAGGAAGTAGGAAAGAGGACCGAGCTAGAAGGAGGGCTTTGCTCACCTGACCCCACCCCATTCATTGCAGATTCAGGCTGTCGCTCTGATCCTAAACCTTGCAAAGAAAAAGAAATCTTCAGTAAGAAAGGGGAGCAAAATAAGATGGAAAGAAAAAGAGGAAAATCCATGAAGGGCAAATATCTGATAGAGGGGAGAATAAAGTTTTAACCTTCCAACCGGCCTTTCACATCCCCGCACCCTTTCTCCATTGCCGAAAGTGAAACTAACTGGGGTATACTTGTCAGGCCCAATAAAAACCGCATGATTTAAACAGGCATTACTAATTGTCAGCAAGCAACCAGGACTCGCTGGGGCACCATAACCTGTGTCTCAGTCATATGCGTAGTAAAACCGCCTCATCGCCTCTGCTTCCAGACCATTGGCAGTGACAGATGCAATCTTTCCCCCAACCCTTGCATAATTTTTCTCACAAATACAAGCATGCTCATAGTACGGGGAAAAAAAAAAAAGGCAGGGATTTCATCGAAGCTTCCAGAACAAGATGCCCAAGGCTTCGGTCTTCTTCCAAAATGGATCCACTACCAACTAATTCCCAGTACTCCTCAAAGGCTTCTTAACGTTTGTTTCTAAGCTAGCTCCTCAACTACTATGGCAATCTGAGATGGCTCTTGACTACAATAGAGCACACTAGCGAGCGTTCTCTGTGTCAGTTAGCAAATTTCATGCTCTGTCTCCAGGTAGAATTTGCTGGAGAGAATTGACTTCCTCAGAATCGTTTACCTAGTCGTGGAAGAGAAGGAATATATTTCTTGTATAAACTCAATGCCATAGAAGATATTACCATTTAATTTTATTTTCCCATTTGTTGTTGCAAAAAGAAATGGTTTGTTTTCCAGACGCACAATGTACAAGGTTTTGTTGTGTGTTATGACATCCCTCCGTTCATTCATCTATTCAGGTATTCACTGAGCACTATTTGCTGCTAACCAGGAAGCAAAGTTAGAAGGAAATGCTGACATGATATATGCATCCATTTTACTGGGTAGTTTTGTGTCATCTGAGAGGAGGGAATCTCAATTAAGAAAACCCCTCCGTAACATCAGGCAATGGGCAGCCCTATAGGGTATTTTTTTTAATTGATTGATGAGGGAAGGTCTGGCCCACTGTAGGTGGAGCCATCCCTAGACTGATGGTCTTGGGTACTATAAGAAAGCAAGCTGAGCAAGCCAGTAAGAAGCACTCCTCCATGGTCTCTGCATCAACTCCTGCCTCTGTTTGAGTTCCTGCCCTGACTTCCTTCAGTGACAAACAGTGACTTGGGAAAGTATACCAAACAAACCCTTTTCTCTCCCAAGTTACCTTGGTCATGGTGTTTCATCCCAGCAATGGTAGCCCTGAGTAGGACACCCGACACAGACTCCTCCCCACTCTCAGCACCTGATAGTCACTGACATAGTGAGAGCAGAGAAATATTTTGTAATACTATTGTCTTAGTTCTTTTCCTGTTGCTGTGACAAAAATACAACAGCAACTTAAGGGACGGGGGCTTATTCTGGCTCACAGTCCAAGGGTGCAGTCTGTCATGCTGGTAAAGGCAACAGAAGCTTGGAACCAGCTGCTCACACCACACCTACAATCAGAAAGCAGAACGGTGACTGTGGAGGTGCCTTCTCTTCACCTTTATTCAGTCCAAGATCCCAGCCAGGGAACAGTGCAATCTACAGTAGATGGGTCTTCTCATCTCAACTAACATAATGAAGATACCCCCGAGGCATGGATGGGCAGAGGCATGCCTTCCAGGTGATTCCAGACTCTGCCCAGTCCATAACAGCACTAACCATCACGGCTACTGTACGTGTGATTTGCCACCCATTTAAAAAGGCCAAGGTAGTGATTTCTTACAAAAAGATCAACATTAAATGCCAGAAGCATCAAGATACAAAAGAAGTGAAAATTCAAAACCAACATGACCAATGTCAGTCCATGTTCATAGCGTAATACAGTTCCTCTAAGTGTGAACCTTCCTACTGACATATTCTTACTCTAAACATAGGCAGCATAAAAGATAATTGTAGAGAATAACCTAAAAATCTAAACAACATAAAGACAGACTAAGTCTTGGGTAAGGGGTTCATAGCACGAAGCCACCAAATCATTGGAAGTTGGGACAAATATTTATGCTTATTACAGTCATAAAGCAAATAGTGTGAACCAAAAGTATCAATAGTTATCACAAATGTTGGTATCAGATTCAATAGGTGTGAGCTAGAGAGGTAGGTAGTTTAGAAGCAAGATAGTGCGCTTGCTTGGCATTCCTGACATTCTGGATTCAATGCCCCTATGCAAAATAGAAAGCAAAACCTTAGTAGCCATTAAAAGTCCTTATAAGAAAAAGCAATATATTCCAAGCCTGACAAGAGAGAAATAGATAAATGACTAGAGAAAAGAATTTGAAAACAAATACCTATGCATGTTAATTCTTCAGCGTAAAGGTGCAAAGATTTGTATGTGATGTTTAAATATACTATTCATATAGAGGGGGGGAGGTTGAATCTTCCAGTTTTAAATAGAAATAAAACCCATGTGTAAAAATATACTAAAATGTAGTGAATTAGGAAAAGAGAAAAATATTATAAAATGTTCAGATTAGGAAAAGAGAAAGTAGAAACTTTAGTTTTTTGGATATTTTTTAATGAAAATGGATTTCTCAAAGTAGGACAAGACCCAGAATCCACAGCTACAAAGACAGGATCCACGTTATAAATGAGGTTTTTAGCACTGGGGTTGTCAATCAGTGCTGCAGCACTTCCCTGGCATTTATGTGAGTCTGGGTCCACTTCCCAAAATAAAAATGCCAAACAGTAAAAATAAAATAAAATTTCTTTTTGTTGTATATAATTATAATAAGAAGGCAAGATATAAATTATTGACATAGAAAGATAAATAGCAACTAATGTGAAAACATCTACAGAAAAATTGTTTTAGCACATTCCCAGCAAGGAAATGGAAATTAAAACTTCATGATATAATCATGGCTCATACTTCTCAGAATAGCTCTTATCAGAAAGAAAGCACACAATGTGTTGAACTCTGATAATAAGAATATAAATAAGGATAAGTCTTACAGAAAACAATGGAAAGTTGCCCCAAAGCTAAAGGTAGAATTACTTTTATACTTATGCCTAGCAATTACACAACTGGGTGTTTGTAAAAAGAAAATCAAGTCAACATGTCAAAGAAATATTTGCACCCCTGTGTTAGTTGAGGCATTCCCACACACACAAATTCAATCTTTTTAAAAGTCTACCAATAGATGAGTAGATAGAGGAAATTTCATTTATGTATCCAATAGAATACTATTCAGCTATAAAGAAGGCAGTCTTGCCGTTTGTAAAGATGAAGATGAACCTAGATATCTAAGGGAAATAAGCCAAACATAGACACATATGGAATCTAAAACTGTTGACCTCGGAGATAAAGGAAATAGATCATCAGTGATTGTCACCAGGTAAGAAAGAGAGGTGTAGGGAATGCTGGGAAAGAATGCAAACTTTCACTTAGGCAAACAAGTTCAGGAGACCCATCTCACAGAATAAGGACTGGAGGTATTAACATTAGTCTTGGACCAGGGAGAAGAATCGGCAGTTCACAGCACTAATTGCTCTGCTAGTTCAGATCCAGTATCCATGTTGGGCAGCTCACAAACATCTGTGATTCCAGCTCCAGGGCATCTGATGCCCCCTTCTGGCTTCCATGGAAATCTGTACTGATGTGTACATACCCACACAGAGACATGACACACATAGTCCCTCTCCCCCTCCCTCTCCCCCTCCCTCTCCCTCTCTCCCCTCTCTCTTTCACTCTCTCTCTCTCTCTCACACACATCTGCATAATTAAAATAAATCTTAAATAAAACATCAAGTGACTACTACAAGGAGTTGCTTAGTTTGCTATCATGTATTCTTACATATTCAGCAAAAAAAAAAAAAATAAATACATTCACAGAAAATACTAAGAAACACAACCACAAGGCTGAAAACTTTGTGAGACAATGCATGTATTAATTAGCTGTTTTCATCTCATAGTCTACATATATCTTAAGACATTATGGAGGAAAAGGGGCAGATGACATAAACACAAAACACATGAATTTTTAAGAATAATTATAATAAATGAAACTAAAATGCAATTTAACACAATGTTTCATGTTGTAAGTACAAGTTTGTCTGATAGTTTAAATATATATGCAAATGTATGCAAACATATACAAATTACATCCATAAATCAGTTAGAAAAATTCAATTATATGGGAGAAAAGGGGTCTAGGGTTCACATAAGTGACTGACAGTTACAGAATCCAGAAGAACAGTAGTGTGCAAGGTATCAGCTCCATTGATAAAACAAGAAATATAAAAATGTGTGCTAATAACACCCATTAGACTATCAAAAAGTTATAGTGAAAAAAGAAAAACTCTAGGGTTTGGTTGGGGTTTTTGTTGTTGTTTGTTTGTTTGCTTGTTCGTTTAGGTAAGGAAAGTGCTAGTAGAAATGTAAGGAAAATGATATTCTCAAACATTCATAGTAGATTTACTATAATATTTTTGGAAAATAAAATGGGAAAAAACGTTAAATTTTAAACACACACACTTTGAACCAGTAGTTCAACATCTGGGAATTTACCATGAAACTAAATCACAATAGCTAAGAAGTGTCTGGGGATATCTGTAGTGGTAACATTATTTTTAAAGAGAAAGGAAAAACACAAGATCAAACAAACTGCCTTCTACACATTTATTTTCAGGTCCATAGATTAGGGCTGCTCTCAACTATAGTTGGAGAGGTTTCTTTGCTGCGGGCAGCAGTCACTGCGGAGACTCGGAACTGGCTGAAGTGCTGAGAGAATACATAACTGTGGGTGCTCAGCGCTGATAGGATAGGCTCAGGGAACTTGGATAAAGAGGTGTGTGTAAAAGCTGAAACACGGAGAGGATTGTTGCAAATGTTATCTTCAGGGCAGGGCTTGTAAGCTCGCAACAGCTGTGGTCGGTTACCTTCACAAGATCAAGCCACTCAACATGCCAGCAAAAGTAGAGGAGGGGCTCCTGAGGACGCGCCCTTAGCTGAGGAGCTGGTGGCAAATGCTGGCTGCTGGCTGAAGAAAGGGGAGTCCTTTTTCTTTTTTCTCTTGCTTTTTGCTTTTTCAAGACAGGGTCTCCGTGTAACCCTGGCTGTCCTGGAACTCGCTCTGTAGACCAGGCTGGCCTCAAGTTCACAGAGATCCTCCTGCCTCTGCCTCCCAAGGGCTGGGATGAAAACCTGTGCTACCACCGCCCAGCAAGGAGAGTTCCTTCCCTTGAGAGGTGCGGCCACTGATAGGCTGCCCATACGCCACAGGATAAAGCCACACCCATATTCATGCGAGCTGCACTGATCAGACTCCATGGGTCGCCCTAAAATGGAAGAGGACATGTAGGTAGGAGAGAAACCTGTTGAGGTGAAACTGCCAACAGGACCCGAGAGTAGGTGTGATCAAGATGTATTGTATATATGTATGAAATCACCAGAGAATAAATTTAAAATACAAGAATAAAAAAATGAAACAAAAACAGAAAAAAAAGGCTGCAGCATAACAGAAAACATGAATGGCACAGAAACAAACAAAATATAAAGACTAGACTCTGTACACAGAAACACAGTGTGACTGGCTAATTTCATGCATTGGTGGCACAGCTAAATAAAGTGGAGATTTTATTTCTAAGTGGGATAGTGAAAAATTTTTGCTTGAAATTTTTGTTAGCTTTTAATTGTGTGCATATGTGTGAGGTAAGTTTACAAAATACAACATAATCTCAGTGTGCACAATATGGCCCTGTGTCTGCGTGTATTCATAGTACAGATATGTTATATGTGCGTTTGTGCGCATCGGTGCAGTGCCTATGGAGGCCAGAAGAGGGCGTCAGATCCTCTGGAGCTAAAATCATAGGCAGTTGTGGGCAGTTGTAGGAAGCAAAGCAGGTCCTCTGAAAGAGCAGTACGTGCTCTGACCTCTGAGTAGCACTTGGAATTTTTTTTTCTTTAGTGACTCTCTGCGGTATGATAACTTTCTGAAAGTGAAGAGGAAAAAAAAAAAAAAAAGTCTAGCAATATCCCAGATAATTGCTTTTTTAAAGTTTCCCTTTTGATACTGTATTTTTGCTTTTAAGGATTGCTTTCAAGAAATAAGATAGAGATGTAGCGAGTCAGGCTTGTGAAAATACATAAGCAACCAAACAAATTCTACTGTGAGGTAAGTTTACAAAATACAACATAATCTCAGTGTGTACAATATGGCCCTGTGTCTGCATGTATTCATAATACAGATATATTATATAGCTATATGTTTTCTATGTCGCATGTAAAATTAAAATCATGTTGTATCTTGAATTTTCATTAACTTATTTTATTAACACATTGTCTAAACATGAGAGCGTTATTATGTTGGTCAGTATTCACATGTAAATATATACCTATCTATAATATGAAGAAAGGGCTAACATAAAATATACTAACGTAAAAAAAATACTAAAGTGTTTATGATTGTTTGTGGCTGATAAGATATAGGCAAATTTTATTCTCTTCTGTAAACTGGCTCCACATATCCGGTATCCTACAGTCAGAAAAGCGAGATGATCATTTCTAAATGGAAGTCTGAGAAAAGGCAATGATTTCATTGGTCAGAGGCACCACCTTCCTCTGATGCTCCTTCAACCTGAGAGAATGGCACATTGCCTCTGTGTCCCTTGTGCTCTGTCTCTCAGGCTACTTCACACAGGTGAAAGAAGCCCATCGCTCCCCTGGCCACAGCTCTCAGAGGGGCCACGCATCCATCTAAAAACAGCAACGCCTTTTCTCATCATTTATTCGATTTCCAGAGCCACAAATTCTTACAGTGTAAGTGAGGGCTCTGCCACATCCCTCTAGGGGTTCCTCCTGGGTCGCAAGGTCTCTAGCAGAGCACTGACAGAGCAACAGTGTGGGAAGGTAAACAAGCCTTTGGAAGGGACCCTGCGTGCTCTTGGGACAACCTGTAAACTCTGGCTCTTATCCCAGCCAATCTACCTGGACACAGTGACGCCAGCAAGGTAAACAGCAGCCCCGCCAGGCCTGCACGGCCCTCCCACTCTTCCCTCCCTCAGAAGGACCTTGCTTTCTTGGTTGATTCAATAAAAGGATTTTTGCCACATTTCTGCATTTAGAAGAGAACACCACAAACACAGGTACTACTTTAAGGTACAGCAGGCAGCCTCCTGTTGCTGGAGTGATTTAAAGACATGTGTTCTGCGTGAATGACATCACACAGAACACATCAGGACACTATTTTGTAGAGACTTGAAATTCTCAAGTAGAAGCAAAAGATCATTAACACTTTGGTAGACAAGAGCACACTGTGGTTTAAATGGAGATGAAGACAATGGCTGGAAGCTGTAGCAAGAAGACAAAAGAGACAGAGCTATACCCAGGCATGTCCTTAACAGAGTCCAACACAGAGCGTCTGACTTTTTCTGGCATCATGGCATTCAAAGTTCCAGATGACTAAGACCTCCATTTGTATACATAGAGCTCCAGACCAGACAGAACATTCTGGCCTATCTTATTTATGACTACATGTCAAGTCAACAAAGAAGAAAGCCGGTATACTCAACTGTATGGTGCTGTAGCCTGAGCCTGAATAAATTGCATAAACTAATGTCAGTCTCTAGTTCAATCAGCCATCATCAAAGTGCCCTTTGGCTCCCTGCTAGTGACAAGTTAACAAAATAAACCTCCTGTCCTTGCCACCAGACACCCAGGCAGGGCCCACAGCAACCACACCCGGAATACACTGTCTGCGTTGCAGTTCACTCAGGGACAAAATTGGAGCCTGGGGGTCAAAAATCACAGCAAATAGGTACCAATAGGAATAGAGGTGTGTCTCAAATGGAGAATTAGGAGTCATAATGGCGGCTTGCTTGTTAGTAGAAAGGGACAGCCATTAATGCCCCAGTCGGTTCTTGCCTCTTTGTGTGTGGTTTCCCAATGTTGTGGCTCATCCTTCCCTCTGCAGTGCAGCTGAGTCATCGCCATCTTTAATTCCTGGGTTTCCAGAGCTCCCCCAAATAACCCATGTCAGAGTTCACTAGGAAAGCGAAGCTGAGGTGTGGCCACAGTTGACTGGTCAGAGGTCCCTTGGCTTCTCAGGTGTGAAACTAAATTCTGGAATACATTTTCACTAACATGAGAGAAGCAGACATGGAATTGAATTAAATGAAAGAAGATTCTGGGAAATAGTCTTTCTGCTAAGTAAAATGGGTAGATAATAGATGATACAAGATAGATAGATGATAGATAGATGATAGATAGATAGATAGATAGATAGATAGATAGATAGATAGATGATAGATAGATGGTAGATAGATAGATAGATAGATAGTAGATAGATAGTAGATAGATAGATAGATAGATAGATGATAGATAGATGGTAGATAGATAGAGAGATAGATAGATAGATAGATAGATAGATAGATAGATAGATAGATAGATAGATAGATACAGAAATAGCATGTATGTCAACTCAATTAAGTATTTCCTGTAGTGTAGACAGGAAACTGTACTCAGAATGATGACCTGGAATAAAGCCGCACGAAGAAGCTCAGACTCAGTGCCCAAGTGGACAGGCTTTAAAGCAGGAGAGGAAATCACAGAACTCCGCCCCGCAGCAGAGAGAAGGGAACGCTAATTCACAGTGAATCCAAGCTCCCCCTTTTAGATCGACTATAAGTACTTCCAGGGACAAGACTTTTTCCTTTCCTTGTAGTGTTTCTATTTCTTCCAGCAGACCGAGTACTGTCTCCACTGATAGCCAAAACCCAGATTTACAATGGCCAAGAGCCTGCAGGTTCTTCCCAAGTTCAAGCCTTATCATGGACTTCATTCACAACAAGGTATCTGCAGGGAATTACACAATCTCTCTGAAGCTAGGGTTACTATGCTAGTAAGGGGGGCTGGGGTATCCTGCTGCTTATCTGAGAGCTCTGAAAAAAAAAGGCCAAATGAGCTGCTGTCTGCAAAGCACAGAGCTGTGGTTTGGATATGAAGTACCCATCCAGGGCTCATGGCTTAAAGGCTTGGTCCCCAGCTGTGGCACTAGATAGAGGTGGCTCTGTCCTCACTAATACACTAATCTCTTGCTAGAGGCACAGTTTAATGGTTTCTGGGAACTGGTGGGATTAGGAGGTTGAGTCCATTTGGAGGAATTTGGATCCATGCCTTAGAAGGATAAAGTTTGTCCCCAGCACCTTCCTGTATCTCTTCCTCAGCTGCCTTCAGGCCACAAGATGAGCATTTCTGCTCCATCTTACCTTCTCTCTCTCTCTCTCTCCCTCCCTCCCTCCCTCTCTCTCCCTCCCTGCTTCTCTCTCTCTCTCTCTCTCTCTCTCTCTCTCTCTCTCTCTCTCTCTTTCACTCTCACTCTCACTCTCACTCTGCCTCAACACCGACATTCCACAACAGGACAGAAGACTGAAATATTTGAAACCGTGATCCACACTGAAGTTTCCCTTCTTCAAAATAATTTTCTTTCAGGGTATTTGTCACTGTGATAAAAGCCTGGTTCTGGTGTTAACTATTTGACAACTCACATCTAGCAAAGAGAAAAACAGGACTTTAAAGAACTGCCTTGTACCTACAGGAAGCTGGCTTTAAAAGAGTGGGGAGGAAGCAGACCCACAGGTGGGCTCCATGCTAATCTATTGACATACACTTCAAATGTTATTTTTCAGCCCTTTAGAGTTTCTACTTAAGAATAGAATTTAGCATTAACAGATAAATGCACGCAAGAGTGGGAGAGAGAAGATCTGGGTTATTTTTTAGCCCCAACAAACACGAAGAGGGATGATTCTGGTGACAGAAGAGAAATGGCAGTTATTCGGGGAGATGCGTTCAATGGTATCCCAAGTCCTGGTGGGTTTTGGTCAGTTGGTTGGTTGGTGGTTGGTTGGTTGGTTGGTTGTTGGTTGGTTGTTGGTTGGTTGGTTGGTTGGTTGGTGGTTGGTTGGTTGGTTGGTTGGTTGGTGGTTGGTTGGTTGGTTGATTTTCAGACTTGTATCAAAATCCTAGCAACAACCCCACTTTCTGGAATTAATCAATTTTGAATCCAGGACTTCAAAAGTAGAAAAAAAAGTTAGAAGAAAAATAGAAGTCGTTGCAGAGACTGTCACGTGCATAGAAACACACAACTACAGGGCAGGGAAGATGGCTTTGCGGCTAAAGGCCTTGTCACACAGGACATGAGTTCTCATCTCCAACACCCACAAAGGATGTGTGCAGAGTCTGCAATCTCAGCACTAAGAAGCAGAGGTGGCCTGGCCCCTGGAGCCCATTGGTCAGTCATTCTAACCATTACAGTGAGATGCATATTCAGTGAGAGACTTCCTCTCAAAAACTAAGATGACCTCCTCATGCATAGGTATGGTACTGACACACATATCCATACAGACATGTTCATAGACTACACACACACACACACACACACAGGAGGGAGGGAGGGAGGGAGGGAGGGAGGGAGGGAGGGAGGGAGGGAGGGAGGGAGGAGAGAAGGGAGAAAGGAGGAAGAGAGGGGAAAGGGAGAGAGGAAGAGAGGAGAGGGAGGGGGAGAGGGACAGAGATGAGAAAGAGGGGAGAAGAAGAGAGGAAAAGGGAGAGAGAGAGAAAGGGGGAGGGACATGGGGAGGAGAGGGGGGGAAGGAAACTGTACTGGAAACAGTATGGCTGGCAACCTACTTTGCACATTGCAATCCCCATCAAGATGAAGGACACGTTGTTTGCCAAGCCCTCCCCTTTGCCTTTTCTTCATCATGCTGTTCTTGCTATCCAAAAGAGGAATCAAACCAGCTGCCAACATGGAGTTGGCAAATAGCTGCAGGCGCTGTCTTCCTGGAAACGCCAACCGGCAGCCATCCCCACAAGGCCACAGAGGTTTCGGGAGGGCAGATTCACCACTGCTCAGACTCCTCATAGTGGGATTAGAACCCTAACTGTCTAAACTAATAAGCCAGAGGAGCTGGGGGTGTGGGGGAGTGGGTATGTGCTCCTAAACAGCCCGGGGTCGGCCACGTCCTTCCAGGCAGGGGCTAAGAAGGTCCCTTGTGCCTGAGGACGGTTGATCAGATAGACCTGAAGACTTGCCGGACAAGTCCCACAGCACTTCTGAGGATAGTGACTAAGCTCCAGCTTAGCAAAATTATCTAATATTTTGATTAGTCACTGAGTAAAAACTTTGCTAGAACCCTTCATTTCCTACACAGTTGGACAGACACGGTGTCAACGGAAGATTTCCTGAAAGTGCTTCCCCGGAACTGCCCAGTTCTGCAAGTAGGAAGTCAGCAAGTTGACCGAAGCCCGCTGGCCTGGCTCTCAGTGGGATCAGGCTTAGTTCACTGGCAGCGCAGATTGGCAGGCAGGCCTGGGTCCACGCCCCGCCCCTCCCTTGCAGTTCAGGCAGGTTCTATAAAAATAAACTTACATACTATTCTGTTGACTCAGATTTCCTGCGCTTTCGAACGCTTTGAAGGTTAACATGATATTTACAAGCCAGAGGACGTTCGATATTTTATATCACATGGCCTGCTACTGGAGAAAACTGCTAACGAACGCAGCTGGCAGGGCAGACAATGTGGACATTTGTAGTAACAGAGACCTGGCTTTCCAAAAGGGCTGTGAGCTGGTTCAAAATGCTCAATGGAGGAAGTGAGAAATGGATTTGGAAGTCAGTAAGACCTTTTCAGTTCTAACTTTTAAGTAAAACATGTTACGACTGGTGTCCACAATACATGTGAAATGACTTTTCGCCTGCTTACATGGGCATACATTCTTTTACAAAGCTTCCACTGTCCCTTTGAATAATTACGTTCAGAGGAGAAGGCTCTTAATTACTGAAAGGCCATTATTAAGTAGCAACTGGAAATACATACGTCTGCTCCCCATTTTAGGGTTAAACATGAATTCACATGTTGCTCCTTATCAACGCCATTCAATTAGCAGTAGAAGAAAAGGGTCATAACGTCGAAGAAGGGAATGTTTTTTTTGCTTACTAACAGCTATTGCAAAGCTGTGAGAGAGAAAAATACAATTTAAAAGCTTTAAAAAAAAAAAAACACTGAGGGTAGGGATCTCTATTTAGGGCAGGCAGTCTGTATTGTAAGCAAGGCGGTGAGTCTCCCTGATAGCAGGTAAAGATGCTTCAGCCAAGCCTGAAGGGGGCGTGGCTCTGTGGTAGAGCAACCTCCATCAGGATGCCAGACCCTGGATTCGATATATATCTGGGAAGGAAAATTGTAGGGGAAGGGGTGGGAAGAAGGGAGAGAACAGAAGGAGGAAGGGGAGTGAGGGGAAGAAGAAGGAAGGGGAAGAGAGTAAAAAGGAGAAGAGGGGAGGGGGAGGAGAAGGGGAAGGGGGAGGGGAACGGCCCTAGGTTTTTGTTTTTGTTTTTTAAGTGTTATGTCAAGGTGAAAATGTACAGGTTATATCCATCTGTCTCAAATGTTAAGATATCTTTTTTTTTTTAATTACAAGAAACAGTGGGTCTTTTTTACAAACTTTTTTTCTCAAAAGAAAGGAGAACACATGAGATGGGTGGTAGTGGTGGTGCACGACTTTAATCAAAGTGCTCAGGAGTCTAAGACAGTCAGATCTCTGTGAGTTCGAGGCCAGTCTGGTCTACAGAGTGAGTTCCAAGAGAGCTTGGGCTACACAGAGAAACCCTGTCTTGGAAAACCAGAGAGAGAGAATAGGAGTGGGGAGGGAGGGAGGGAGGGAGGGAGGGAGGGAGGGAGGGAGGGAGGGAGGGAGGGAGGGAGGGAGGGAGAGGGAGAGAAGTCTACTAGAAAATGAATTCACCCTGACAGGTTTACAGTGAACAAGGGGTTGATGGCTGTAATTTTGAGTTGGGAAACACCTGCTCAAATTAAGTAGTTTGTGGTTTCCGTATCCAACAGAAGAGAAAAACACCACATTGATTCTGCCACTGTTTGTGTATGTGTGTATGTGTGTGTGTGTGTGTGTGTGTTTGTGTGTGTGTGTGTGTGTGTGTGTGTGTGTGTGTGTGTGTGTGTGTTAACTAAAGTAATTCAAACCTCATCCTGTAGGCTGATATACTTCGTTCCTGTGTCCTGCTAAAATTAAGATGATACAAACATATAAACTTGATGAATCCCAAGTGATAGAAAGCATTGGCCTTTCAGTGGGGAGCGTGTGTACGCTGGAGGGGAGAAAAATGAAAGAAACCTTTCCCAGGTGTTCCCTCAGATGGTACAGGCTTCCTCCAGCACTTCTGCCCACGCCTGTAAGAAAGAGAGTAAAATCCGCTCCCTGTAGATACTCAGAATTAGACACAATCACAGATGATACTGATGTGGAGAACGTTTGCACGAGCATGCAACCACCTTGGTAATAAAGTTTACTTCTTCTGCCCTAGTGTTTTAGACTGGTTCTAAATCACTACACAAAGCCAGCGATTGGCTGCTGTTGAGCAGAACTGGACTGTGGACGTTAACCAAGTTGCCTGGCAGTCTTTACCTGACTTCAGTCCACATTTTTCCCCTCCATAGCTACTCTCTAGTTATGCATTATCAGGTTTGGCAGTCTCTACGAGCTCAGCCCTCCGCTTGGCTTGTTGCTGGGTAGGCTTGACCTAAGAGAGTGCATGAGGAAAGAGCCAGAACTTTCCTTTGATGTCTCAGAACTCAAGATTCCATTATATAATCTACCATAAATCCTGGCGGTCAGGACTGACACTGGCTTCCAAAGTTACCAGAATATGACACTCCCTACTTGATTCATTGTGGAGTCTGACATGTCTTAATTAATATGAACTCAGAGCCTCAGCTTGCCAGCGATAAGAGACTTTTCTGATTTGCCTTCTTCATAGCTTTAAGGGTTTCCTTGATTAATTTTCTTCTCCTGAAATCTAAACCTCACATGCTAAATGTTCTGACTGGCTCAGGTTTGACCTCACAGATGTTTCCTTGTGGTCACAGAAAATACTTCTCCTCTGAGAATAGGTTTGATAATTTTGGGGGGGGGGGCAATAAATTGAACTGAACTAGATGAAGAAGTCAAGTGCAGGCTTTTAGCCACACTTTTTTACTTCTACAACCTGCCTGGTGTGTTCAAGTCTCAAATATAAACGGTGGTAGATGATAGCATTCCCTATGAACAAATTAAGGCCTTGAACCTTCCCCCAAGCCTTCTTCTCTGTAACAATATAAATCTCTCTCCTTGCTCAACACATGAGTGAGGCTTCCCACAAGGAGAAAATTGGCACATTTAAATGTCCTTTCTACTCTCAATGCTGAAGAAGGAGTGAGATGGACCAAGTCCAAACAGTGAGAAGGAAGGAGACTGAGGGCCTGTCTCATCGGAACACAAATAATTTGTGAACTGTTCTCAGTGATTAATACTCTGCACTTGAACCCTGCTTATGCAACAGAAGTGCTACAGTGAGCTGACTCTTGGTTTCTGGGTTTTGCCTTTCCTAGAAAACATTTTTCTATGAATCTTTTTTTGTTTTGTTTTGATTTGGTTTGGTTTGGTTTGGTTTGGTTTGGTTTGGTTTGGTTGCACACTAGATTTGAAGCAGCCCTTTGCTTGATTGGTGAAGTCTGAAAATGGACTAGAGGGAAGGACACCAAAGCAACATGAGCAATGTCCCTCCAACAGAGTGATACCCTGTTACCCTCTCCCTGCCCCTCTCTGCTCAAAACAGGAAAGCCAGGCATCAGCTGCCAAGGGACACTCTCAGCAGCCTTTGAGATTCGTTGTAACCTAAATTAGATTACTGAATGTGCTTAGCATTTTCTCCCAACCTTTGTCCCCAACAGACACCTGCCTTGTTTTCTTACATAGCTGTCACCCTAACCTTTTACCGTACCATACTCCTTTAAAGGATGAGAAAGAGAGAGAGGGGGAGAGAGAGAGAGAGAGAGAGAGAGAGAGAGAGAGAGGGAGAGAGAGAGAGAGACAGAGAGAGACAGAGACAGAGAGAGACAGAGAGAGACAGACAGAGAGACAGACAGAGAGACAGACAGAGAGACAGAGAGACAGACAGAGAGACAGACAGACAGACAGAGAGACAGAGACAGAGAGACAGAGACAGAGACAGAGAGACAGACAGAGAGACAGACAGAGAGACAGAGACAGAGAGAAAGGGGAAAAACAATCTCCTTACACCCCTCCTCTTTAGCTCCCCAATCACTGGGTTCAGCTCCAAATCATCTGAAGCATTTCAGTGGTGGCGAGAGGTGTCACAGGCTCCCTTCCCTAGGCAAGCCTTCAATGGCATCAGCTATCTTGTACTCCCAGACAGGCACCTACGGCTCTAATAGTACATATGTTAATGTCCTGGCTCACTATTCCAAATGGAGGTGGCTGAAGACAGGAGGCGCAGAAGCGTGACTCAGTACCAGCACTGAGGTCATACCCAGTATGCCAGGCCTTCATTCACTTGCTAGGGAATTAGGCCTCCAAAGTCAAAGGACTGCTCAAGTACGAAATGTAAAGTACGAACTTGAGTACATATTTGACAAGTGTGTATAAATTGCAAATAATTGCACCAGTCTCCATGTCATACAAATAGAAGCATTTTCTTATGAATCTATATTCTATCCAAATAAGATTGTTTTTGCCATAAAAATATCCCAGGGAAAAAGCATTTTGCACATATAAAGTGTGCTGCTTAGTCCCTAGTGGTCCCTGAATGAAAAACCTTCTGGGATCTGTTTGGCAGTTAGTTGCTAGATCCATCTTTCAATTATAAAGATAGCAAAATACCCAGCATAGGTGTGTCTGTCTGTATGTATGTTCACTCCTAGAAACTAATCATAGGACCTTGCATATTCCAAGCAAGCTCTCTACTGCTGAGCCACATCTTTCACCCTTTCCTAACTGATTCTTTTGAGAAGGGGATTGCCAAATTTCAAAGCTGGTGTTGAACTCATCAGATGACCCCTGTAGACCTTCCACTAGTGATTCTCCTGCCTCAGCCTCCTAAGTAGCTGGGGTTGAAGGCTTGCACCACCAGGCTCACTTTACAGTAATATCTTTTGACTCCCCTCCAACTCCTCTCTCTACCAGCCATTTTTTGAGACAAAGTCTTTTCTCGCCCATAAATAATCATAATTCAAAAAGTGGGTCCTTAAAAGATTTGCTAAATTGCTCAATTTAAGTTGTTCACTCTAAATTAGCAATTCACCTCTCCTCAGCTAGTCCAATCATCTCCAAATTGGCATGCTCACTCTTCAACTAAAAACCTCAATCTACACAGTATTTCCAAAGAGAAGGCCTCATTTCACTGCAACCTCACACCTTAAAATGACATTTAGCTTCACAGTCCTAATTCTCTGCTAACATGTTCCTGCATACTTCTGACTTATCTTCCTGTCAGACCAACTCCTGATCCCCCAAGGTGATTGTCTCTTTCCTTGGATTAGCGTCTTCTACCCCCAACATCTTCCCAGGGCAACATACCCATCCTTCCGGGTCAAGGCTAACTGTCACTTCCTGTCCCAAACTCCGAGTGCCAATCAGCAGTAGCTTCTCTGTGTGCTTCCATACCATGGTGCTCATCTCTATGAAAGCAGCCATCACTTTCTACTCAATTAGTGTATGTCATAGCTATTCTGCAGCAATGATACATCATACTATGTGCCCAACTCTCCACTTTTGACAATTAAAAAAAAAATCATCTAGAACACAAAGAATGCATCATGTTCAATCAAACACATCCATTGCATATCTAACATGGTTGGGTACCAGGCTTTTCCCAGAATACCACAATGCAACCCTGAGCAAAAGCCCCCTGTTGGCACCAAGGGCTCTTCCAATAGGGTCCGCAGCAGACCCTTTAGAACAGAGCTTCATGAGCCACAGTAGAACTTTGCAATGTGCTCATTCTTGGACAAAATTAAGAATTTAATAAGGAAGTCAAACAGAAGTACCCTTTTTCTGAATAAACTTGATGCCAAAATATACAGTAGCAAGATTTCATGTAAATGGGATTCCCAACATCTCTTAATGGACAGGAATGTACGGGTGTTCCGTTGCTTTACCCAGATGCAGAGATGGATTGTTGACTACCCAATGTGACCAGCTTTACTAAGTTCCCTTTCTTTGTAAGGTTTTATAATAAAGCAAAACCTAATGAATGACTGGTTATAGCAAATAAAAAATTAGAATTCAAAGGACAGATGCCATCTTACAGAGGGATTTAAAATTCCTTGTGGATTTCTTTATCACAATTATCAAAGAAAATTTTCCAATGAGACTACTTAAGTGAACCGCAGAGGTAGGAAGGGGCTCAGGCATGTGGCCCCCACTGCAAAAGGACTAGGGAGGCTCTTCTGAAGAGAGTGAGGAGGAGATCCCTTTAGAGAGTTCAGCTGATAGCCACCTGACAAGCAAATGCTTCAATAAGTACCGAGGAATAAGAAATCAAAAGACAGAAAAAAGAACCTGGAATGCCACCACTCCAGAGAAGGACAGTTACCAGGGCTACCAACCACTTAGCAAATTGACTGACCTTGCACAACTTGAGGTTCCCCCAAGGCTTGTCATCTCCTTTCCACCCACCTCATCTCCTTGTGATGAGCAGCAACAAAAAGGTCCTATGATTTTCGTGATGACTGTGCCCCCATTCTAGTCCGCTCTCAGCAGGGAGACACAACCCCCCAAAGAATTGAGAATTATTGAGTTTAAGTAAGAGGCTAAAGGCAGATTTCACTCCTGAAGACTACTCCTGCAGTCGAGACAATGAAGTGACAGCTGTGTCACCAACAAGACTCTTGATATTTTTTGCACTGGAAAAGATAGGGCTTCGCCTACATCACATCTCACACCAGAGGACATCCCCCAAGTCACATTGATACTCCAAGGAAGAGATTATAGACTACTTCCAATATCTCATCATTACCCCCATCTCACCTGAAAGCTTTATCACATGCCTGGAGGCTGTCTCTATGCACACACTTCCATCTACACAAACACACACACGCACACACACCTTAGAAGGAGTCATAGAATCTGTTGATGCATACAGTTTTGCTAACCCAAACCCTAACCCTAACCCTAACCCTAACCCTAACCCTAACCCTAACCCTAACCCAGGCTGATCTAGAAAAAGGACTACTGGAACATTGCTATAGAGACAAAATCACCGTTATCATAACCATCCTTAGCAAAAGCTACCTGTAAAGTGCTAACCTTTAAAAAGAGCATCTGGGTATCCAGCGAGACGGCTTAGTGGTAAAGCACTCGCTGGGCAAGCCTGGTCACCTAACTTAATTCCCAGAGTCCGTGAGAAGATAGGAGAGAAGTGATCCCACAAAATGTCCTCTGAACTCCACATATTCACTGTGGAACACACAATGCCGCTACACACATACATCATGTGTGTGTACATACACACAACACACACACACACACAAACAAATTAACACTTTGTTAGGCCCTTGGCAGGGGTTCATAGGTGGTATTTCTTTCTCAGCAAACAACAGCCAGCCAGCTCAGGCAGAGGTGGGTGGACAGGACCGCGCCTCCTCTGTGCTTTAGCAGAGCAGAAGCACAGTGGTCCTTCTCTCTCGTCTGTTTTTCTCTACAGCCTCCCTGGACCCATGGACCAAACTGCAGCTCAATCATGGCCTCATCTCAAGCAGGCATTCTGACCAACTGGACCAAAATACAGAGACATACTGAGACGGGGCAGAGATGCGCCTTCTTACCCATGGAAGAAGGTGCAGAGGGCACTGTAGGCTTAGGAATGTATGTGTCTGAGCATGATAGGAGGCAGATGGTTCCAAGTCCTAAACTGAATGAAAGTCAGGGGTCACTGAAGGAAAGGACAGCTGCCTGACTTTGTCATTGCAGCAAAGCTAATGCTCTGGGGCCTTTACTGCCTTGAGCAACAGAACTGAACAACTCCCTTCAAGTGTCAAGACAGCACCTCCCACTCATGAACATAACCCTGGCACTCACATTCAATATTTTGCCAATTTTCCTGTGTGTTTGTCTCTCATCTCTATGTCAGTGTTACTTCTAATTTCTATGACAAAAATCCACCAATCACTGCAAGACTGGGTCCAGCCTCTACAGCTTTATATCCAGACAGGGTCTAGAACGGGCCTTTTTGGGATGTTTATAAAACAAGGGCAAACATTTGCCTTTTTTTTCTTGCGAAACAAGAAAGAATTTTACTGAATACAGATAGATGCTGACCCCAAGAACACAGAGGTTCCCACCCTACTGACTTTTTAAAAAGTTCAAATACTTTTAATTGGTACTCCAACATCAGCCCTCTCTGAATATATTATTTCAAATTCAAAACCAAATACATTTCCCATCAACCTTGTGGCTGGGGGTGCTCTGTAAATCTACTAGATCTGGCCCAAGAAGGTAATTTTCAAACATCTGACATTAAGTGGTACTTCATGTCCCGATTGAACATCATCTTAATAAAAACCCAACCCTTATATTAGGGTTAAAAAAAAAACTTAAAATAAATTTTAACTAGCTAGACTTTTCTGGGCAAGTCAGAGAGAACAAACACTGGCAACTTCTTGGTCAAGCATGAGACTTTCCACTACAGGAAACGGGTGGCTTTCCTGTGGCCAAAATGAAAGTATCCTTTTCTGCCTTTTGTAACTACCACGTCACTGGCGAGTGGCACACACTGTATGGCACTGTCCTTAATATACACACCACCCTGCCTTAAAAAAAAAAAAAAGCAGTCACCCGTGGTTATTTTCAGGTTAGAGAGAACCAAGCCCAAGCCCACAGGACTCAGAACTCGCCTACAATTGTGAGGCAACTTCAAGACAAGATGCGTTACTAGATTGCGTAGCTTTTCAGAAAACTCGTCTGCCTTCAGGAAACAAATGATGCAAATGATGGCTTATTCCAGTCGCCTTAGATCCAGCTCACATAAGTCACAGCACCGAAGATTAAGAAACGTGGTCGCGTTGAGACAAGTACAAAGTGAAGTCGGAGCAGGAACTTTTTTAAACTCGCGCACGTTTCAACCATACAGAATCCCCCACAGCTCGACCTGGGACCAATAAATTGACGCGATCTGAGGCAGGCAGAGAGAGAGCCTGCCAGTGCTGCACCAAGAACAGATAACTGTGTCTGACTCAGCTGAATGTAGCTTCCCCGGAGTGAATTTCCATGGGACCAAGGTCAGCTTTAACATGATAACGTTTGCCAGAAACTTTATAAAATATCCCTGGAGCAATGAGCGAGAGAAAAATGAACATATTTTCACAGAAGTGAACTCTTGAGACTCCAGCCTGATTGCACACAGTAGCACACTATAGCCAAGGGGGGGGGGGGGGAACTGTAAAGAAATGGAGAGAAATAGAAGTACCTGCTTGAGAAGAATGTCGCCCAGAGACTGCCTTCTTAAGCTAGACAATGGCAGAGGAGGGGGCATTGGCCTCTCCTGGCATCACAAGGCTGCTGAGCAGGGAGCCTTGTGTTTTCGGTTTTGGTAGAATCCGTTCCGAGGCTGTTATGACCATGAAATTAGGAAATGCAGAGACTCAGAAGCAAAGAGCTAGCACCACCACTTGACTGGGATTGGAAACTCTGCTCCGGATAATAGGGGAGGGGGTGGCCTTCCTCTCTCTCTCCAGCCAGGTCTGCTTCCAACTTTCTCAGCGTTTGCCTACAGATAGATGTTTGCAGAAGGACAAGCCTCTGGCTGAAAAAAAAAAAAAAAAGTGATCCAACCCACTTTCTCTTTCCTTGCAATAAAGCTCGAAGTCTAGACGAACATGTTGACTTGGAAAAAATAAAATAAGGGAGCGTTCTTTCTGCACACAGATTTTCCTCGCTGAAAACTAGCTAAGAAGGGGCATAAGGGTGTTTCTAATGTGAGCGCTTCTCAGAGTTTCTCTTTCACTCATTGACTCAACCAGCTAAGTCCGTGGCTCAGCAGTTCTTGTCACTGATTAATGAATGGGGTTCCTGATTTTGGAAACCTGAACAGCTTAGCCTGAGCTGACTCTGAAAGCCTTCAGGTGTATGAGCCTTCTATAAACTGCTTGGCATTTCCTGCCGTGATTTACAAGTCCTGTTTGCTTTGGGGCTTTAATCTGGTGTTTTGTTTTGTTGAGACAAGGTCTCACTCTGCATTTCAGACTGGCCTTAAACTCTCAGGATTCCCCCTGCCTCGGTCTTCCAAGTGCTAAACTTACAGGCGTAAGCCAACATGACTGGCTTTTTAAAAACTTATTTTGTTTGTTATTCTTTCTTTTTTTTTTTTAACTCAGAGACAAACACGCTGAAGCAATAATATGAGATAAAAAGCATTTTAAATTTATTTTCCTTTTTGGTACTAGGGATAAACCCAAAACTTTGATGTGCTAAGCAAACACATTACCTCTGATCCACAGACCTCTAATTTTTTCAGACCTTTTGGAATTTTAATAGCTCATAAAATCTGTTGTGTTCTATGTAACATGTGTTTTAAATGCTGGGTTGTTGTTTTAATGTCTTAGTTTTTCTTTTTTTCTTTTTTCCCTATTCTATAAATCTGAGAAAGAATGCTTCTGTGGAAGTAAGAATGGTATCAGGCAAAAGACCAAAAAAGACTCTGGCCACTGTCTCGATCCCTATACATGAACATTAGTGCATGCTGGGTAAGAAAAGCATCTCAGAATTGGCTGAGAGGAGAAAAGATACCAAATGTCTCATGACTGATCTACACATTCTTTATAATAAGTTGTCTTGATTGTCTTCAGTTTTCTATACCCTGGTGAGTTTGGCCCCAAAACAATTCAAATACACAAATGTGTCTGAATTTAACTCCCCCAAACTACATAGTGTAGGATGTATTTTAGTTGTGATCTGAAATGTTTTATTTCAAATTAGCGAACGTTAAACTTGATAAAACTCATTTATAGAAGGAATAATCACATAGGCCAAGCATGTCAGAGAAGGCCCTCGCTTTATTGTTCTTATTATGATTTCCTGTGAAAGGTAAGTGAGTCAACAAAATGTTTTGAATAGTTCAAACATTTTAAAAGCCAAGTGGTTTTTTTTCCTCTAAATTAATTGAATCCCTCTGTTACTTGCCAGGATGGATGAATCATGCTTTCAAGCAGCATTAGCTACCTGTTAGAATCAGTGGTGCACAATCCAGAGAAGAAAATTACCTAGGGCAGGGGTTCCCAAAATAGAACACCCCTCAGATTCGGAAGCAAGTGTACATTATTTCTTTGTTGTGAAGGGATTACAGATGAGTGTACAGGCACACAGAAGTAAGTGGGTACATGACTGCAGAGCCCAAAGCAAGACACTGCTGTGCTTCTCTGTTGCTCTCCACATCGTTTCCTTGAGATAGGTATCTCAGTGAACTGGAAGCTGGCTGGGATAGTTGGGCAGTGAGCTCTTGGGATCCACCTATCGAATGCGAGTGCACAGACACACTCACACACACACACACACACACACACACACACACACACACACACACACAAAGAGAGAGACAGAGACAGAGAGAGACAGAAACAGGGACAGAGTCAGAAAGACAAAGACAGAGAGAGAGAGACAGAGAGAAATAGAGAGAGTGTGTAGGTTTGCTGGGATTGCAGGCACACATAGCCACGCCCAGCATGCTAAAGATTCAAACTCAACTCCTCATGCTTACAGAACAAGCAGTCTTATCAACTGAGCCTTCTCCCTGGTCTTCTACGCCCTTTTCTTTTAAAACGCACGTTTGTAATATAAAGATGTGTATGAGGCTGTGTGTCCTTAAGGGACAGTTGTGATGCCCCCTTCTAGACCATGCTTTCTTAGGTGAAAAAGAGTGAAAACACCAGCCAAAGTCTTCCAAATGAGTGCAGGTGTCTGGCGTGTCGGGACAAAGCACTTTCTACAACACACAGAGCCAGGTGCTACTGACTGGCAAGGAGACCGTGAGATGCTGAGATTGCGAACACACTCTGGCTAGAGCCAGTATTCAAATTCAGGGGTCCAAGTCAAGCCTCCATGACAGAGACCTCTGCTACAGTCTCTGAGAATCCACAGAACTGCACCCAACATGGAAGTGTGTGCTGTACTAGGAGTCGTTCTGCAGTTTAGCTTCTTCATGACTTCACTACAGATTAATATATATGTATATGTGTATATAAATATATGCATATTTATACATATATACATATATAGATATATATTAGATATAGACATAGATATAGATCTGCCAAGACCAAAACATTGTTTTAAAATATTCTGTGCTTTTCGTGGGGCAAAAACTCTCCTTTGAGGGAAAAAATTACCTAATTAGACTGTATTCAACAGTATTAGACTGACTGGATAATAAGCAACAAAGAAGAAAAGGCCGGACGTGGTGGTGCACACCTTTAATCCCAGCACTTGGGAGGCAGAGACAGGCAGGTTTCTGAGTTCGAAGCCAGCCTGATCTACAAAGTGAGTTCCAGGACAACCAGGGCTATACAGAGAAACCCTGTCTCGAAAAAAACAAACAAACAAACAAAACAAAAAACAAAAAAAAGCATCTAATCTATCATTGAGAGCGTGTCGTCTGCTATGTCCTTATCAATAATGAGAGAGGGCCAGCACACACATCCTCTCTTCATGTCATGAACTTTATTAGCAACACCAAATGATGAAATTCTAGAAATTTTTCTAGGTTACAACCTAGTTTTTTTGTTTTTGTCTTTTGGTTTGGGGGGAGGGTTGTTGGTTTTTGTTTTGTTTTGTTTTGTTTTGTTTTGTTTTGTTTTGTTTTGTTTTGTTTTTGGATATATTCTTTTATTTCTAAAGTAACCATTAACAGCCCAGTTTCCACAGCAAAGGAAAGCAGAAAATTGATGTAGTCTGTCTGGGTTGTTCAAGTAAAATCTTGCTGTGATATGGATGATTCAAGCTAATTTTTTTTTTAATTTGGAGTTTGTGTTTTTGTCCAAAACCCCAAATAATAGCAGATCTTGGGACTCAAATATATAGGTAATTGCCCCAATTCTCCATTTGTCCGTATTAAGCAAGATGCTTCCACTGAGCACTGTGCAAAGGCTCTTTCGATTCCATCACACTGGGAAAATGTAGCAGTGAATTTCTGGTCCTCCTCATGTAGAGAAACTCAAATCGAGATCTCCTACCTGAAAATAGCAAAGAGGCCCTGACCACTCACCCAGCCATTTCAGTAAAGAAATTGTCCTGTCCGTGGTTGCTGTTGCCTGGTGTCATCCCATCTCCTGCCTCTAATTGCTAATTGAGTAACTACTAGGCACCTGCCCAGCCAGTGATCTTGCACCAGATCTAAGACATCAGAACTGATCATGAGTGCTGTAGAAGTTTTCCCTGCAAGCTCATGTGTGGCACTGTTTAGGGAGACTGTAAACCTCTTAAAGGTGGGGTGTGGTTAGGGAATGCAGGCAGCTGGAATATAGGCCTGTAGGTTATAGCTGAGTCCCAATTCTGGCCTGGGTTCTGCTTCTCAAACTCCAGTGTGAGAGGAATTGTAGCCTGTTGGTCCTGTGGCCGTTAACTCCACCAAACCTTGTCCTCTTGATGGACTTGACCCATTCAAACCATAAGCCAACATAAGTCTTCTCTATCTTAAATTTTTACCTAGTGAATTCTGTCACAGCAACAAAAAAATTAATGAATATAATAGCTAACTACAGGGGGGTTTGCACGGATATGAATTTTTAACTTTTGACAGGGTAGTGGGCCTCATATTGGGGTAGTACAGTAGAAGACACAGGAAGCAAAGACCCTTAATTAAGTGAAGTTATCCATAGACAGAGAAAAATCAGCTAGCAGAGATTAGCAGACATGGGGCTCTGGACCCACAACTTCCTCACTCCATTTGCCACACTCATAGATCTCAAGTTCTGCAGTAACTTATCTTCAGGAGGCTGGGAACATTTTCTCCCGGATCTTGCGTGCTGGTCATAGGAGGCACAAAACCCAGTTCTTGTTGCAGTGTACAGGGATGGGATGGGGTTGTCAACATCACGATGGTATGGCCAACATCCAAGGAGGCTGTCTCCACCATCAAGAGCAAAGGGAAGCCTTGCTATTACTTATGACAGGAGTTAAGAATCAGGTAGAAAATGGACTGAAGTATCTGCTCTGGTAGAAGTGTCCTCCCCACCCCAGCTTAGCAACAGGAGAGTCCCACCCATGATTTTGATTGGCATCCGTGTAGACACCATTGGCCCAACAGCACTAGTGAATTCTGAGAGAATAAAATTCTCTAGATAGGATCTGGGGAAATGACTCCACTGGCAAAGTACTTGCTACAGAAGTGTGAGGACCCAAGTTTGCATCCTTAGCACCCATGTAAAACGTTAAGCATGACAACATGTGCCTGTAATTCCAGCTGGGGGAGGACATCACAGGTAGATCGCTCCAGCTCACTGGCCAGCAGAGCTGAATCAGGTTCAATGAGTCCCTATGGTGGTCTGAAGGAGACTGGCCCACATAAACTCGTACATTGAATGTTCCTAGTTCCTAGCTGGTAGAACTGTTTGAGAAGGATTAGGGGGTGTGGCCTTGTTGAAGGAGGTGTGGCCTTGTTGGAGGAAGTGTGGCTTTGTTGGAGAAGATGTGTCACTGGTGGTGGCTTTGAGAATTCTTGGAAAATCCATGACAGACCCAATTTCTAGCTCTCTGCCTCATGCCTTTGGACCAGATGTAAGCTCTCAGCTACTGCTCCAGCACCATGCCTGTCTGCCTGCTGCCATGTCCCCTGACACGATGGCCGTGGCCACCTTCTAAGACTGTGAGTGAGACCCCAATTAAAAGCTTTCTTTTTTAACTTTTTTTTAAAGATTTACTTATTATTACACATAAGTGCACTGTAGCTGACTTCATATGCACCAGAAGAGGGCATTAGATCTCAATACAAATGGTTGTGAGCCACCATGTGGTTGCTGGGATTTGAACTCAGGACCGTCGGAAGAGCAGTCAGTGCTCTTACCCGATGAGACCTTGCCAGCCCCTAAATGCTTTCTTTCGTAAGTTGCCTTGGTCATGGTGTCTATTCACACAATAGGAAAATAAGTAAGACAAACTCTGTCACAAAAAAATTCGATGGAAAGTAATCACATAGTATACACATGTTCACACAAGCACATACACAACAAGTACACACACACAAAAATTAGAAAGTTACATTAGAGCTAGCACATGGCATCCAAGTTTCACAGTAATAAGTAAAATTGGGAAATAAAGAGCAAGGATTTAGATTACTAAATAATCTTAAGTGGGAAACATGCATAAAGTGTATAATAATAAAGGTCTTTGTATGAATGTGTTTCACATCATTTCTATTTCAACTAAACTTTGTCTGATTATTACATAATGCCAACTCTGTTTCATAAAACCACCCTGTACTCCACTGGTTTGCTCTCTTCACCCTCCAAGACAAACACCCACACGGGTAGTTCCAGGACACTTGGAACCCCTAAAATCCTACCTGAACTCTGGGCACATAAACACACGCATTTTTCTGAAGGAAGAGTCTGGAAACTTCGTAGGATCTTCTCTGAAGCCTACACAAAGTTGAGAATCAAATGAATGGTGCTGTCACTTTAAATCAAAATCACAGTCACATATGTCATTTCTTCACGATTTGTAAAAACCTCACCGAGATTCAGAGTGAGTGCCACATGCAGATCCAATCTGACCCTCCTGCTCACACCAGGCAAACATTGTATCGCAGGAAACAAAGATGTGAGAGTAGTTCTTGGAAAATCAATGATGTTATCTACTTTCTCCCATAGAAGCACAAAGGAAGTAAAAGGAGAAGGAAGGCATAGACACGCTATAAAAGAGTTGCCTGGGTGTGAGAAGATAGTTGATGGGATGCCCAAAGCACATAGTAGGACACAAAGGCCTGAACAGAAAGGATTACAGTATCAGAAAGTTTCCCTATGGAGGGCTAGGCGAGGGGAAGATATCTCTGTGAGGGTTTGTGACTCCAGACTCTGCCCTTTCCAGTGCCTTGTGCAGGGCTCTGTCCTTAGGAGACATCACTTAAACAACAGATGTCAGGCTTCAAATGATAAGTAGGTTTTCCAAAGCCATGGCATTAACTACAAGTAGAAGCTGGCTTTCTATGCATTGAGATAATTAATAGGTGTCCTGGTAAAATCCATACTCTAAGGAAGATGCATAAATGAAGCTCTGGCTAGTGTCCAGCTGTGGGCACCATTCAACAGAGTAGCCATTCCCTCAAAAGCACAGGAGTGGAGAAGGCAGCCTGGGCCCTATGTGTGTATGAACTATTTACACCCTGTGTGTGTATGAACAACTATTTACTCAGGGGAACAAAAAAGAGAAAAAGAAGAAAAAGAACAGTGTTTGAACCAGCAGGGTTAGAGTTAGGTTATGTAATGCTGCAGGCAAGAAGAATAAGGCCTATTTTTTTTTCCTCTTTCCTGGAGAACGGTATTGTGAAATAGTCCAGGAACAACCACCAATTTCCACAGTCGTGGGTGCTTCTCCAGGTTTCTGTCTGACAAGGTCAACAGTCAGAGCCCTGGCAATGGCCTTACACCCAAGAACTCAGATGATCCTCAGTAACCTAGCAGGCCTAAAGCAATCTAAGGACAGTGCTTTCAGAAGGCACTGAAAAGGGCAGAGTCTGGAGTCACAAACCCTCACACATACATCCTCCCCTCACCCAGCCCTCCATAGGGAATCCTTCTGATACTGTAATACTGAGTTCAGGCCTTTGTGTCCTACTATGTGTTTTGGACATACCAACCTGTCAGACCAATAGGGAGTGGGGGAGATGACACCGACACAGGCATGGGGCAATGTCCAGGATTCTCTTAGTTGTTTTGAAACCACTTCCACCCACTCATACTCAGGTGTCTATGCTGCCTCTCACACATTGCACAACCTTAGAAAGGATCATTATTTTAGGGTCTGCAAAGCAGGCCCACCAGAAGTCAAAACAAAAATCACTCAAAGCTGTGCCCAGGCAGGGCTAGGACCAATGCATCACCGCTACAGGAGCTGAGTAGTGAGTGGGGGGTGGGGGGAGCAGTGGTGCTCGTGTTTAAGGGGAAAGTAAGAAGTTAAGATCCAGACCAGGAGAAGAGACTATAAGAGATGAGTAGACAGGACCAGAGTGCTTTGAACAAAGTGACCCGAAGCCATCCCAGGCAGTGTAGGCATGTCTCAGTCAATAGAAATAAAAGAGCTTCTAGCTTTCCCGTGGGTAGGGAATTCCACCCCTGGGAGACTAGGAGTCAAGGCAAGACTTGGTCACAAGGGAACAAAGCTACCCCAGTTGCTTGGATAGGTTCTTAGAGATTGTGTATTCCAGTTCATCTTTTCCAACCACAAATCATTCACTGCATACCCACAGTGTGCCAGGTACCATTCTGACTGTTGTGTCCGTGGAAACAAATGAAGAGCTGACCTTGCAGAGATTAGATTCCCATACAGTAAGGGTAAGATGCAAATTTTTATGGATTTAAAGTTTATATTCCACCTACCCCTCCCAATAAAAAAACCTCATATGCATGCTGAAATCTTAAAACCCAAATAGGTGGAATTGGCAAATGGTTGTTGGTTCATGAGGTGGGGGCTCTCCTGAAGGACTAGTGCCTTTGTAAAGGAGAGTTATTGGGGTCTTTTCATTGTATAAAACCACAGGAGGAAGATAATTTCCAGGACCCCAGAAGGGAGCCCCCATGAGGACCAGAACATACTAGTAAATGGATGGATCTCAGTCTTCTAGCTTCCAGAACTATGAGAAATGTCCACCTTTTAAGTCACCTAGATTATGATATGTGTTACAGTATCCCAAGCTGATGAATATTATAGTCAATGAGATAGACAGACATGGTCAAAGGATGCTGGAGATGAGATAAAGGGGTGCATGGAATAGAGACAGGGAGGACACTCACTTATACCTCACATATCAGGGAACACAGGAAGCTGGCTAGGAAGCAAGCGCTCCTGTCTCTTCTTACGAGCTCCATCATACTGATCTCCTCCTAACACCTCCTGATGCCATCCCGTCATAACTCATAATTTCAACATATGACTTTAGGAAGGACCCTAGCATTTGCCCACAGCAGGAGCTGGGAAGCGAAGGTACTTAGATAAGAGTGGGAGTGGTAAATGGGGGCCTCTTCTTATATGCTGGGTTCATTTGAAAGGCAGAGCCAACATGATTGCTGACAGATTAGATGCCTGGTAAAAAGAAAAGAAGCCAAAATGACTCCAATGTTCAGACCTCAAGAAATCCCAATGCAAACCAAGCATCAAGAGAGACAGGAAAATCCCCAAAATGTATAGGTTTAAAGGAAAAAAGAAGTTTCCAGAATTTAGTTTTAGACATACCAGATTTGAGGAAGCAATTAGATAACCAAATGGCGTTTTAGTGGTCGGTGGAAAGGATTGGAGTTAAATAAGACTTTGGGGTTCTTAGGTATGCAGGTGGTATGCTGAAGTCCAGGGACAGTAACTCCCGCTTGGTGACATGGGACTGTCACATCCCTTGTGCTTGTCTGGCACTGACTATCCCCACTCCCCCGACCTCAGATGTCTCCCTGTCATCTACATCCGCTCAGGTTTGCTCTTCGTGCCTGTCACCTCCTTTGCTCTAATGCATTTACTTTTCCAGAGTCCTGTTCTCTCAAGCGCTGCATACTAAATTCATGACTAACGTAACAGAGAAGCAGATGCAAATTACATTACCAGGTCTATCTGTCCGTCCACTTCTTTTCAAGCCAACATGAGTTCTTTTCAGTAAGGGCCATGCCTGCTGGCTGTGGTTGCACACAGTGGGATCAGCCTGCTGGCTGTGGTTGCACACAGTGGGGTCAGCCTGCTGGCTGTGTTTGCACACAGTGGGGTCAGCCTGCTGGCTGTGGTTGCACACAGTGGGGTCATACGCTGAAGAGGGAAGCACAGTCAGAACACAGGTTCAATAAGGAGCAGATCAAAAGAAAAAATTGGGTCATATTTAGGATCCACACTTTATCTGTATGCACATGTATGTGCCAGTAGAGGCCATAGAGAGGCATCAGGTGCCCTAGAACGAAGTTACAGGTGGTTGTGAGCTCCCATGTGTGTGCTGGGAACCAAGCCCAGGTCCTCTGCAAGAGCATCAGGTGTCCTCAACCACTAAGCCATTTCTCCAGCTTCCGAAAGCTTTGATTTTTTTTTTTTTTTTAAAGACAGGGAGAGTCAGGTAGCATGAAAGCAATGCCAAAGAGGAGGACCATAAAATGAGATAAAACCCACTGATGAGAGTTGCCCCAAACACCTGTATGGCAGTAGGCAACATAGCTTCTTTTTCTGTTACTGTGATAAATGTCCAAGCAAAAGCAACTTAATGAAGGAGTGATATGCTTAGGCTCAGTTTGAGATGGGGAAATCCTCATGAAGGGAATCTCCTCTGGAGGGGAAGTCCTCATGGAGGAAGTCCTCATGGAGGGGAAGTCCTCAGGGAGGAAGTCCTCATGGAGGGGAAGTCCTCAGGGAGGAAGTCCTCATGGAGGGGAAGTCCTCATGGAGGGGAAGTTCTCATGGAGGAAGTCCTCATGGAGGGGAAGTCCTCATGGAGGGGAAGTCCTCATGGAGGGGAAGTACTCATGGAGGGGAAGTCCTCATGGAGGAAGTCCTCATGGAGGGGAAGTCCTCATGGAGGGGAAGTCCTCATGGAGGGGAAGTCCTCATGGAGGAAGTCCCCATGGAGGGGAAGTCCCCATGGAGGGGAAGTCCTCATGGAGGGGAAGTCCTCATGGAGGAAGTCCTCTGGAGGGGAAGTCCTCATGGAGGAAGTCCTCATGGAGGAAGTCCTCATGGAGGGGAAGTCCTCTGCAGGGGAAGTCCTCATGGAGGAGGTCCTCATGGAGGGGAAGTCCTCATGGAGGGGAAGTCCTCATGGAGGGGAAGTCCTCTGCAGGGGAAGTCCTCATGGAGGAAATCCTCATGGAGGGGAAGTCCTCATGGAGGAAGTCCTCATGGAGGGGAAGTTCTCATGGAGGAAGTCCTCATGGAGGGGAAGTCCTCATGGAAGAAGTCCTCATGGAGGGGAAGTCCTCATGGAGGGGAAGTCCTCATGGAGGGGAAGTCCTCATGGAGGAAGTCCTCATGGAGGGGAAGTCCTCATGGAGGGGAAGTCCTCATGGAGGGGAAGTCCTCATGGAGGGGAAGTCCTCATGGAGGGGAAGTCCTCTGCAGAGGAAGTCCTCATGGAGGGAAGTCCTCTGCAGGGGAAGTCCTCATGGAGGGGAAGTCCTCATGGAGGCAAAGTCCTCATGGAGGGGAAGTCCTCGTGGAGGAGGTCCTCTTAGAGGGGAAGTGGCCATGAAGCAAAACATCATGAGGAGAAGAACAGACATCAGAGCTGGAAGCTTGGGTCACATTGTGTCTGCAGCCAGGAGGAAGAGACTTACCAGTGCTCAGGCTTAATTGGTTTCCTCTTTTCATTCAGTCTAGGATCCAAGCTCAGGAAATGGGGCCACACTCCCATAGGGCAGCTCTTCTCACCTCAGTGAATCTAACAGGATGATCCCTCACAGACTGACTCAGAGAGCAACCTAATGGAAATAAATCCCTTACAGGTGTGCCTGGAAGCTCGCCTCCTTAAGTGATTCCAGATCAGCTGGCTAGGCTCCTTCCCTGGAGGCATGCTGAAAATGGCTGCTCCTGAGGCTCTCAAGCCTGTCTGTACCCTTAAGGAGACTTACAAATGTCTAGAGCTAATTCATACCCTCACAGGTCCTGGTCTCTGAGGAGAGGCTGCGTATCAACATTTTTTAATCTCCATGAGATTCTACTGTACAGGGAGAGGTAAAAGTGATGGACCCAAATTCTTTTTAAATTTTATATTATTATTTATTTTATGTGTGGGAGCCTTGCCTATGTGTATGCCTATGCACCTGCATGAATGCTTGGTGCCTAAAGCAACCAGGAGGGGGCGTTGATCCCCCGGAACTGGAGTTAGAGATAGTTGTGAGCTGCCATATGGATGCTGTGCATCAAACATGGGTCTACTTGAAGAGTAGCCAGTGCTCCTAACCACTGAGCCCTCTTTCCAGTCCTGGACCCACCTCTTCTACCATTGCTAAAAACCTGTTCCATTGCATCCCATTCATACGCAATCAAAGCCGACCACAACATCACTGGCGCCTCATATGGCCATTTCCACATACTTACTTCCTGCCTTTTCTATTACGTTTGTTCTAGCTTATTCTTCTCGTTTTTTAACCTATTCAATAGTACAACTCAAGAGAATGTGTGAATTTTCCTTAGTCAAAAACAGCTAACTCCTAAGAATCAGTTCGGGCCCTTGAGAAAATAAAGCTGAGACAACTCGAGATTCCGGATTCACCCCAAACCCTCCTCCCTCTGAAGACTGTGTTAAAGAAATTATACCAGGTTTGCAGCACAAATCTATTATTGTCAATATGGACAAAGAGGCGAATAAACAAACCAAAGAGAAAAAAGAAAGGAAGGAAGGAAGGAAGGAAGGAAGCAAAAGAAAGAGTGAGCCATGTTCATTTCAAGCCACTGAGAAACACAGGCCAAAAGAAAAATAAAATCAGTCAACCTTTGCCAAGTCAGAAAGAACAAACCAGCAGGGCCTAGTGTTCTGTATTCGGCTTTTAAAGGGTATTTCAAACAATAGAGAACAAACACTGCGTAATCACACCAAAGGTTTACAAACAGCACAGCTGACTAATGCAACAAAGTCAGCCAACCAGTGGCTGTCCCTACAGAAACGCCACACCCTGTGCTGCACCTGTGACATGCCCTGCCACTGCTGGCACCAATTCAGGGAGCCTCTCCTGGCAGAGAAATATTCCTGTCTCCTGGCTAGTTCTCATCCTCATGTGGGAGACAGTCTTGAGACCTTGTAAGAAAGTACGAGAATTCCCACTTTCCAGGAAGGGAAATCAAGGCAGGAAGAGATTAATCCCTCTGTTAAGGAAGCAGAGGTTAAAATGTCTGGGTCTCCAGGAATACTAGGGACCAGCTGGATTCGTGGTATCATGGAAACCAAATGCTCCCCTCAAGAGACTCGGGGTTCGGAATTGCTTGTTCTGAAGCCTAGCTCGGACATCTCTTCTTTTGCAGAACTCTTCCCTGCTCTCTGCCTTTGGTTTTTCTTTCCTCATACTCTACACTCATTTCCAGGTTGTCTACAAAAAAAATCGAACATGGTTATAATTAGCCCCAGGGAAGTAGCCAAAAGCCTCTTTCTTCTCCTAGGAGTTGGGGGCATCCATGTGCCTTGAGGTAAACGACCATCTGCTAGGATTTGAGGATGTTCTTGATTACAGTCTCTCTAGTAATTTACATGAGTAGAGAGGGAAGATGGGGAGGGCTGCAAACCGGAGCTCTCCAGAACGCCTTCCCATGAGGGATGCTAAATTCAACGTGTGAGGGTGCCAAGTCAGGGGAGAGGAGGCTGCCCGTGTGTTGGCTCAGCTCATTAGCACGGTTTGAAGATACTTATGATGAGACCGCACGGGGCGCACGCTGTGTTGCCAGTAAGTAAACCGGAGCTAGAAGCTACACGTCTTAAGTGCTTGTGAAAAATCTTCCAGAAGATGGACTATGTCACCAGACCCTGATCCTCATCCAAGTGGTCCAAGTGTTCTCAATTTGGGTCAGTATTTGTTAATGGGAACGAGAGCCTCCTTAGCAAATCCTGGTCAAGAGAGATGGGTGGGTGGGCTTCCTCCAGTCTCAGTTCATTTGCAGCCACTGCCCTTAGAAGATCCAGCAGGATTGAAAGGTACAAAGGGAACGTTAGTGAAGTAGGGTCCGGCCATTTCTTTCTCTACTTTTATTTTAACCAGGCTCTTTGAGTACCTCCACATCTGTGTACTGTGTACTGTGTACTGTGTAGTCTGTACTTCTGTGTACTGTGTACTGTGTATTGTGCAGTCCTTCATCTCCTGCTCCCGGTACCTTCAGTCGTCTCTGGTGTTTCTTTCTTCCCTCCCTTCTCAGCTACAATTGAAGCCCTGATTCCTCTTCCTAAGTTATCGCCTCTCCACAGACACCGTGAAATCCAAGGACAGATGCTGGCCTTCCATTCCATAGACCTCGGTTGGCTCTCTGCTGCCCCCATCTGGTCCATACAAGAATTTCCTGTTGTGATCTTACCCTTTAAAATTTAGAGTCTGGATTTCTTTTGTTGTTGTTGTTTTTGGTGGTTTTTTTTTTTTTTTTTTTTTTTTTTTTTTTTTTTTTTTTTTCGAGACAGGGTTTCTCTGTATAGCCCTTTGAAAATCAGGCTGGCCTCGAACTCAGAAATCCGCCTGCCTCTGCCTCCCGAGTGCTGGGATTAAAGGCATGTGCCACCACCGCCCGGCTTAAGAGTCTGGATTTCTGAAGGCAATTTGAATGTTGCTAATTACTTCTCACTATAACTTTACTTAACTTACGGACCCCAAACTATTCTTTTTTTTTTTTTTTTTTTTTTTTTTTTTGAGACAGGGTTTCTCTGTATAGCTCTGGCTGTCCTGGAACTCACTCTGTAGACCAGGCTGGCCTCGAACTCAGAAATCCGCCTGCCTCTGCCTCCCGAGTGCTGGGATTAAAGGCGTGCGCCACCATGCCCGGCCCCCAAACTATTCTTAATGTATAATGACAAATTATACTACAAAGTTATGAGCTATATCAGGAAGCACCTTGTGGTTTTGTTCTGTTTTGTTTTGTTTTTAATAAGTGGAAAACAGTGGTATTCTAAGAATTTTTTTAAATCCTATAGGCTTTTTCAAATCACTAGAACATTAGAATCATTGGTACGCTTATCCTAGAGTCATAACATTCATATTTTCCTCTCGTTCTACTTCAAATACCCAATGGTGGTAATAAGACAGTTAGGGATGGATAACAGGGGAGAAGGAGGAAGACAGAAATTATCTGGAACTCCCCAGACACTTAGCAAACGTCTTAGAACACATCCCAGCATCTTAACCACAGCCCTAGCCATATAACCATTTGTTTTTGTTACTGTTCTATTGCCGTGACCAAGACAACTTATAACAGAAAGCATTTAATTGTGGGCTTGCTTACAGTTTCAGAGGGTGAGTCTACGGCCATCATGGCAGGGAGCATGGCAGCAGGCAGGCAGACATGGCCCTGGGGCAGTATCTGAGAGATCATATCTTAGCCACAAGACAGAAGCAACAGGAAGAGAAGACTGGGCCTGGCTTGTGCTTTTGAAACCTCAAAAGCCACCACACACACACACACACACACACACACACACACACACACACACGCACTCCGACACTCCTCCTCCAACAAAGCCACTCTTCCTGGCCCTTCCTAAACAGTCCTGGGAAACAGACCTTCGAATATAAGAGCGTGTGGGGTTCATCCATATCCAAGCCATCACATTCTACTCCCTGACCCCCAACAGGCTTATGGCCACATCATAATGCAAAGTGCCTCCCGTCCAGCATCAAAAGCTTCAATAGTTTTTCAAAGTCTCCACACTGTTTAAAAGTCCAAAGTCTCCTCTGTGACCCAAAGCTATCCTCTTCACTGTAAATATCTGTAAAACTAAAATGTGAATTCCATTCTTCCAACGGCACAGAATAGACATTACCATGCAAAATGGGGGGGGGGGGGAGGGAACGGTGAAGAAATGCAGGACCAAGGCAAGAGTGGAACCCAGTAAGGAAACCTCCAAATCCTGCATTGCCATGTCTGCAGTCAAAGAGCCCTTCAGATCTCCTATTCCTTGCAGATTTCTTAACTGCAGCACCCTCCTCTCCTGTGGGCTGATCCCACACCCTGCCTGTAGCAGTCGTTGGCAGGTATCCCAAGGTGCTGGCATCTCCAACATCTGGGGTTCTCCAACACAATCCAGACTTTATGTTCATCACTTCAGGAAATGGCTTCTCTAGGTTTCCTGTGGGAAGCCACATGTGCCGTTGCAGAGTGGCACTGACTACTGCTGGCCACCACGCATAAGTTTGGACAAACAACCAATGTGTACATATGCAGTAAAGTTTTTTGCAAAGACACTGCCTGGCCCGGGCATGATAATGAGGTTCTGTAAGGTACTGAGAGTATAACCAATCAGATGTGAGACATGCAAATGAGGTATGATAATGAGGTTCTGTAAGGTACTGAGAGTATAACCAATCAGATGTGAGACATGCAAATGAGGTATGATAATGAGGCTCTGTGAGGTACTGAGAGAGAGTAGCCAATCAGATGAGGAACATGCAAATGAGGCATAGTGCATAACCAATCCGGGTGTAAGACACACCTCTCCTAGACCTATAAAAGCAGCACCAGTTCTGGGCTTGGGGTCTTTTCGCCTCTACAATCAAGCTCTCCCAATAAACGTGTGCAGAAGGATCCTGTTGCAGCGTCGTTCTTCCTGGCCAGTCGAGCACGCGCAAGAGTTTCCATGCAGAAACTTCACAGGCTTGGCCTCAACAGCTCCCCTTAAGCAGGGACGAAGAGTCCACAGCCCTCTCTCTACTCCTGTATCTTTCTTGATAAAGCTAGAAAGTCGTGGCCAAAACTGACGTGTTCTTCTACTTGCTTGAGCTGGAATCTGACCCCTCCCTCCCTGAATCACATCTGCATCACTTTGACTTATTGGTGGTTTCCTTTCTGCAAGTTTTAGATGATCAGGGTGGGGCCCATGGCAGCGGGGAGGAGAGATTTACCTGGCAAGTCTCCCTAGAAATAATAAGTCACTAAAATTAACCTAAGAAATTGTAGGGAAGGCTGAGTAGCTCAGCTGCCATGGCAAGCAGGGAAGGCTTCTGAGGAACTGTCTTTGAAAATGAACCTGCACCCTAAGAGGATGTCAGTGGAGTCCTGTGTCACCCAGAAGGAGATCAGTGGCAAAGACCTTTTTTCCCCTCAGGCCCCAGCGTGAAACTAAAACCCTGGATACCCCTCCCACTTCCTTCACACTCAAAACCAGATTGCCTGACAACCTGGCCCAGCTGGCTTTGGGAGCCATGCAAACCCTAGATCCAAGGCTTCAGATGATGCACAGCAGGGTCAGGCAGGGTCAGGCTTTGGGTTGCTTTTAACATCCCCACTGACTGTAATTTAACTACTCTGTGCCTCAGTTTCCCAGCTAGGAGACTAAGAGCAGCCCCACTGAGGGCTACACCCAAGGAAAACAGAGTGAGAAGTAAAGTGAGACTATCAACTTCCAGTTTAGGAGCCTGTACTAAGACAACCTCTTCTCCACCTCTGTAAAAAGCCCCAGCCCTTTTCACTGCCCCATCTCCTCCCAGAGCATCACTGTACCATTCCCCTGAGACCCATTCTGTACCCCTGATCTGCCCCTGCATTCTTCTACACTGGAGGTAAAGGAAAACTGGTTATATTTCCAATGTACAACACAAGTGTTTGGAGATACACATGCACACATATACGCTCATACATATTGAATGATCACTATGTTAAGGCCATTTAAAATAGCTGTGGTCAGAACAGAAGTCAGCTGCCTCACCCCATAGTCTGCTGTCTCTGCCACCTTTTCATTATAAGCACGTGTTTCTTCGACAATCAAACTTTAGGGCCCCTCCAGACTGTTTTATCTTTGAGCCCTTTATCCTTTGCCCAAAAACGTATTTAATGACATTTACCTACTATATAAACATATGCATATAACACGATATGCCTATAGGCAAACACATCGATTCTTTTAAATTGGTCTTCCCCATGGCTCTGGAAAAGCAGGCTTCCTTCTGAAGTCACTCCTAAATGACCTTGCCACGGCTTATTGGAGTAGATCCGTGGGAATGTTTTTCTTTCTGTGGGAAGAGCTGGCTGCTGTCTTTATCTCCCTGCCCAACAGGATTGGTACCTCTGCATTTGCCCAAAGCCCATTCCAGGTCCTCTAAGAGCAATATCCCAGCTTATCACAGTGTGACTCACGACATCTTCAGTGACTTTAGGGTACCGTTATTGTCTGTGTTCAGCACTGTGCAAGAAGCCCAGTGTATGCAGTCTTAGATGACCAGGGTGAAAGGATGTCTTAGATATCAACTAGAAAACCCCCTCAAAGCACAGGTGAGCACTACAAGGCTTAGAGAACCAGAAAATTCTCCAACTATAGGTCTCTAGCGAATAGTTATTTATTGGGGCAACTGTCACTGTGTGAGGTGCTGGGGTCACCAAGATGGAAAAGACCCCTACAGTCCTTCACACAGCTGATTTGCTAGTGAGAAAGGAAGCTTAAAAGCAATTTTGATGAAATGTCAGTGTTATAGTGTGTAAGTCATTGCATCCCAGGGATTGGAGAGACAGCTCGTGGGTATAGAGCATGTGTTGTTATTACAGAGAACCCAGGTTTGCATTCTAGTACCCACATGGTGCCTCACAACCAGCTTTAACTCATAACTCCAGTTTCAGAACTGCACATGTTATGTATGCATGCATACAGGCAAACCATTCACACACATACAATGAAATCAATAAATACTGCTCCCCAACCCACACACACACACACACACATAAAAAGCTTTCTACAGAAACATTCAGTGCCCCTAGTGGCAGTGATAGGTGTTACACATAAGTGATTAGTAAAGATGAGTCCGTATGCATATATATTAGAAGATCCTCACTAGACAGCAATAGGTAGCAAGTTCCGGGATGGAAAGCGAGTCTAAAGGGCCAGGGCCAGTCTGTCTCACTCTTAGTAGCCATGCTTTGGCTCACAGAACGTGAGGAATGCTGAAGATCCCAGTTCTCTTTGCTCCAATAAGCCATGACAAGTTCACTTAGAACTGGCTTCAGAAGTAAGCCCGTTTCTCCAGAGCGATGGGCAAGCCTGAGCTAATAGAATGTGATACATGCATACACTGTGGTATGCATATGTTTTTCCAGTAGGTAGATGTTATTATACCTTGATTCCCAATACCATTTCGACTCCTCTTCCACATTTCCCATCTCTGCCTTTCCTGGCCTCCCCCTTTTCCCCTCTCCTAGTTCCTCCCACTCAACTTCCCTGACAGTAAGAACTGTTGTGACTTTTAGCCCTTATGGGTTGAGGTACAGTTGGTCAGTAACAGAGCTTCAGGCTCTATTGTGCACTTAGTTTGCAAACAACAAGGCCAGCCATGTGTCTCCTGGAGAAAGGGGAGCCTGGGCAGGGAAGGTAGGAATTGGTAGCCAGGTCGGATCTGCATCAACTGCACTTGTCCCTAAAGGAAGGTCAGAGGAGGCCACTAGAGGTGACAAGTGGCCCCAAAGCTGTAAAGTTTGTGAAGCTGACTTTGTTGGAGCCTCTTCCACCAGAAAACGGGGACATGTAGGTTTCCTCCACAGAAATAGTTGGGAGTCATAACCATAAAACCCTAAACTTTAAAGTTTAAAGCCCCTTCCCACAGCCCCCTCCCGTTCTCCTCTGAGAAAGGGGGAGCCCCCGGGGTACCCCCCACCCTGGGACATCAGGTCACTGCAGGACTAAGCACATCTTCTCCCACTGAGCCCAGACAAGGCAGCCCAGTTAGGGGAACGTTATCCTCACTTTTAATGGTGGGAAAGGAAGCCAGTGTCTGCTATCCTCTCGACATACAACTTGCTAGGATTTTAAAAGATCTATCCAAATTCTAAGATTTGAACTTGTTTTTTTTTTTTTCAATGAGGCTTTTCTTCTGCGCTCCAACCTTAAATCAATTTCAGAATGCTAGTTGCTTATAGCAGATACGTTCTGGCCATTTTCTTTTAAGAGCCCAGAAAAAGACGGCTGAAATTAGCCAATTTCTTCTGGCTAGTCTCATTGTGCTAATGGAGTTTTTCTTCCCAATAATTCCTTAGTCTTTCAATGCAGTTCTTTATACCCTGGCCAAGTAAAATGTAATTTTTAAATGATATAAGGAAATATGAAGGAAATAACTGTCCAAGAGATTGAGGCAAGATGAAATGAAATATAATACTTAAAATGATTTGAGAGATAGAATAGCACAAAATTCCTGTGTCTGTCTCTGGGGTAATAATTTGAAATAATGTCATATTCCTAAAAAGAGAATATGGATAAGAAAAAAATGAAATCAACTCTTAATGTGCCGTCTTACTTCAGGGACGTGTGACAAAATGTTATGTGTTAGTGGCCTTGAGATTATTTAGAAGCCGCTTTTTAAAAAAAGTATTTGAAACCTTTTTAAGTCTTGGAATGGGAAAGAGAAGGCACCTGTAAGGGTAGTTAGTCAAAACTCCTGGACACAGTGGGTTCCTAGCCCCCAGCCTTCCTTGCCTTCAGATTCTTAAATAAATAACAAAAAAGACTGGGGGTTGGGGGGGGCAGTAGTTCAAAATCTACTCAATTTAAATTGATTCTACATTGATTATAAACTATGGACAATTATGCCCACTAATCTTAGTAAGCATCAGCAAGAGAGGGAGCCCAGAGGGAGAGCAGTCACGGACTGGACTGTTATCCACCCACAGAGCCTTTTGCTGGCTCAGGTCTTACCACTCACAGTTCTGGGGTTCTATGCTTCTGACTGCAGAGACCAGAAGTCTGGAATATCTCTTTAAAATGGAAGATCTGAGGCCAGTTTAACGATGAAATTAAGCATGATTTACGGCTCATAACAGACATTTCTGAAAAAACAAACCACTTTAAAAAAAAAAAATCAAGCACTGATGAAGCTCAGTTCCCTGTGACCCTGGTCTTTCTCTGATTCTTGCCACCTCTGGTTCAAAGGAGGAGGCGCCAAGCCAGGAAAAGTGGAGTAGCCCTTAATACAAAAGTGCTTGAGACAGCTGTGAGCAAAGTGCAAATCTTACCCATTGTATGCCAACACCCCACAGTTACAAAAATGGAATCTGAGGTGGTCACAAACCAGGTTTGGATGTCCCACCTGGTATTTCAGTGAAAAACTTAATAATAGTAATAATAATAATAATAATAATAATAATAATAATGTTTTGAGGACTACAAGTCTCTGGGAGTGTGATTTGGCACATTTCCTACCCACTTGATAGTCAGAGGCCATAAATTTGGAAAATATTTATTACTGTGCAAAACGCAAACTTGTCATACTGATGAAAGGGTAATGTATTGTCCATCTTCTTCAAAGACTCCTTGGGGCCCTTCTCCCCTGTCGCCTTCCCAGTTTAGAAGTGGGAGAGCGTGGGGATTTTCTTTCTTTTATTTTTTTTTAAGGATCAAAAGCAGAAAATGAGAGCCACATGGCCTCTTTCCTAACATTCATAGCAACACAGATCACTGTGTAGTATGACAGAGAAGAGATAAAACATTGAACGTGGTAATGGGAAGTTTCGTTTATTGGTGTTTAAGCTCTGAGAGGAGAGTGTTCTTTGAATTTTTTTTTTTTTTTGGTCAGGCAGGTGCTGCGAGTATTGGCTTGTCTGGTGTCCAGTCAGTGACCTTTATCAGATGGGCTGAACTGCAGCTCAAGATTTTGGCAGGTCATTCTATCAGAGATAAATCTGTGCTGAGAAGTGTCTCTCCCAAACGCAAACTCGCCTTTCCATGTTATCTGAGGCTTCATCCATATCATATCCAGCGTGATTTTAGTAGTTACGTCTCCCTTGATCATTTTTCTATAAACGACTGGGAATGTTATTGCAGATAATAATTTAGAAGTTAGGTCAGTATTACAGAGTTACTTCAGGTCTGTAATTTACCTGAAAATGTAATGCATTTGGTTGTGTTTCATTTGTTTTCCTTGTTGCCATGATAAAAAATAACTGGCTAATGTAACTTAAGGGAGGAAAGCTTTGGCTCACACTCACAAGGAATATGGTCCTTCACTGTGAGGAAGGCCACAGGCAGCTTGATGCCACGGTGGCAGAGTGTTCTGGTATTCCACTTCTTTGCATACCAGGAAGCAGGAAGCAGAGCTCAGATGAGAAGCAAGGACATTCTATAAAACCGTTAGTCCTCCCCACCTCCAATGACCACTTCCTCCAACAAGGCCACACCCTAAGAGCTGGGATCAGAAGTTCAAACACATGAGCCAGTGGGAGCATCTCGCACCAAAGCATGACATGGGGAGACATGGCTCGTCAGCTCTTACAGCATATTCACCTCCTCTCTCCTGTGTCCACTTCCTTCTGGTGGAAACATGCATTTTCAGTATATCCCACAATCCAGAAAGGTTTTCCTCCCCAGGACCTACACTTCCTGACTTCTAAGTCACGCCACCCTCTCGGGTCGCTATTGCTTGTCGGTTGTTTTGCTTCTGATCATGATAACTTGAATCACTCAGCAAGTGTGCCATGCAACTGGTACAGCAACAGAGGGTATAATGCAGAGGGTGGGGGCAATTGCTGATGTGCATCCCATAACCCTCACGGAATCCCTCAAGAATGGGGTCCTAGACAAAAGTACCCACTGCGGAAAAAAGAACAAAAAAGAAGAAGCCTGTATCAAGCAGAACTGAAATGGGACAGTAGTTTAGTTTCAAATTCACTCCATTTGCTGTCTGTCTGTTGCCCAGAGCCCTATTTCTGAGTTATCCATGGTAAAGAGTGTTTGTTTTCACCTCAGTCTTAAGCACTGAAATAAGAACTTGAATTCTGTATTGGTCCCTGGTTGCTCTATAGGTAAATAAGGCTTCTGGCTTGTTTTTTTGTTTTTTGTTTTTTTTGTTTTTTGTTCCTCCAGCAACATTGCCATCTCTCTGGACATGAGTCGTGCTTCTGTGGCCACAACCAGCTCAGCCCAGTTCCAGGAACGCAGTGGGAACTCCAGTTGGATATGAGCAGAACAGAGCAAGAGGACAGACGTCATCTCCAGGTCAAGGGCTGCTTAATGATCCAAAGGAACTGCACAGATGTTCCAGTTATTACAGGCAGTGACTGTCAAAAGGAATCGGATGCTCCCTCTCCAGCATGCATAACTGTGCCACCCTGAACCTCTGCCAAGCAGAAGGCCATCACCTGGTGTGTTTAGAACTCTAGACAGAAATAATCCTTTGAAACAGTTTTTAAAAGTTGAAACCAAGAGATAGAAAGATGACACAGCTCTTAAGAGCCTCCTCACACAATCGTAAATTCTTGAATTCAGATCCGAGCACAAGAAAGGTATCCTGAAAACACCTTAGCTCCAGCTTCCTGGAACCAAACATCTTCTGCTAGCCTCTGATAGCTCACAGTCATATCTGTATCATATCTTCCATGCAGGCACACACACACATACACACACACACATGAATAGATGATAGATGGATAGATAGATAGATAGATAGATAGATAGATAGATAGATAGATAGATAGATAGACAGAGAAGCAGGCAGACAGATCGAAACTTTAGAATTTGAAAGAGAAGATACCAATCCTTTCTTAAAAATTAAATTTGATCAATACAAGTTGAGTTCCTACTAAACACACTGAAAGATCCTGGTGTCCACGAAGGATTTTGGAATAAAAGTAATGGTCAGGTAAGTAGGTTTCAAAATAAATGCCAAGGCACACTGAGATCCATAGGCCATTAATTATTAATTTATTTCTAAACCACCTCTTTTCAACACAACCTCAGACACCTTGAATCTTGATCATGAATAAAACCCTCTACTTCTGTTCCCACGTGGAACTGAATAAAACGCCAAAAAGAAGGCTGAGGCACCTGGGAAGAAGTGCAAGCTGTCGAAGGATGGAGCAGCCAGAGCTCTCTAACAGATCAGAACACTGGGGCTCCTGTGGCATCAGAGACTCCATTCACTGATGTTGCCCTGAGCCTAGGACCTGGCCATTCCTCCAAAGGAGTCTCTTGAGTCACAATCCAGGCATGCATTCCATTACACAGAATAAATAATGGCTTAATTTATTAGCTACACAAAAATTTCATGGGAGGTTTTTTCAGAGAAGCTTGGGAACTATCCACATTTTCTTTTCTTATAAACAAAATTCCTCATTTTCTAAATGCATGGTAGAGACCTTTGCAACTATCTTCTGCAGCTGGCTTTAAACGGGAGCTGTGAAGTGCTAGGCCTGTGACTCTCTCCATATCTGGTGTCCATCCTTCCTAGAGAGGGGTTCAGCATCTTGAAGCGCTTTGTTGAACTCTGTCTTTATGGCTACTGTGCTTCCTTCCCTGTGCTCTGCGAAGCTTCTCACCTCAGTGCATGTAGCTCTGCAGACAAGGGATGAAGAGATAGGGCGCTTGGCAGATGAAGTCCCAGCACAGAGTTCAAGCCTTGCTTGGGACCCAGGCAAGACTGAAATTGAAGGCTTGCCCTTCTACCTCCTAGTTAGGACCTGCAGGCAAGTCTCTTCACTCTGCCCTCCCCAGTTAAAAGACTGTGGCTCTAAATGTAAGTATGAAGATGAAGTGAGATGAAGTAACCAGTTCTTGACATAACTGCTGCCATGATTGTTTCCCAGAACTGAAGATGAATGTGTTATCAATTTGACAAGATCTAGAGTCACTTAGGAGACAAACATTTCTAGAAGCATTTAACTAATGAGAAAAGACCTACCCTGACAATGGGCAGGACCATTCTGTGAGCCGAAGTCCCAGACCTGAGCAATGAGCACTGTTATCAGCTCTTCTTCCTGACTTTGCATGTGACATCCACAGCCTCTGTCACCATGACATCCCTGTCTATGAGAGACTGGACCCTCAAACCATAAAACAAATCAGTTCCTTTCTTCCTTACATTGCTCTTGTGCTACGCTCTCCGGTCGAGTCAACTGGACAAGCCAAGAGGCTTAAAAGTCACTCATGAGGCAAAAGAGTTTCAAGGAAGCTCTCTTCCTGGAGTCTAGCGTTCCCTACCCATACAGTAATTTTTCACTCCCGAGTTCCATTCCCGCGTTAGTCTAGTGTATGGATCTACGTGCTCTCTTTCAGTATTTTCCTATTATAAGTGCTTTTTAAAATTGAATTCTGACATGGCTAAAGCTTTCCACCAGTGTTCCAACAGTCCAAGGGCGTCCTTGACCAAGATCAAGGGTTTAGAATTCAGCAAGATTGTAAAAGCTAAGTCACTCCCTTACACAGGAATTTACCATCACTAAGGAAGAAGGAAGTTTCAGACCAAAGGAGAAACCAGAATAGATACTATAACAGAGTTACACCCATACACACACACACACACACACACACACACGTATTTACAATGGCCTAAGGGGAAGGTGGACTATACAAGAGACTAAAATAGGAACTATGGCAAGGACACGAAGCCCTTGACCCTGGCTTCTAAGATTAGTGAATCTTAGGTGGAGCCCTTGTTGATCAGAGCTGTTATCAATGAATTCTATCCCAGGTGGTTCCCGTTAGATCTTTTGTGTTTGCATTCCTCTGTTTTATGTAAGATTCCGGTTACCTCAATTGTACCTTGCGAATATGTCACCCAACTTCCTTATTGTCCTCTGCATAAAAAGTCTGACACTTGATTCGAAAATTACACTCAGATGCCACACGAACTTTCTTGTGTGTGTCTGTTTGTCGCTCATCCACACTTTGCCCACCTGCGTCGAGAGACCCTGTTCTACGCAGACACAGGGACCCAGAGGGTCTGCGGCACTCTTGCTAGGTGATCTGTCACAGCAATGAGACAGAAACTACCACACCTGCCTAAGAAATGTATGCAGACAGCAAAAAACAAGATGAAAGACACTGACCTGTGTGGGCGTGTCCTGAATCTGTACACATCTGAGCCCTCAGCGTCCTCTCAAATGTTGAAATAACTGCTTGCTCGCCAAGAGCTCAGGAACCATGACCTTGAGTCACCCCAGCTACTTTGGCCCATTCTATCTCATTCTGTCCAATGATTAAGAACAGGATTCCAGCCAGGCAGGGGTGGCACACACATTTAATCCCAGCACTTAGGAGGCAGAAGCAGATGGATTTCTGAGTTCAGTTCGAGGCTAGCTTGGTCTACAGAGTGAGTTCCAGGACGGCCAGGGCTACACAAAGAAACCCTGTCTTTAAAAACCAAAAAAAAAAAAAAAAAAAAAAAAGAATCAGATTCCAGATTCCAACAAGACAGAAAACTGATGGTTGAGACCAGACACCTTCAGGGATGCTGGCCAGCACTGTTCTCACTTGGTCTTCATACCTAACCAAAACATAACAAACAGGAGCTCACATATGAAGATATATTTTGTGTCATTTGGTAGTCATAGGTACTGTGGTGGGGTGAAGAGGTATGTCTCCTATAGACTCATGTGTCTGAATCCTTGGCCCGTAGAGAATGACCTATTAGGAAGTGTGGCTCTTGACCCTTTGGGAATGGCACAATTAGAAAGTGTAGCCTTGTTAGAGTAGGCGTGGCCTTGTTTTGTTGTTGAGAAAATGTCTTATTGTAGGGGCGAGCTTTGAGGTCTCCTATGCTCAAGCTCAGTGTGGCACACAGTCTCCTTCTCCTACCTGCAGATTAAGATGCAGAACTCCCGGCTCCTCCAGCACCATGTCTACCTGTGTGCTGCCACGCTTCCTGCCATGATGATAACAGGCTGAACCGCTGAAACTGTGAGCTAGACCCAATTAAATGTTTGCCTTTATAAGAGTTTCCTTGGTCATAGCCACACACCCTAATTACGATGGGCACTAAAAAAGGAGCTATACCCATGGGACACCACTAAGCACTTAGGGAACCTTGACGATAACTAAAGAAAAATATTGTTTCCACGGGGAATGGCCCTCACGAGGGTACCCCACTTGAAGAAGAGGGTATAGGCTGGATTCTCCTCTCCACTTACCTAGGATCTGGACATCCAGTTGTAAAGTTTCTGGTGTACTCACCTACACCCCAAAAAGGGCTGCTGGTGGGTGGCTAACAGAAAAACAAACTAACAAACAAACTCAGTGACATCTTTGGAGGTTTTGTGTCTCATAATGTCATGTCAGGGCTTTGTTTTCTCTTTAATATTATCTTTTTATATTTTTACTTAGGTTTTTTTCTTTTTTTTTTTAATCCTACAGGTCCTTTGCATATATTTTTTATGGCTTCCATTTGTGTGATTTCAGGTTATTCCTAAGTTTGCACACAAATGTGCTTCTGTGCCTTTCCTCGGGTTCGTCTCTGTCTTTGCTGACAGAGGCTTTTATTTGCCCTCTTCCAATGTGTTTGGTTTACCTTATTTTATTGTATCCTATTTTGTTTTATTATGCCTTAGAAGCCTGTTGGTTTCCTAATTAGAGACGGAAAGGGGGTGGATCAGGATGGGAGAGGAGGTGGGGAGGAACTGGGAGGAGTAGAGGCATCAGAATAGAGGTCATGTGAGAAAAGAAAAAAATAAATAAAATGAAATTCAGGGGTAAAACTGGGGACCGGGGGAAGGGAGGCTACAAATTCCATAGTGCTCAACTTCAAATCCCAGTAAGGAAGTTGTACTGGCTGGTTTTATGTGTCAACTTGACACAGGCTGGGGTTATCACAGAGAAAGGAGCTTCAGTTGGGGAAGTGCCTCCATGAGATCCAGCTGTGGGGCATTTTCTCAATTAGTGATCAAGGGGGAAAGGCCCCTTGTGGGTGGTGCCATCTCTGGGCTGGTAGTCTTGGGTTCTATAAGAGAGCAGGCTGAGCAAGCCAGGGGAAGCAAGCCTCCATGGCCTCTGCATCAGCTCCTGCTCCCTGACCTGCTTGAGTTCCAGTCCTGGCTTCCTTGGTGATGAACAGCAGTATGGAAGTGTAAACTGAATAAACCCTTTCCTCCCCAACTGCTTCTTGGTCCTGATGTTTGTACAGGAATAGAAACCCTGACTAAGACAGAAGTCAAACAGACTTTTTTGTTGAAAATAGTGTGCTAGTTTCCTTTCCATTGCTGTGATAATATACTATTACCAAGAACAACTTAGGGGAGGAAGGGAGTTCATTTCATTTCACACTTCCAGATCAGTCAGGAAGAAGTCGGGGAAGAAACTCAAGCATCAACCTGGTGCAGAAAACACAGAGCAACAAAGCTTGCTGACTCACTCACAGATCTACATTTCACTAGTGTTCCTATAGAGCAAAGGACCACCTGTCCAAGGAATGGTGCCACCCACAGTGGACTGAACCCTCCCACATCAGGGTAGGTCTTCCTACTCAAAAATATGATTAAGAAAAATTCTTCGGAGAAGTGTTCTGCAGCTGGATTTTAGTTAATTCTAGATGCTGTCAAATTGACAACCAAGATTAGCCACCACATAGTTAATAATATTTATCTTATAAGATGACTGTAAAAATTGAATAAAATGTTATACATATCATTTAGCACAGTTCCTAGTACATTATACAAACAACAATAAAGAGTACTTATTATTCCAAATGAACTTTTAAAATGTTTGCAAAGGGTAAGCCAATATACAGGCTTATTCATCTGGTTATAATTGTGCCATTTATTAAACTATTGGCTTTTGTCTTTAAACACTCATTTCTAGAATTGGCTTCAAAACATAGGCTGAACTTTGGCCAATGATGTTTTCATAGAATTCCCTTGGAGGGAAAGACATTCAGCCTGTTAATCGCCCCTATAAAAATCTCGTCCCCAGATGTTACCTCAGCTGGGAAAGAGGGCTTCCTTTCAAGAGGTTGCTGACAGAGGTTTAGAGATAAACATGAAATGGCAATATATGTGTGAGCCAGAAGAAACTCAGTAGGAGAGTGCTGGACACTTGAAGGATTGTGCAAGCCAATGAGAAAAGGCTTTCCTAGAAGAACTTACCAGAAAGGACTTCAGACCCAGAAAGGGACATCGCTGCTAGGGGATTCTCAAGAGGAAAATCCCAACACTGGAGTAATTACACACACACACACACACACACACACACACACACACACACACACACACACACCATCAATGTTTCCTCAGCATGAATGGGACTGGCTTCCATGTGCTTCTATCTAACGTGCCCTGTGCTGACCCTCTCTGAGGGAACATTTGCTTTCTTTTCTTTTTCTTTTTTTAAAAATATTTTTATTAGGTATTTTCCTCATTTACATTTCCAATGCTATCCCAAAAGTCCCCCACACCCTCCCCCTGCACTCCCCTACCCACCCACTCCCACTTTTTGGCCCTGGCGTTCCCCTGTACTGGGGCATATAAAGTTTGCAAGTCCAATGGGCCTCTCTTTCCAGTGATGGCCAACTAGGCCATCTTTTGATACATATGCAGCTAGAGTCAAGAGCTCCGGGGTACTGGTTAGTTCATAATGTTGTTCCACCTATAGGGTTGCAGATCTCTTTAGCTCCTTGGGTACTTTCTCTAGCTCCTCCATTGCGGGCCCTGTGATCCATCCAATAGCTGACTGTGAGCATCCACTTCTGTGTTTGCTAGGCCCCAGCATAGTCTCACAAGAGACAGCTATATCTGGATCCTTTCAGCAAAATCTTGCTAGTGTATGCAATGGTGTCAGCGTTTGGAAGCTGATTATGGGATGGATCCCCGGATATGGCAGTCTCTAGATGGTCCATCCTTTCGTCACAGCTCCAAACTTTGTCTCTGTAACTCCTTCCATGGGTGTTTTGTTCCCAGTTCTAAGAAGGGGCAAAGTGTCCACACTTTGGTCTTCATTCTTCTTGAGTTTCATGCGTTTAGCAAATTGTATCTTATATCTTGGGTATCCTAAGTTTCTGGGCTAATATCCACTTATCAGTGAGTACATATTGTGTGAGTTCCTTTGTGATTGGGTTACCTCACTCAGGATGATGCCCTCCAGGTCCATCCATTTGCCTAGGAATTTCATAAATTCATTCTTTTTAATAGCTGAGTAGTACTCCATTGGGTAAATGTAGCACATTTTCTGTATCCATTCCTCTGTTGAGGGGCATCTGGGTTCTTTCCAGCTTCTGGCTATTATAAATAAGGCTGCTATGAATATAGTGGAGCATGTGTCCTTCTTACCAGTTGGAACATCTTCTGGATATATGCCCAGGAGAGGTATTGCGGGATCCTCTGGTAGTACTATGTCCAATTTTCTGAGGAACCGCCAGGTGACAACAGATGCTGGCGAGGATGTGGAGAAAGAGGAACACTCCTCCATTGTTGCTTTCTTTTCTATGTACACATACTATTTAGCATTTAAAACGTGGATTTAAGCCAGGTCTCCTGGCACTAACCTGTAATCCCTACTGCCTGAGAGCCTGAGGGAGGAGGACCACAAACTGAAGGCTAGCCCGAGATGCAGAGCGAGTTCAGGGCCAGTCTGAGCAATGTAGCAAGAACCTGTCTCAAAATAAAAGTTTAAACTAATTAAACAATTAGTTAATAAAATAAAAGGACTGAAGCTAGATCCATGATGTAGGGGTCTTTCTTAGTATGGATGAGGTCTCCTGTTCATTACCCCATACAAAAATACCTGGATTTAGATGCAGGTTTGCCTACTGTCAGAGTTTGAATGTAAAATATCCCACGCAGTCTGCAGCTATGAAAACAGTGAACGGTGTGTATAGTGACTGGCCTGGGAATAGGCCTTTGAGCATAACACCTTCCCGAACAGTCCAGGGGTGAGGCCTTCCACCAGGCACGCTGGCCACCATGGATCCCTCTGTGCCCTCCCCAGGATGCAGGTGTGTATCTTCTGAAACCATGAACCAGGGCAAAGCTTTCTTCCCTCAAGCTACCCTGTCAGACACTGTGTCCCAGCAATGCCATGGCAACCCACACAGCTGGCCTGCCGGCTGTCATCCTAATGAGATGCATAAGTCCTTTCAGCCTCATATATCTACAAAGCAAGAAAATGCTCCCTTTGACTGTATTTGAATGAAAATGAGACTGTAACTTTAATGTATTTGGAACAGTCTTACACACATTTTTAAAATTTAAATATGTATATATACAAATATAAATATGCATAAATAATATACATAAATATATGTTAAGATATATTTGATTTATTATATAAAATGTAATATGACTTATAATAAATATAGTATATGTTGATATAATTATATATGCTAAAATATTATATACCATATTAAAATATATTATATAATGTATAATATATAAATATATTCAAATATATAATACAGTTATAAAACATATAATACATATTAAGCACACAACAGGTACTTCTTGCATTTACTGATTATGAATATATATCTTATAGTGACTTACAAAGATGGGGGACTAAGAACTCTTGTCTCAGTGAGATGAACAGTCCTTAGGATAGTGTTTGGTACATATTAGAGATCACTGTTTTATCAGATATGGAGTATTAGGGAACATCATTTTAGTAAAATTAGTAAACAACATTCCTGGATATGTTATATATGAGCAGTGATACACAACCTGAATCTAGCTCTCAGAAACAGAGGAAGGAAAAGGAATTTCAGAATCCCTAAGTATTTCTCTCAAATATTTCTCAACTACTTGAGAGGAAGCATTTAGAGACACTAAAAAGATAATCAAACTGAAGTCAGTTTAGTTACAGAAGTTGGCTCCCTTCAGCACCTCAACACACCATCATCAGGACCACCAGAGGATGTGTATGGGACATGTCATCCCCCAGAGACTGCAGCATACGATTCACTTGTGTCCAAGTGCTGTGGGATAATGCTTACCTTTCTTGCATGATTAAACTCTAACTGCGGGAAGGGAGTAGTGAGATGGCTTAGTGGGTAAAGGTGCTTGCAACCAAAACTGAAGACGTGAGTTCAATCCCTGGGGCCCACATGGTAGAAGAAGAAAAACAATATCTGCAAGTTGTCCTCTGATTTGCACACACACACATACAGAGCAAGAGAGAGATGCTAAATTAATTAATTAATTTTTAATTGTACAAAAAACTAATTAAGGAAGATATAGCATAAAATAAATATGAGGAGAATCATAAAAAAAAAAACCAATGCTCTTTGTTACATGTTTGTATTTCTCTAAAATGGAAAAAATCTTTTCAAACCAAAAGCAAAAGATAAAAGAGTGAATAATTCTTCAGTCATTACAAACTCATAAACAACAGTCTCCCAAATGAAAGACAGCAGGTTTTTTAAAATATTTATTTATTATATAGTGTTCTGTCTGTATATATGCCTGCACACTATAAGAGGGCACCAGATCTTGTTATAAACCACCATGTGGTTGCTGGGAATTGAACTCAGAACCTCTGGATGAGCAGTCGGTGCTCTCAACCTCTGAGTCACCTCTCCAGCCCCAACAGTAGTTAATACGAAAAAAAGTTATATATTTAACCATTTTTATATACAAAAAAAGGAAGAGAAATTGCATCTGAATCTTCTTTAAACTGAGTGAACAATTTTTTAAAGCCAGGCATATATTAATATGTCTATAACACTTAAGTCCACTTAAGTGAATTCATGCCAGCTCCTTCACTTTTATGGCAGATTTGGAATAGGGATTATATAACCCTTAAACTAAGGCTTCACACAAGAAGTTGGTCAGTGGGGACCAACAAGATGACTTGTCAGGTGAAAGCTCTTGCCACCAAGCTTGAGGCCCTCATTTCTATCCTAGAGACCCACATGGCCAAAGGAAAGAACTGACCTCTGAGAATTTCTTTATCCTACATATGAACCATACATATATGCTCATACACACAGGCACAAATAAATATTTTTAAAGCTGGTCAGTGGCTCAGAAGATTATACAATATTTAATAAAAAATGAGCAAAATGTCTATGTATGTGTTAGATAAGTTCAAGTAAGCTGTGTTAGTGTAGGGTGATGCCTGCTTGATCCACCAAGATGTGGAAAGCTCCCACCTGCTACCATAAACTCGCTCAGATGCCTTCCCATCTGTATGCAGATGCAGAGCAGTGGTGCCATCCAACAATAAAGTGTAAGAAGAATCTCACCCCAAGACCAGATTTGCTTACAAGATTATGCGACATAATTTTCACCCCAAATATTTACCTTCACCTATTCAGATTGAAACTTGATATACTATAATTTATAATGGTCAGACCTTTATTTTTAAAAGTTAATCCTTTTCAAAGTTGCCCAGTTTAACCAATTTTCCTTTTTACAGTGGTGCTGTGGAGCTTAGCTCTTGAAATTTGCCTAGAATTGGGTGTATAGGCTCAAAACTATTTCAAGGTCTCACACATGAAATTTACTTACAGTTAGAGAATCTAAATCTGAGTTTTACGAGAGACAGATGTGTGACAATGTTACCTGAAGATACAAGGAAATTAGGATAAATAAACAAAAATATGTTCCCTGTGTATAAGATCTGGTCTGGCAAGACTATTGAATTCTGTTTTCTGGCTGGCATTGCAAGGATTAAAGGCATGAGCCGCCGCCACCCAGCTTTCGGTTTTTTGGTTTGGTTAGTTTGGGTTCTGGTTCTGGTTCTGGCTTTGGTTTTTTGAGACATGAAAGTTCTTATAAGCTTCCCAATCACAAAGTTGGCTGTCATCTTAAATTGTAAAACAGCCAAGCAATCTTTCATACAGAGCTGAACAGGAAACTCAGCATTAAGAGCAACGGTTGCACTTCCATAGGCCCTGTGTTTGGTTCCAGCACTCACAAGGTGGTTCACAATTTTCCTTAACACCAGTTAGGGAATCCGGCTGCCTCTTCTGACCTCTGCAGAAACTAGCAAACATAAGGTGCACATGCACGCACACAGGTGAAACGTTTACAAACAAAAAATAAATAAATTATAAGTAATTTTAAGAAATTACAAAAAAAAGGAGCTTTCCTCTCTTCTGTACAGTTCAGAATAATATAATCGAAGCCTAGCCCAGTCATGAAAACTAAAGAATATGAATAATCCAGATGTCTACATAGCAAGAATAGATAGCACACAATATAGATCTATGACAATATAGAATGTTATAGATTCAGAAACTTAACAGGGCAAATGCAACTGTAATTGCAAGCATAAAAAGATCTCTAAATTGAGATATTTTAAAAGAGCAATCACAGAAAATCACCTGTCTCTCTTTGAAGAGAAGTAGGAAAAAGAGAGCCCACTGGAAGTTATATTAGTAAGAGACCATCAGTGCAATGTGCAAGCTTACAGAAGCCCAAGCATATTCAATAGCCTGGCATAGGATAAGGATTGCGTTTGAATTCAGTGGAGAAAAACAATTCAAACATCCCTTTCAAGAAATATATTTTAAAAAGGAACTTTGTTGAAACAATAAAGTCGAATCTGCACTTAATAAAAACTTAGGTCAATTTTAATGAAAAGACAAAGTAGTAGAAGAAAATTAAACATAACACTAAGCAGAACATAATTTTTCTAAGTAGAATCTACACCGGGAAATGTTGGCATCTAGCAGTTGCCGCTGCATCTCTTACATGTGAGACTTCGGTTTGCGCATGAGTCCTTTTATGGGCTCTAAAGATGCTTAATTTCTACATGAATGGAAGGAAAGGAAGGGAGGGAGGGAGGGAGCGAGGGAAGGAGAGAGGGGGGAAGGGAACAGAGGAAGGGAAGGTGGGAGGAAGGGAGCGAGGGGGAGGGAGGAGGAAAGGACAGAGATAAAGATGAAGTAAGGGAAGACTGCAAATGTGATTTTTAAATCTCTTTCCCCAGACAAAAAGGCTGGCTAAGCATTATGCAACAAAACAGGGAATCTCTCTGCTCATATGTAACAGGCTAATGTCCTGATGTTATAAAGAGGCTGAGGAAGATGAAGAATCCAAGATCAGGACACTAGCAGTTAAATGTTTGCTGCTCTTGCAGAGGACCCAAATGTGGTTTGCAGCACCCAACTCCTGAGTCTCCAGCTCTAAGGTATCTGGTACCATCTTCTGGACTCTGTACCACCTGAAGTCATGTGTGCATATCCACACAGACCTACACATAATTTTAAAATAAAAATAAATCTACAAAAGAAGTGTTCAAGACCAAGCTAAACTACAAAGCAAGATGCTATCTCAGAAACAAATAAAATTTTATTTAAAAAAAAATTAATGAAAGCTGAGCACAGAAAATGCTGGGGCGGGAGGATTGGCAAGTGGTAAGGCCAGCTTGGGCTGTTGAATGAGACAGAACGGGGAAAAGGGAGAGAGAGAGAGAGAGAGAGAGAGAGAGAGAGAGAGAGAGAGAGAGAGAGATGAGGAAGGGAGGAAGGGAAGAAGGAAGGGAGGAAGGGAGGAAGGGAGGAAGGGAGGAAGGGAGGAAGGGAGGAAGGGAGGAAGGGAGGAAGAGGGAAAGGAAACAACCCCAAAATAATCCCCCACTAAAGATCTCTCTCTCTCTCTTTCTCTCTCTCTCTCTCTCTCTCTCTCTCTCTCTCTCTCTCTCTCTCTCTCTCTGTGTGTGTGTGTGTGTGTGTGTGTGTGTGTGTGTGTGTAAAACTGATAGTTGTATTTGGATGGGAAAATGGAATAGAGTTAGTGAAGGAAACTTTAGCTTTACCTGATGTTTTTGTTACTATTCTCAGGGAGAGTCTGTTCATATACTGTTTATTAAATCTATATTATTTCAATTCAAGGTGTAGCCAATTTTCCTTTTCTTCATGAGCTATTGGGCCATATTTGGGTTTTATGAACACTAGGAATGCATTATCTAGGCAACATCTAAAAACACCTTGAAGGATCAAGGTTACATTTGGGGGCTCTAGTTATACAAAAACAAACAAACAAACAAACACACAGGAAAACTGGCTATCTTAAGAATCCACAGAACAGCTAGTTCCGGAAAACTTAACAATAGGTGAGAGAGATCTTATTCTGAATAGATAGGAAGGGGAGTAAGGCAGACTGACAGATACATGGGTGAGAGTATGGATGACTAGAGGAAGAAAGGGGCCTAGAGAGAACACAGGTGATAACCCTTGTCTATATGCATCACACAGTGGCAATGGCCGGTGGGACCCAGGCTAAGCATCAGATAAGAAAACTCACTGTGTTTTTGTAGTAGATTCACAAAGACACTTGGCTGGCCGTTGAGGAGTTGTGTGAGATACACTTTCACTCTGAACATGGCCAGTGCTTCTGCCCTGGAGACACACACTCAGGATCAACATTCTATGGAGATCGATTCTCGAACAGAGGAGGTTATTTTTTATTAATGTTTTAGTCAGCACGCAATGTATGTTTCATAGACAGGTCCTCTCCCCCACTGCCCCAACCTGCTCCCTCTGGCTGCCTCCTTTTCTTCACTGATATGTCCCCACTCCCATCTCCCACTTTCTTAACATATGACCACTTACTTTCTTTTTCCACGTGCCTCCCCTCTCATGATTTAAGCTAAGTACACAAGTACATAATTTAAGCTAAGTTCCACATATAGTAGAAAACATGATATTTGTCTTTCTGACTGACTTCACTTAACACAATGATTGAGGGGAAGGAATGATGGAGAGAAAGAACATGTGATTTTAGGATAATTAAACTACTCTCTATGGACTATTATGGTGGATATATGTATATATGAAGGCTAGGACTGTGGGTCAAAACAAATGGTTTTCTCTTAAGTTACTTCCCTTGGGCATTTTGTCACAGCAACAGAAAAAGCAGAGATACAGGGTATGTGAAAATACCTGTACAGATCACTTGATTGGTTTGTTTGTTTTAATGATTCCAGAACTACTCTCAAAAAGTGTGCTACTTAAAACCTAAACGAATTTTCATTTTGCATCCCTGTCCTCTCTGGCACAAACTACATGGATTTCCCCAGGAAGATTTCTGATCCTTTCCAATGACCTACCTGCATCCAAACACAGTGAACAAAAAGCCACTCAGAAAAGAGAAACTGAGTCAGAGGATACAATGGTGTCTGTACATGTGATGAAAAATATGCCACATGTTACACTTCAGATCTCTGTAGCTACAAAGCAGAAATAACCATATTCAGTCAAATACAATTATCTCCCAGAATGCCTAGTCAACTGCTCAAAGTTCTCTTAAAATAACCCAACGCTCTACCTAACTCATCTTACCAACCACACATTTTAGAAAAAACACCATTTAGGGTGCAAATGACAACTGACATTTTCCAAATAAAATACTGGTTTCTAAAAATATAAATTGTCCTGTTTTTGCTATTATAAACACTAGTCTGCTGGCAAATGGTAACACGGGTGCAGTTATTTTGAGAGGTGGTGGGTGTTCCTGTCTTTGAGTGATTCTTTGGTGTTTTGTTGTGTTTTGTTTTGTTTTTCTTTTTCCATGGGCCATGATGCTGGCTTTCTCTTCAGGAAACCACCCAGGTGTCTTCGGATGAATTTCTTGACCAAAAATAGTGTGGCTTTAGGCTCTTTGAAGTCTCTTTCCCTAGTCCCCACCCTCTATCTCCCCATTTGCACAAGGGACAGAGCATGTTCAGTCCAATTAGCACAGTTCTGCTGCAAGGTGAGGTCCCACCATCTTATGACATGGCAGAGGATGTTTCAGTCATTAGTTGCTACACAGCAACCTCCCCCCCCCAAATGAAGGGCTTAAAACTGCATCACCTACTATTTCCCATGGGTCTGAGGGTTGATTTGGCATCTCTGATCATAACCAAAATGACCTTGTGGCTAAATTTAGCTGGAAAATGTACTAATGATTGAATTCAACTGTAATATTGGTTGGGCTGGGCCTCGCTGTGCAAATGATCTTAGGGTACTTTTCAAAAAGAAAAGGCCAGGGTTTTTTTGTTTTTCGTTTTTTGTTTTCTTTTCTTGTAAGACATCTAGGTTCAAAGAGGGTGAGATCCAGGACACAATTGTTAACCAGGTCTTTGCTTGCAGGACACTTGCCAGTGTCCCATGGCCCAAAGCAGGTCAAGTGACAAAAATAAGTATGGGCTGGAGAAGGGCTACACTGGGCATCAATACCAGGACATCCCTGTGATCCAAGGTTATGAAGCATTTCCTTCTAACTGAAACACTGCCTCCTGGAGGTAAGCTGAGGAAGTAAAGAAAAAAACCTCACAAGTCCCAGGAAGTTCCTAGAATCGACAGACTTCAGTTATATAAACAGTAACAGCTGCTAAGGAAGAGTCTCTGGCAAGTGAACTCCTGAGAGATACGAGATGCTCAAGAGTCATCAACCATGTGAGAATGGTCTTTTTCCATGATGCAGCAGCCTTTAGCACCCCATGCTCTTGTAAGCAACCCCCTACCCATACTCCTTGAACATGTAAAACTCATAAGTACTTGTAAAATTTAACAAACCCACAAGTCACTAAGCTAGACTTCAGTAGAATCCTGTCTTTGGTTTGCCATCATATGCTCTGCATAAGGTGAGTAGATATAAATTGTCTTCCCCAAAGTCTTGAGTGCTGAAGATATGGTTGCCAGTAAAGAACAATTTGCATAGGAAGCTCAGGGCTAGTGGTTGGATCACATGGCCTCTGCTTTCATCATTGGGTTAACTCACTGAATAGAGTCAAAATTGGAAGAAACTATTGGGAGGTTGTGAAGCTGTCGAAGGGTGAGGCCTGGTTAAAGGAAGTATATCCCTGGGCATGCATTCGAAGGGTTTCTTGTCCTGACCATTTCCGGTCCATTACCCTCTGCCTCCTGTCCACAGTGAGGTGAACAATTTTATCTAAGGCCTTCTGCTATGGTTTTCTGCCTTTCTATGTCCCAGAAACAATGGATCCAGTTGACAATTGACCAGAGCCTCTGAAGCCATGAGCCACATGAAGGTTTCCTCCTCAAAGCTGATTTTCTCCAGGATTTTGTCGCAATCATGACAAATCTAGCATCACACTGAAGTGGTGAGATGTGGCTTTCAAAACTAGTTTTTAACATCCGGCTGAACCCAGAACTGACCTGCTACCCAGTGCATGGATTCAGAAAGAGCTCCTAATTTTCTTCTCTTTTGAGTCACTGAGACCTATGCATAGACTCAATAGCCACTCTCATAGAGGGCCGATGCAGGCACTGACAAGACACACACACACACAAGCACGTGCGCACACACACACATTCACACCCAGCACACACGCCTGTGCATACACACGCACACACTAGCACATACTCATGTACACACGCACTTGCACACATACTGAGAAATGAGGACCTTCAAAAGCAAGGTGTAATACACAAAGTGAATGACTCCAAGGTGAGCTCATCCAGTGTGGGAACTAGCACCAGGCGCTTTTCACATCATACATTCTTTCCTTTGATGTTAAAGCAAGGCTGAGCAGAATGTCTGCCAACTGCCCAATGGCTCAGGAGAAGATTAATTTTGAGAAAGCTTACAAAATGCTCACTGTAGACTCTGTCTCATAAATGAACAGTAACTCTCAGTCTTAAGATTAAAATCTAGTGTTTTTTCAGAAATTATCTGGAATCTCTGCCGTTTCCTTGCTAGAGAGGCACATACATGATTTCGTCAACCCTAAAGGTCGGCATTGCCACCTTGTGAGGACTCTCAACAGGCCTATGGAGAGTGCACATTAACTTATATATAGGAAAGAATCCAAGAGTTATTTCTAAAAATAATTTCTTGACCTAGGCAAAAAAAAAGCTTCATTCTCAAAAGTATGTGGTAATGTCCTCCGAAGTCATAAATTATAGGTCATATTGATGTTAATCTGAGCTCCGCCCCTGTGCTGAGGGTTACAGGAACAAATTACATGGGTGAGGAACCCCACTGACTTAAGCTCTTGTATTTTAATTGTGTTATGTATTTTTGCCAAAGGAAGAAAACCATAAGAATAAATCCTGAGTTAAGAAAAGCATAAATACTTGGTAGCATTATTCACATGTTGAACATTCTTCCCATTGCTACAATGCCATATGTATGTGACTGGCCACTGCACTCCATTGCAGGGTGAATGTGTTTGAGGGACTCATTGCTACCTCAGTCAACTCAGACAACCATGACTGACAGAAGTAGAATAGAGTGGATGGCTTAACCAACATCCGTTTATTTCCCACCACTGTGGAGGCTGCAAGCCTGTAATGGTAGGATGCCAGCCTGGTCTGGTTCCAGCAAGGACTCTCTCCTGTCTTTCATCCTATACCACCTTTCTATGCCTTCACATGGTAGGCAGAGAGCAAGCCCCACCTGCTGCCACCGCTGTCACCGCTGTCACCACTGTCACCGCTGTCACCGCTGTCACCACTGTCACCGCTGCTGCTGCTGCTGCTGCTGATGATGATGATGATGATGATGGTGGTGGTGGTGGTGGTGGTGGTGGTGGTAATGAGGAGGAGGAGGAAAAGGAGGATGAGAAGGATGATTCTCCTTCTTCTAATCCCATCATAGGGAGCTCCACCCTCATGCCCTCATCCAGAGAAAATGACTATCCAAAGATTCCACCAGAAAATACCAAGACAGTAGAGATTAGGACTTCAACGTATGAATTTTCAGGAGGTACTGACATTCAGTTCGTAACACATGCAAATTCCTCTAGATGCTTTAAACACTGTCGCAAGCAGAAGAGAACCCTGAAAAATGTAAGGCTAGAATAAAGCCTGCAAATTATCTTTTCAGTTCTTCAGTTGCACTTAAGATGTCAAGGTCCTCGAAAGAACAAAATAAGGCTTGAGAAGCAGATAAAAAAGAGTAGCTTGAGTATCCATTAGCATGTATTTTCCCCCAGAACATAAAAATTATAGTCTTCCTAATCAAGTCTGTTTTGAGATTTTTTTTTCCACTTATATTCACAAAGTGTGGCTGTGAGCCAGCTAGAACTGGTATAACCTCACATTCTACCACTTTCTACTTTAATGACCTTGGGTGAGTCTCTTAACCACTTTATCCCTTTTTGCCTCATTTGTAAAAATGAGACTCATAATCCTACCTCTAAAACTCCTGACGAGCATAGTATGAGTTCGTGTACGTAGAAATGCCATTTGGCATAGCATGGCCATGTGTTGACTACTTGCCCTGTCTCTTTGATTGGCTTTTCTTTTTTAAAAAACAAACTATCTTCAAAGCAATTGCATATAAGGAAATCATTCTTATTGAAAGCCTTAATCATTAACAAATATGAGGTTTTTATCTAAAAGCTATACATTAAAGGATTAAATTTTTTGCAAATCTTAACAGTAAAATTAACAATTACTTCAAAACATGGTACAGGAGGCCAGCCAGACATTTCCCATTCAATATACACCACTGCGCTCTAAGGATTAATTATTGGGTTTTATATCTACATTAAAATCAGAAACTGGATGAAAGTCAAGCCTTTTCTCCCCTTAGGTATCCAGCAGGTAACCCACCATGCACTTGGCATCAAGACCACTGTGTGGGCTTGATCCACCCTCTACTACTAAAAGCTTAAAGTTACAGATGGCTTTTCCCTCTATTCGCATACCAGGCAGTGCCAGTAGGATTCTGGCAGCACAAAGCTATCATGGCGCTCGCTCTTGTTTACAAATGAAAACACTCTGCTCTGACAACACCTTCCTGCTCCTCCATCCTCTGAAAGCTAACTTTTGATGCTGAATACCTATGCAAATGACCCTGCATCCCCTTTGTTAATTCATGAACAGAGCAGGGAGAAGCACAGAATTGGGGATGTTGTGACTGGCAATCAACATCCATTTCTCTCCTCTTACCATAAAGTATTTTTCCAAACTGTCAGTTGCCATCCGCTAGAAGGTCATGAAATAACGGCTCCAAAACACTATTTCTTGATGGAACAGATTCACACAGGGTAACACAGCATGGGATAGCAGGATACGTCACAGTTTCCTATGAATCCTTTTTTTTCATGGATGTGATTGTGTGGCTGTGTGAATAAAGTGAATTTGATAAAAGAACATGTTTAAAAGTTGGAGGTATAATCTTCAGTATGCCTTTCAGTGCCTCTGGCATTGACAAGGAGAGTTCTGTAGTTCTTGGAATGCTCTAGGAGGCGATTCCGGATGCCGCTTGAGTTTAGCCAGTCAGATGCCTAAGTGTGAGATCTGGATGTTGGCAGTGGTCTCTACCACATCTCCTGCTGTTGGACATATGGTAGGCACATTTGGCTTTCTGTGGCATCATTAGCAGAGAATACAAGGTGTGCTCAATAAATTTGTGGTCCCTGAGAGGGAAGGTATACAGCATGTCCACCCTGGTTCAAATACCTGCAGGTGCAGTGGATGGTATCTAGGATCGGTGACAAGAAGGATGACTCTGGAAAAGATCACTCCTGATCATGTAGCATGTGATTCTGTGTACTGGCTTTCTGCATATTCTATTCCCATTCTCCTCTGTGCACTCCCGTGCTTTCAGTCCTCAGAGGATTCTGTGTTTACACCCTATGACAGACCTCTTCTTGCTGGTCCTATTGTTAAGTACCACCAATTCTGTACTGTGAAGTGTTAAACCACAGAACATTCAAAATGATGTTTCTGGGCAGTGGTGATGCAATGCCTTTAATCCCACCACCCGGAAGGCAGAGGCAGGAGGATCTCAGTGAGTTCGAGTGCAGCCTGATCTACATAGTGAGTTCCAAGACAGCCAGGACTACACAGAGAAACCCTTTCTCAAAAAAACAAAAACACACACAAAAAAAAAAACCAGACAAACAAACAAACAAAAACAAGGCTCACCATATATGCAATACTGAGTCTACACCGCCATCTACACAACAGCATTGTTGTTTCCCAGTTCGAGGGTACTGTGAAACTATACACACACTGCTGGCTGTCCAGAGCCAGAGCTGGAAGGAGGAATAAGTTACCAAAGATACCTGGATGGAAGGCTTCCTCAAGCCCACTTGTCTATTATGGACCACTCTCCAAGTTTGAGGACAGAGACCTCACCCTTTACTAATCTAATGTCATCTTGAGACACCTGGACCACTCCTTTGGGCTTTATAGAAAAAAGACCAGAGTAGGGCCACAGGTAGATATGGTGAATGATGGGATGGAGGACCTCCACTGCATATACATCACCCTCATCTACAGCAACTGTAAGAATGGTAAGGAGGACTATGCTAGGCCCTGTCTGGACACCTGAAGCCTTTTGAGACCCCCCTGTCCCAGAAACAGGGAGGCAAAGCCTTCGATGTGAGTGAACAGATCTCCTTTGCCGATTACATCTTGCTGGACCTGCTGCTGGTTCACTGAGTCCTGGCCCCTGGCAGCACTGATCTCTGCCTATGTGGCACATCTCAGTGCCCAGCCCAAGAACAGGGTCTTTCTGTCCTCCCCCAAACATGTGAACCATCCCATCAATGGCAACAGCAAACAGAAAGTGGATGGAAGAGACAAGGGCTGCTTGTCTTCCCTTTCCCAGACCTAATAAAATGTGTAAGACAGGAAAATACACACACACACACACACACACACACACACACACACACACACACACGCAAATACTAACAAAATAAATGGTTATTTTCTGGTTCGTAATATTATAGTAGAACTTAGTTAAGAGTCGCCATGGAGACTTGTGAAAGAAGCAAGTATAATTTGTTACCGATATTTGTGTTTCCGCTGTTTAGGGGGTTTGATAGGCACTGTAGTCCTGAGTGATGGAGGGACAGTTGTAAGGTTGATAAAGCTACTTGACAGAAGATACCAAGATGGTTTACTGTCTTCAGACCTACATTTATATAGGGTGAATCTATCTTGATCCTTCAGGTTTCCTGAAGTGACTGTTAGGTAGAGAGCTGGTCAGCTGCAGATGGAGAAGCCAAACTTGTGAAAAAGTGGGGGGCCAGGCTTGCTAGGGTGTGTTGGGACTGTGCTGTGATTACAGCAGAAGCATGACCATTTAGTACTGCTTCTGTTGCTAGGATAAAATGTGCTGATAACAAGCAACTTGGAGAAGGAAGGGATAATTTGGCTTACAATTCTGGTTAAGCCCGTTGCTGTAGGGAAGGTACAGTGGGTGGAGTTTAAAGCCGTTCACACTGAAGCCACAGTTGAGAGCACAGAGTAATGATGCATGTAGGCCTGCTTGCTTGTTTGCTTGCTCCTCTCATCTGGTTCAGGACACCCTTCCTAGGGAATGGTGCCGCCCACAGTGTGCTGACTCTTCCCTCATCAGCTAGCAATCCAAACAGTCCTCCACCTGATAATCTGATCTAGATGACTCCCAAATTGTGACTGTCTTCCAAAGTACTTCTAGGCTGGGTCACGCTGACACTTACAGTTAACAATCCCACAGTCTTATTCTGAAGGAAAGGTTTAAAGATGAGAGGACCTTCCAGAGTATCCTACCATGAGGGACAAATGCCAACTCTGTGTTTTCCTATATTACCCATTCACTAAATGAGATCTATCCTTGTAAAAGTTCTGTGAAAGAAGGGCAAGACATAAGTCCTTAGGAGGCACTTAGATGTGAGTTGTCAGAAGCCAGCAACTCTGGGCAGATCTAGAATTAGCAGTTCAGGGCCAGGGATGTAACTCAGAGGTAGAAACACTTGCCTAGCTCCCTGATAATGTGGCTTCTTACCTGAGGAACCATCATTTTAATGTCTAATTTCATCTTTGAATGACATTCTCCCTGTATCTGCATCTGTGCTTGTGCCCATATTTCCCATTTAGAAAGCCATCTTCTTATTTTTTTATTTATTTTGTTTATTCTTCTCTCATACACTCTAAACACAGCCTCCCCTCTCTCCACTCTTCCCAGTTCTACCCCCAACCCTTTCTTCCCAGATTCACTGCTCTGAAGGCCTGTTTCCTAAACTACAAATGGAGCACCTTCTTTATCCTTCTACCTAGGAGAAAGGCCCAGGACTATGAGCAGAGGGCTACTTGTACACATTCGTAGATCTCTCTGTGAGTCACTATTAGTTCATCAAGAAGTGACCCCCAGGTGGAGCCAAGTGGCAAGGTGCCATGCATAAGCTCCCCTAGTAACTGTCTTTATTTTTAATCAGGGCTCACACTAATAACATCTTCATGTGATCATCTATAAATACTTTATTTTAAAGTAGGGCCCCATTTACATTACACTTGAGTTTACAACTTTAGCATCTTTTGGCAAGAAACCTTTCAAACACAGAAGTAACCCATCCATTTTACAGATGGAGACAAGGTACAAAAAGAATGTTTCTCTGACATCATGTTTTTAAGAGGTAGGCAGAGGACAAATTCCTGTGAAACATTCCCATTCAGGAGACAGGCACAAGACTCCACCATTGTGGGCTGGACCAGAGATAGGTGCCCTTTCTGAGGACAGTCTATCTACAGGTTTGTCACTGATGTGTCTGTTCATCAAGGGCACCTTATGTTCAAGAGTGACTGAACACCCAACCATGGTCTCCAGAAGAGACAGAGAGAAGGAAGCCAAGACCCATCAAAAGTGGAAACAAAGACAGCAAGACACAGAATACCCAGAATGTGCTAGAAAACATGAACAATGGGACAGGCAGTAGCAGAATCCCGAGGTGACAGGAGAAACAGGGAGATGATGTTGAGTGTTGGGTGAAATGGCGGGACCAGAACTGAAAGTTGAACCATCATGACAGGACCAAAGGGCAGATTTGAAACAAAGAGCTGCCCAGGCCCTCTAACCCTAAGGCAGTCTACTACCATCTGGTTTCCATAGCATCTGGGTGTTGTCCACAAAGCTCTGACTATGAGGTCAAGCATCCCACACATGCTTATATCTCCCACTTCACCTTACATGAATCTCTTGTCTTCATTTTGTTTCTTATAACCTTCAAGTAACCTTGCTCAGGTGAACAGAGGTAGGTAAAAAACTGAGTTGACTATCACAGCATGGAAGCCTGAGAAAGAGGAAAAGGCAAAGGATGGTTGGTCCTTCAGAAAGTTCAAGTGAGAAAAGCATTTTAAAAAGAACAAAGATTTGCCCAGCCAGATGTGGATGCTGCCAGAGCCAGGTGGCAGAGTGATAGTATGGTGTGAGTTGGACCCAGAAAGGCAAAGTATAAATGGCATCTTCAAGGGGCTCAAACTTACAGGAATAAAAAGGGGAGAGATGGCTCTGAGGGAAAGGGGCAATGGTGTTTTAAGAGGGGAGAGGCTGAGAAAGTCTAAATATGATGGAAATGAGCTATGAATTGGTTGAGGAATACCAACGTTTAAAAAAGAATCATTCAACTGGAGGGAATTGGTTGCTGTGGATATGAGTGTCCAGGCTAGCCATGGCATTAAGCTAAACTAGGAAGAAGGAAGAAGAAAGAAGATGTGTGTGCATGTACACCGCAAAAAGTGTTATCAGGATGTGGTAGCCATGTAATGGCTCTTATTTTCTGAGTGAAATCAGAGGGAATTATCCACTGAGAAGGAAGAAGGAAGAGATGGGAGAAAGGCAGTGAGGAAATGAACATTTTCAATAGCTGTTTCAGAAAATGGCAGTGAGATCCAACTGGGAAAACAGTGTAGGGTGACCAGTTGGCACAGAGGGCTCTGCAGAGATCACAGGCTGTAGATTTGGGATGCCACTTAACTGTGATTTTATGTGTTTTTTCTCCAGCCTCATTCAGTGGGGCAGACAAACCAGCAGAAACACTGGTATTAATTCAAAGTTGAGGAAGAAAGAGCAATAAAAGAAGTCAAGAGTCTTAGGAAGGGAGTAACTAGAGAAATGAGCCATAGAGTCTAGGCTGTCTTCAAATGGAGAGAAGATTGGCGAGGAGGAGGAAACGGGCTGCCTGGGAAACTTGGGTACGCAAACAGTTATTTGAGAGTATGAGGTGAAGCGCTGGGGGAAGGAGAGGTGGTACAGATTTTAATATTCCAATCAGTGCAGGCTGCATGGATATGAATGTCCCACCTTCCACTGGAATATGGTCAACTTGCCAGGGACCACACTCAAAGAAAACTGATTCCCCTTCTCCCAGCAGTTATCAATAGTCAATAGCTACTTGGTGAGGGATAAGACATCATCCTCCACTCTCCCTTTTCATACTGGGCTTTGTCTGTCTTCGGCTTGTGCTGTTTTTTGTGCATGATGAATGTCACGGTTTGAATATGCTTGGCCCAGAGAGTGGCATTATTTGGAGGTGTGACCTTGTTGCAGTAGGTGTGTAACTGTGAATGTGGGCCTTGAGACCCGCCCACATCCTAGCTTCCTGGAAGCCAGTATTCTGCTAGCATCCTTCAGATGAAGATGTAGAGCTCTAAGCATCTCCTGTATCATGCCTGCCTGGATGCTGGCATGTTTCCACTTTGATGATAATGGACTGAACCTGTCAACCTGTAAGCCAGCCCCCATTAAATGTTGTCTTTTATCAGACTTGCCTTGGTCATGGTGTCT